>NW_026606855.1:557500-867500 GCF_029890125.1 Rhinichthys klamathensis goyatoka | reverse complement strand
AAATTGTATACTATTATATTATATCCATCTACACTGGTGATTGTCAGTTTGATATGAAATATGTGTTATTGATTTCTCTCGCTCTTTCTCTCTCAGGCTGTTGGAGTGGTTGCCAGATATTCAGGAGGATGTGGGCTGGATGAAGGATCAGACAGTGAAGCTGCTGCAGGGTGTTTTATCACATGCAGGGAGGAGCATGTCACAGCAGGTGTCGGCTCGGTGAGAGAACACACACACACACACACACATGAAAACACATGCACAGACTCACAGAGGGCAGGAAGACCTGAAGATTAGATCATGCTAATGGAATAGGTATATCACAATAGTTATGCTTTGTACATTGCGTAACCATGTAGTGATGTGTATTTTTCGACAGTCTAGTGACTTGAAAAGCATACATTTGTGTGTTTACCTAAACACTGTGTTGGTAAAGTTGATATTGTGGCTTTATATAGGGTCAGACACATTATTAACATTTGATCAAAATCACGCTCAAATGGTATTACAAGGTTTTTGACTAGCTATTGTCAGACATGTTCACTACCTTTCAAAAGTTTGGGATTTGTAAAATTTTTAACATTTTTGAAAGAAGTCTCTTCTGCTCACCAAGGCTGCATTAATTTGATTCAAAATACAGCAAAAACAGTAAAATTGTGAAATATTATTGCAATTTAAAATAACTGTTTTTATGTGATTATATGTTCAAATGTAATTTATTCCTGTGATCAAAGCTGGATTTTGTACATTATCACTCCAGTCTTCAGTGTCACATGATCCTTCAGAAATCATTCTAATATGATGATTTGCTGCTCAAGAAACATTTCTGATTATTATCAGTGTTAAAAACTGTTGAATACATTTTTTTTTCAGGATTCTTTTATGATTAGAAAGTTTAAAGAACAGCATTTATCTGAAATAGAATATATAAATGTCTTTACTGTCACTTTTGATCAATTGAATGCATCCTTCCTGAATAAAAGTGTTAATTTCTTTTAAAAACAACTGTATCTTAAACGGTAGTGTATAATGTTACAAAAGCTTTCCATTTCAGATAAATGCATAACATCTAAACTTTTTACACGTTATGGGAAGAAGGAGGCAGGAACCGGCGAACAATCAACAATTTTAATAATAAATAAACAAATATAAAAACGAAAGTAAAGACGGCAGTCGCTCACGGTCGACTGCCGCCACACATAATAAAACAAAACATCAAATAAAATCCAGGCCTCTCCTCTCTCCATCTCCACTGTTCCTCCATTATACTTCCGCTCCTCCGTGAGAGATACGAGACCGGTGCGTCTCACAGGTGTCGCTCATCAGTAATCACGCGGATACCTCGCGCCGTCCTCCCGCGGCCCTCGACCTCGTCCTGCTCGCCACATAATTCACCATCTTTTAGGATTTTTAGAATTATTTTGACAGGAAAGCAGGACAAAAATGGTGATAGAACACCTATAAAGTTATCTGATTTTTTCACATTTTATGTTTGACTAATGAAACTTCTCGGAATTCCAATAGCAAATTTCTGTCATTTCAAATCAAATTCCAAATACACTCAATGGGTCTCATTCATGAAACACGAGCAGAACAAATTTTTGTGTAAATCGTGTGTAAAGTGGTTCTGGCGTAAATTTTCCGATTCATTGAAATGTTGGTATTTTCCAAATGTTAGTTGGTACGAAGGAAATCTCCACCTGCTCCCAGCCACGCGTAAATAGTGCGCTTAACACCCGAACGTTTTGCTCATTAATAACTAAGGCTGCATTTTAATTCCCCTTAATCGGGTGCATATTTACACAGCATTTTGAAAAAATATTATATATAGTAATTACATACGGTTTTTCTTTTTACTTCTGGGACTGTTTGATTAACAGATGAAACTCCATTGACTGCATCTGTAATATGCTGCCAAGCTTCCTTTTTTTTAGGACCTGATACACCACCTATGCTTGAAAATAAAATGTGGTGTTTTGAATGAACTTCTGATAACAAAACTTCGATTTCTGCATCTGAGAAATTTTTCTTTTTCATTCGCTTTTGAGAAGAGTTGTTGAAATCCTTTGTTTGGTGTCATAATATGATGCCCATATATAGCTGTCAGTGGGATTTAATGGGCGGGATTTATGGTAATTGAGAATGAGCGTGCACGCGCGTCCCATTTACGACTGATTGGAATTCATTAACACACACACACATTTCACTATCACATCTGACGTTTACGAAGTATTTGTGAATCAGGAGATGAGTTTTCGGGAAGGTCTCTTTACGCGCAAATAACTCGCATATTTACTCGTATATTTACGAATGTTTCATGAATGAGACCCTTTAACTGAAAAATGGAGCCAATTCTAAAACACTAGGCACTGATTAATACACAATGTTCTCAAAAATACTGGCCTAAAAATATAACCTGAAGCACTTATTATTTCTCTCTCTCTCTTCTCTCTCTCTCTCTCTCTCTCTCTCTCTCTCTCTCTCTCTCTCTCTCTCTCTCTCTCTCTCTCTCTCTCTCTCTCTCTCTCTCTCTCTCTCTCTCAGATTTTCATATCAGCTGGAATTGAAACATTCCCAGTCGGTCCCGTCCAGCTTTAGTGCGTCTCGTCTGCTGCCAGGCTGGGTCTACGGGGGCAGCTCGACAGTCCTGGACGCCATGCTGCGATTGGACCAGTACCAGCGCCAACTCCTGCCAGGCCTTTTCTGCGTCAACCTGGACTTCCGAGGGTCTTTCACCACCAGTTCGGCCCACCCCAGTGCCTCAAGCGCCCAGAGCCACCAAGAAGCAATGGAGGGTCTTACCATGCGTGCTCTCGGAGCCCCGAACACCAGCCTGCTGCTTTAACCTCTGGGCCTGAAAGACCATTATATCCCACAATGCACTGTGATGATGCCTAGGAACTTATGAGTCAAGCGTTTCAGAATGCATCAGCAAAAAGAAAGCAAATTTTTATCTGTGAGAAGCATGATTTGATGTGAAGAGCACATTCTGAATCGAGACAAAAAAAAGAAAAGCTAATTGAGAACTTTATATTTATTCACAGCCTGAGAAATGTATCTGGAAGAAATGCTGCATTTCAGAGTGCAACTTCATCAATGTTCCTGGTACAATTGAAGCTTTTTTGACATAATATATATATTGTTCAAATTCCTCTCAGAATGTCCTTGGATGGGTGTTGCGTGTCCTGGTTCATCAGTATTTATGTTTTGAAGGAGGTTCGGCGCGAGTGTGTCAATCTCAGTTGCGAACCTGAAAAAGTAAAGCGGTCTGTATTGAAGGTGATCTACTCTTTATGTCTGAAGGTTTATGCATGTAGACTGATTAAAAGCAAACATGTGACCATATGTCCTGGCAATGCAACTATCAATGCTGCTACCGTACTGTACTCTACTGTCATGTGTTTGTGTGTTAAAAAGCATGTTTCTTGCTACTTTTTGTATGGTTTGTGCCTTATTGATTGTCGGTTTTTTGTAAATGGTTGCCAAACACAGATTAAGGTTAGTGCTGGACTGAACTAATCTGTTAATCTTTTGTAAATGCTTCAAAATCTGGGATTTGGCTCTTAGTGTGAGCCAGACAGTAAAGTACACCTCCTAATCTGCACTTGTGCTCACATATCAAGTCATTAGTATTCTGATGTATGTGTTTAACAGACCTAATAAAGTTTTTGACATAAAATTCAACTGTTTTATTTCAGAAGTACTCTTTTAAAATAATGATTCTTCATTTTTCCCAGGATATTAAGTTCAGCAAAGAATAATCTTGTCTCTTTTTTTCAACTTAAAAAAGGTTCTGCTATCTATGGCACAAAAGCAAGGTTCTCCTTTGCCATCAGACATTTATTTTTTAGGAGTTTGTTTTATTTTGTCATATATTTTTCATTGCTTTTCCAAACTACGTGTCTGGGGAACGTTTGCAAAGATCTTCTGACTTTTGTAGGTAAATAATAGGTATCTGCTACGCCTGCATGCCCGACAGACGGTTAAGTTTAAGTGCGTGGGAGTTTACTGCGTCATCATGGCCATGCGTTTCTATTGGCTGATGAACTTGCGCACAACTCTCTTCGTTACCGGCAGAGGGCGCGTTTTGTTCCTCCTGTTGCGCCTCTCCTCCTCTCTCTCCGGTCTGATATACTATTGGGGGGTCCGATTCATTTGAGTGAATCGGTTCATTCGGATAATTCGTTTCAATGAACACTCCAGTTATCTGGGCATTTGATTGTTAAGTTAGCATGAAAAAGACAACTTACTGATCTACTACTTAAGCTTATTATTATTATTATTCTTAGACTAGAAAAGTATAAATGCTACTCCTCCTAGACTTTTCAAGCGACATCCACCAAACTCAGACTAGACCTTCAGACTGTTTTGACTTGTGTGTGCTAGGTATATCTTTTCAGACTGTTCCAACTAACGGTTTCCCTAAAAATGACGATCAAAACTAGTCTATGGAAAAATACTTACATTACATTGACTTACATTGACGGAAATGTTCGACTGTTCAAATTTTGACATTTGGAGAGGCTCATTATACACTCATTTCATTTACATTCTCTATCTATCTATCTATCTATCTATCTATCTATCTATCTATCTATCTATCTATCTATCTATCTATCTATCTATCTATCTATCTATCTATCTATCTATCTATCTATCTATCTGTCTTAGCTAGCTAGCTTTAAAACTACTAAACTAAAACTTTAAAACTATTATAAACTGAAAACCTTCAAACCCTCAAAGCTGTAAAACTTTCTGTCTAGGCTTTTTTTTTAAGTCAACTTCAAAGTTTGTCGACAAACTTTTTAATCTAATTTTTGTTGTTGTTGAAAAATTGCTATGTTTTCGATTATTGATTTATTATTATGTTTATATGGATTTATTGTACTACTTTTAGGTTCGTCTCAACTGAAAAAAAAAACCCGAAACGAAAAACAAAACAACAACAGTTTTTATATATATATATATATATATAAAAAAAATCTATCCTCTCGATTGATTCACAACCGTATCGGTTCGAACGAATCATTACAACGAATCGGTTCAAACGAACGAATCGTACGGGAATCGGACATCACTTGTCTGATGAACTGAAACTCCCCGGGAGATACCGAGGGAGGAAGATGGCGGCCACTGACCGTTCCCGGTCCGAAGCGGCGAAGCAGCGGCGGCAGGATCAGCTGCAGCGGTGGCAGGGCTCGGAGACGGACCGGACCGGGGTGGAGGCGAGGATCCTGTCCTCGGCTCCCGGAAACCGGCGGGCCCGAGTGCGCTTCGCCCAGGGCGCTGTGTTCATGGCCGCTTGCTCCGCCGGAGACCGGGAGGAGGTGGCGGAGCTCCTGCGACAGGGAGCTGATATCAATCACGCCAATATAGACGGGCTGACGGCACTGCATCAGGTATCCGGATCGTGTTTGATTGTTTACACTGACGTTTGACTCGGTTTGGAAACTTTTGAGAAAGTTCACAAACTTTTCTCTACGCCTTTCTCAACTCATAGATCGATGACAAGCAAGGATGTCTTGAGATGATGAACTTGAAAAAACTAGTTTAAAATGTACCTGCCAACGGTTTTTTTATATTCATATTTCATACGTTTTTGAAAAATAACATTTAGGCCTATAGCCTATAGGCTACCATTTAAAAATCGAAAAATGTCAAAGTGATGGCCAGGTAAAAAATATTAAAATATTGAAATAGCCTACATGGGTGTGTACGAAATTTAATTATTGTTTTTTAAACATATTAGAGTCATGATTTAAATAGATTTTAGTGTACGCAATTTGACGCCCCAAAAACATGCCTTTTCATAAAGGAGTCAGGATATTATTAAAAAAATTTAGTGTCTAAAGGGGTCATCTTTGTTTTGAGGGCTTGTCACATGATAAAAAAAATGGCTTCCACCACACTGACTTTGATTTGGCAGATTATTAATATTTTGAAAGAGTTTTTAGGATTTAATATATATAAAATATTATAAACTACTAAAGACATTTTTTGTTTTCAAGAAAATCAGTGTTTTAATAATCCATTTTTCCTCTGCCAGTTATACCACCTAGATATTTTTGATTAAAATCTGAACTGAAACTTTATTGCAAACTGTACAAACTCCTAAAGTCGGCATGAAGCGGAAGTTGCGATAGTCTTTTCTTCCCCGTTGTGATGTATATCTGAGTGAAACGGCTTCTGGAACAAGAACAAATGTAGGGCGGGGCTTGATTTTGTTCTCAGGGAATTGATTGGATGGTTGTGATTAGCTATTGGTCGATCTCATGTTGCCCCGCCCTCACGCCAGTAAACGCATCATCAGAGAAGAGATGTCGCTGCAAGAGGAAATTATTTGAATTAAAGATTACGATGCATATAAACAAAATAATGATGTGCACAGATGAATCATTTATAATAGATAGAGCAATATTCCATAAATAAATAAAAAAAACCGAATTGTCCATTTTGATTTCATGGTGTCTTTAAATAGCCAAAGTCAGAAACACACAGGCTTTTTTGGGTCTGAATGTCAAAATGTTATTATAATAGACTGTATTTCCAGCACAGATGTAGTTGTAGCGGTGTTGTTATGGTCTTGGGCCAGAATTGTGGATGATGATGAATCTCATGCCTTGATCTGGACTTTTTTATATTGACTATATTGACCATTCTGTGTTGTTTGCGAGAGGTTCCTACAGTAGCAGGGCAGCTGGTGTTGTTTTAGTGACGTCCAGGGAGTGTCTCGGGCCCGTCCCGTGGCTGTCATGTTTAATGTGGCTTCTTCTGACTCCAGGCTGAACTGGCGTAGCAAGACTTTCCTCATATCTTCTGAGCTTCTTCACGGCTGGGTGGAATTCCTGTCGGCCCTTTTCATTTGGTGTTTGTTTTTGTTTTGTTCTTTTTTCTTTCTTTCTTCCTCTCAGCTGTGGATGTTTTTTTTTTTTAATTATATGTTTAGGAGGGGTTATTTTCGACTTTTGTTGCTTCAGCCTTTTGCCTCAACAGTAACGTTTACTTGGAAACCAGCTAATCCTGAGCTTTAACTGAGAAAAAGACTATTCTTCATAGTCAGCAAACAATCATAGTGTGCTTGGGGTCATTGTTTTGTGGATCTTTGTCTTCACTTGTAAAAACAAAAGTTCTTTATTGGCATCGATG
This sequence comes from Rhinichthys klamathensis goyatoka, assembly GCF_029890125.1. Taxonomy (NCBI): domain Eukaryota; kingdom Metazoa; phylum Chordata; class Actinopteri; order Cypriniformes; family Leuciscidae; genus Rhinichthys; species Rhinichthys klamathensis. Next base: position 860,354 of record NW_026606855.1, on the reverse strand, counting down.
GTTCCATTTAAGAACCTTTAACATCCATGGAATCTTTCCATTCCACAGAAGGTTCTTTATAGTGGTGAAACATTCTTTAGATTATATCAAATGTTCTTCATGCTAGCTTGAGAAGCTTCTGTTGAAGAGAGCAACTCAAAAGGTTTTGCTCAAATACACTCCAGTCACTCCAGACATGCTTGAAAATATGAAACGCATGCTTTTTTTGATCCAGACAGGTGGTCGTGTGCGAGCACAGCTATTGGCTGGAGGCTCTGCTGATGTCATAGCTTCAGTTCTGTGGAACATCAGCTTTGATTCTCTTTTAAGTGTCACCTTACCTTGTGTTTGCATGAATTCCCTAATGTGGCACAGAAAGTATTTTTTGTTTGGCTGTTTATGTGCCAGGAACATGTTCAGGTCACATTTCACCCGAAGTAGAAGGAAATAATACATTATACTACAATAAATTATATATTGCTTAAAGAAAAATTAGGCTTTTTGAAGGACTTTTAATATTTAAGAAGTCTATTTTTTCCCCTCAAATGGGAAAACTGAAGTTCTATAATGCAAAAAAATAATTGTATTGTATATTATTTAAATTGTGAAGTGTTCACTCAGAATGATAGTATATATTTAATTTAATTTAATATGGTATATATTTTTTTATACAAAAATCATTGCAAAAAAAATTACAATGATTATTACAGTAAATTGTAAATATTTTTTATTTTAATTTGTTATATGTAATTTAATATTTAACTTAATGTGAAATCTAATGGATATATATTGCACACACACACACACACACACACACACACAGTAAGAAGATAATAAAAAAGAAATATAGACTTCTTTGATGTTGAGGTGAATATAACCCAGACATGTTTCCTTGAGATTGTGGGAGTGTTGAAATGTGACAAGGTTTTGTTGTTTGCTATTTAAATTCATGTTTAGTTTTGTAACATTTCTGCATTCACTAAATGAACTACAGGAAATATTGAGTGTACATGTTAGGTGTGTGAGTCTTTCTGTCGGCATATCTTAGTGTTTACTCTGTGTTGCCATGACATAAATATGCATAATTGTATGAGTGCATAATACCACATGGATACTAACTGTTACTTGGATTGATATTTTTCTGGGAACACACAGCCTACTGGTGTGTGTGTGTGTGTGTGTGTGTGTGGGGCTCTGGACAGAATCAGTGTCACATCCTGTCAAAGACACTGTTTTGGACTCTACACACACACACACACACGCACACACACACACACACACACACACACTCCGTCACAGATAGAGTTACAGGGATGGTTTACCTTCTAATGGTGCTAAAGTAAACAGAAGTCCCGTACACAGACGGACGGAGGGTTGAGCAAATCTTCTCTTTTAAAGTTGCCTCAGAAGAAACAACATCATAAGTCAAACCTCAAATGTTTAAAGGGGTCGTTACATGGATTTTTTAATTTTAATATGTTCCTTGAGGTTCACTTGTGTTAATGTGTTAAATATATATATATATATTTTTTTTTGTGCAAAAAGCTTTAACTTCACTCTGTTGCTCATCCTAAATGCTGATTGGATAATACACCGTTCCTTCCTGTTCAAAAATATTCCTTGTTTTATTCATTTATTATTATTATTATTATTAGTAGTAGTTGTAGTATTATTTTCTGTTTGTATGGATGCACCAATTTAATGATTTTGATTGATGAGCTGATAATTATTTTCATGTTATGGCTAATAATTACTAATAAATTGCCAATATTCAAGACCTATATTTTTTTTCTCTAAAAAAAAAAGAGTTAAATGCTGTAATCTTGCGTTACATCTTTTAAAGTTAGAGCTAGTTTATGGCAAAAAAAAAAATAACTATGAAAACGAGATTCCACAATGAAAATATATACAATATCAGCAGATTAAATATGAAGAAAAAACAATAAATAAAATGAATTAAATCTAATATTTGATAAGCAATATGGTTCCCATATATTGTAACTGTTTTTTGTTTCATATTTTTGTCTTAATGTTTTGTAGTCATATTTGCATTAGTTTTTTGTTTGTGTAGTATCTTTGTATTGTACATCCATACTCTATTATAGTACGTCTAATTGTTTCACTTCTATATCTGATTTTAGTAACACCGGTGTGTGTGTGTGTGTGTGTGTGTGTGTGTGTGTGTGTGTGTGTGTGTGTGTGTGTGTGTGTGTGTGTGTGTGATGATGCTCTTTCGCTGCTCATCCCGATCTCGGTCCTGTTGTCCTGTTGTTGCTCGGTAACGGGGATTAAATATAGTCGGTGCTCTTTAAGTTTTTCCATCACATCCATCCAGAGCCTTTCTCTCTCTCTCCGCTGTTCTCCAGTGAGCGCATGGAAAACATTCTTCATGCAGTACAAGTGGCTGTTGTCATAGGCAAAGGCCAGTCGCTCTCTGAGTCACACACACACACGCACGCACGCTCACATTCAGTGACCCCGTGGAGAACTTCACACCTTCTCCATACAGAAGGTTCCCACTGTTCCTCAGAATCGCACACAAACACACACAATGAGAACAGAGCGGGCTTCTGTTCTGCTCAAGCGTACGTGGAGGTTTCTATAGGCAGCGCCGGGTCCTCTGGGAGCCGCTCACTCGGGCTCTTGGCCCTCTTTCCCACTAACTTGGCCTGAAAACACACGTTTTATCAGTGGTAAATCTCTGGTAACATGTGGCCGATTTCTGCAGAATCTTAGACATGTTAGAGAAGCTACTTTTAAACACACTTGATTTAAAGTAGCTAAACCGCTGCACTATAACTTACTAGATATGCAGTAACTTGTTAAATAATGTGATGTTCGATATATGCAATACGATAAGTGTGTTAAATAAAACTAAATTATTATTTAAATATAGCCTATTTAAAAACTGAAAATGATATAACCAATGTATTTTTTTTTCCCATTCTATCTGGGAAAAGAAAGCATCATTACAACTTCTGAACAGCATTGCATAAAAAGTAATGTCACAAATTTGATAATGTCATTTTAACATTACTGTAAACAAACAAACAACATTTTAAATGCTGACAACTCAACTTGGTAATATATCAACCTGAAAACTTAACAATCAAGAACACCCAGGTACACAAAAACACCTGAAACTAGCGGTGACTTTATTTGATCTTTTGTTATTAAAAATAAGTACAAAAAGGAAAATTACAAACAATTGGACAAATACAATAAAACAAAGGTACAAATGGGATAAACAGTGTTTTAAGTTGTTCAGGTTGGCCTGTATTAGATTTAACAGTAGCATTCAAGTAAGAAACAAAACCGAAATGATATCAAAGTTCACACCACAACTATAACGATAATGGCACAGAGAAACAATATCATTTTTTTCAGCTGTTGAACCATAAAAACATTGACAGCCAATCAGAATTCATCCTGCTTTAAAGAGCTCGAGCATTTAAAGAGGCGGACGATAAAACTGCAGCACTTCTAATAAACAGAGCGATGTCGTCCGCTGGTGTGAACGCTAATATAATGCTAAGAACGCTAAGAAACCAATTTGAAATGATTCGAGCTTTGTGACATGGTGCATTATCCTGCTGGAAGTAGCCATCAGAGGATGGGTACATGGTGGCCATAAAGGGATGGACATGGTCAGAAACAATGCTCAGGTAGGCCGTGGCATTTAAACGATACCCAATTGGCACTAAGGGGCCTAAAGTGTGCCAAGAAAACATCCCCCACACCATTACACCACCACCACCAGCCTGCACAGTGGTAACAAGGCATGATGGATCCATGTTCTCATTCTGTTTACGCCAAATTCTGACTCTACCATCTGAATGTCTCAACAGAAATCGAGACTCATCAGACCAGGCAACATTTTTCCAGTCTTCAACTGTCCAATTTTGGTGAGCTCTTGCAAATTGTAGCCTCTTTTTCCTATTTGTAGTGGAGATGAGTGGTACCCGGTGGGATCTTCTGCTGTTGTAGCCCATCCGCCTCAAGGTTGTGCGTGTTGTGGCTTCACAATGCTTTGCTGCATACCTCGGTTGTAACGAGTGGTTATTTCAGTCAAAGTTGCTCTTCTATCAGCTTGAATCAGTCGGCCCATTCTCCTCTGACCTCTAGCATCAACAAGGCATTTTCGCCCACAGGACTGCCGCATACTGGATGTTTTTCCCTTTTCACACCATTCTTTGTAAACCCTAGAAATGGTTGTGCGTGAAAATCCCAGTAACTGAGCAGATTGTGAAATACTCAGACCGGCCCGTCTGGCACCAACAACCATGCCACGCTCAAAATTGCTTAAATCACCTTTCTTTCCCATTCTGACATTCAGTTTGGAGTTCAGGAGATTGTCTTGACCAGGACCACACCCCTAAATGCATTGAAGCAACTGCCATGTGATTGGTTGATTAGATAATTTCATTAATGAGAAATTGAACAGGTGTTCCTAATAATCCTTTAGGTGAGTGTAGTTATTGCTCTTGGTGTGAACCGGCCTTATCTCAGCTTGCTCAATACAGTGTGACGTTTGAAGTGGAGATGTCGAGTTCTGTCAGTGTCATGCTACACCGCTACCGATAAAATAGCTTATTATTGGACCAGCGACAGTATTTTGAAAACACATGAGCTACTGTTAAAAAGTGTAGTGGAGTTAGTATTGCTTCTGTTTTTAGTGCGTTTCTCTACAGCCTGCACATGTACAGTATGTGTACAGTAACGCTTCCATCATGTAGTAATGATTGTTTTGCCTGCAGCTGATGGCAGAGGTCTCACTGAAACTCTGCGGACATGGAAACATAGATTTCCCATCATGCAATATGACCCTGGCTCCAGCAGTGTTGTAAAGTTGATGTCATGATGTGTGTCAATAGAGTTATTCAGACAGTGCGCTGCTGATAAGGGCGACGACATCACATTGTGTTCATTCTTTTACATTACATATGTGTGTGTGTGTGTAATCTAAGGTCAAAGGTTAAGGGCAGTGTTTTCTGTTTGAGGAATACCTGAACAGACTTGAATCATGATGCACAATATATCAGAATTGGCCAATATTAGCAATAATGAAACTGATAAGCATGATGCTTGAATTACTAAAATGTTTACAAATATGTTTAATATTATGTTTCAGGATAGTCTAAGCCAGTGTTTTTCATTTATTTATATACTATTATTATAGGTTAGGGTTATAGTATTATAGGGTTATAGTATTATAGGGTTAGGGTTATAGTATTATATAGTATTAGGGTTATAGTATTATATTATAGGGTTATGGTATTATAAATATAATTTAATACCAAAACATTAACCATTGTTAATGTTTTGGTATTAAATTATATATATTTTTCTGTAATAGTTTTAGTAATTTTGTTTTGTGTGTTTGTCATTATTATTATTTTAAATATATCTATATAGTTTGGGCAATACGCACAATCCTACGCTGAAATGATGATGATGATGATTTATTTGTCCTCGAGAGGACATTTGTTTCCACCATAGATGCGTACATAATACAAACACACATGTATAACATATTAAGAACATGAACATATAAACATCTACAACAAACAACACAGAAAAAAACAACAAGAGAGCATACCTGACGGATCAAAGGCTGATTTCCTATGTATTTAGAGCTTGTGTAGATACAGGACAAAACTCTTACTAAACGTGGCCTTCCTACACATCGGTAACCTATACCTGCGGCCAGAAGGCAGAAGGATAAAATACTTGTAAAGTGGGTGTTCGGAGTCATTTAAGATTTTTTGTGCCTTTCGCAACGTGAATGTCGAGACACTATCCGATAAATTGGGGGTAGGGAGACCAATAATTTTACTTGCTAAGTGAGTTATCTTTTAGAATTTGTTCTTGTTGGTAACTGTAAGTATAAAAAAAAAACCAAATGGCCCCATAAGTAAGGACCGGCTCAATAATACTGCGATACAGAAGCAGAAGAAGACGTGGCTGAACAGACAAGTGTCGAAGTTTACGAATAGCTGTCAGTCTTTGTTGACAGCGTTTGTAAACCCCTAGAGTATGCTGGTTAAAATTGAGATTTTGATCCGAAATAATGGCAAGATCCAAGCCCTGTAACAGCAACAATATTCATCCGGAGCAAATGAAACGAGTGAGTGAGGAGAGGCGGGTTTGTGTGTCACTCGCTCTCAGAGAGATGAGAGAGAGAAAGAGAAAGAGCAGCTTCAGATATTTCAGTATCGATATGTATCGAAAAATCAATATTTTTGACAACACTACATTGCACTTAGTTAATTATTTCAGATGCCTTTTTAAAAGACTATAATTGACAAATATATATATATATTAGGGCTGTCAAACGATTAATCACGATTAATCGCGTCCAAAATAAAAGTTTGTGTTTACATAATATATGTGTGTGTACTGTGTATAATTATTTTGTATATAAATGCACACATGTATATATTTAAGAAAAATGTTATTTATATATAAAATCTTTATATTTATATAAAATATACATTATATATAGGCTACATTCAGTCTATATACAGTATATACATGCAAATATTTCTTAAATACACATGCATGTGTGGGTATTTATGTATTGAAAATAATTATACACAGTAAACACACATATATTATGTAAATACAAACTTTTATTTTGGATGCGATTAATCGTTTGACAGCCCTAATATATATATATATATATATATACATATATATATATAAAATCCACCCTGCCAAAGTGTGTAGTAGGAGTGACTGTGTTACACGTCGCCACTGCTGAAATACACACACGTTTGTCAGGTTGGCGTGTGTTAAGTCAAGCCCTGTATATAGAGATGAAATAGATTTCTCTTTGTCTCCTCAGGCCTGTATTGATGAAAATGCTGACATGGTTCAGTTTCTGGTGGAGAGCGGCAGTGACGTGAACCGAGGAGACAACGAAGGCTGGACGCCCCTCCACGCTGCGGCCTCCTGCGGTTTCATCCAGATCACAAAGTCAGTAACACTTCTCAGCAACCTAATGAGCCGCCCACTAAGACGACATGATGCTGCCTTGTACCTCATATTCATATTGTATCCAAAGTATTTATAAAACATCTAATTGAAAACGCACCTAATGCATCAACCGTGAGTTGAGTCTCGACAGTTTAGAGTTTACCAGGTGTTTTTCTGTGTCGCAGGTACTTGATCGAGCACGGCGCACAAGTGGGAGCGGTGAACAGCGAGGGAGAACTTCCTCTCGACGTCGCTACGGAGGACGTCATGGCGAGACTGCTGAAAGCAGAGATTAAAAAACAGGGTGAGAGACACAAAGCCTGGAACAGAGAGAGACGGAGTAAACGAGCGAATGTGAGATTGTAGAACAACAAAGAAACGCTTTCACCAGTGCTGTTAGTGTTAACTAAATCGATCAAAAATCATTTTCAGTAATGGAAATGAAGTTGAAATAAAAGTAAATACTAGGGGTGGAACGGTACACAGAAGTCACGGTTCGGTTCATACCTCAGTTCAGACATTACGGTTCGGTACGATTTCGGTACAATGGAGGGAAAAGCAAAACAAAAATGCAGAAGGCATTGTATTTTTTAAATAAGTTTTTTTAATAAAGGCATAGAACCAGTTTATTTGTAGTGCACTGACAATAGTTTTATATAATTAGTTTATTAATTAAATTAATAAAAAGACAAAAAAGACCTTGTGATATGTTTGGTAATTGTACCTGAATTAATTTAAAATTATTTTGCTATATTTCAGATCAATATATTTGTTTTCCTTAATTTTAATTAACATTATTAATTGACAATGTAACATTATTCTCTTCTGAATTATAAATAATTGATTTCTGTATAAAATAATACTACCATTAAAAACACATTCGATTTTCTTTTTTTAATCAATGTAGAATGTGTAAGATTAGCGCTCCGAGGACAAGAAATGAAAACCAATGCAATATGACGAATGTCCAAAAGATGGGACCCACAGACTGTTTTGAAATGGAGTCGGATAAATATGTTTTGCTTTTAAAACAGTGTGTGTGTGTGTGTGATTTTGGTTGGGTGACAGTTGTAGGTTACAGTGTGACAAAAGCACAATGTTGTGTTTTATTGCGAGTGTACACAAATATAAGTAAACACTTTGCAGGTTTAATGAACTGAACAAAATGACGGAGTATGTTTTTTATGTTTCCACTGTTCGATCGCGCCTCTCTCTCTCTCTCTCTCTCTCTCTCTCTCTCTCTCTCTCTCTCTCTCTCTCTCTCTCACACACACACACAGTTCGATCGCGCCCGCGCGCCTCTCTCTCTCTCTCTCTCTCTCTCTCTCTCTCTCTCTCTCTCTCTCTCTCTCTCTCTCTCTCTCTCTCTCTCTCTCTCTCTCTCTCTCTCTCTCTCTCTCTCTCTCTCTCTCTCTCTCTCGCACACACACACACTCCAGCATTGCAATCTTGATATCGCTGCCTGTTCATTATGCGGTCACGGTCACACCAAACGCGAATAGAGCGTCAAATTCGCGTCTAGTTCGACGCTAGTCCAAAGTGAATAGGACGCGCGTATAAAGCCAACGTTTGAAGTGAACGCGCGTTCACCGTTCAGAGCTAAGCCGATGGTACAGATTATGTGTCCCTAAAGAACCCGCGTATCTAACAGTAGTTCCGCATTACATTAATTAATTTGCACGCGAGTTTTATTTATTTTTATACCGTGTATTCTCCGTGTAAATTCGTGCACCGAACCGTGACGCCCGTACCGTTTCGGTTCGATACGAATACATGTACCGTTCCACCCCTAGTAAATACTATTTATTAAATTAATAAATATTAGGGATGCACGATATTGGATTTTGGCCGATATTCGATATGCCGATATTTTCAAACTAATTTTGCCCGATACCGATATATTTGTATTTTTTTTAAGTGCAAAAAAGGCTTATTAAAGCTTCTATTAAAGTTCTGCAGTGAGTGATTTCCTCTGTGTTTTGTTGTTTTATTAACATTAAAGGGATAATTATCCCCAAAATTTAAATTGTCATCATTTACTCTCTCAAGTTTCTTTCTTCTGTTGAAAATAAAAGTTATTTGGAAGAATGTGGCTAACCAAACAGTTTCTGTACTCCAGTGACTTCCATAGTATATTTAAGCACAAGAAAGAAATGAATCCAGGTTTGGAACAACATAAGAGTGAGTAAATAATGACAGAATTTTTATTTCTGGGTGCAGTATCTCTTTAAGGACAAGCGGCAGCATATTATTACTGTCTCTTTAAGAACTGCACGCGACGCGTCTAATATACACACATTTGACAAGCAGATTTTCTCTGTTTGCTTTCACTTTAGACATAACCAACTTTATGTAAACCTTGTGTGTATTTGACAGTATCAGCGCAATAAGACTCGAAAGATTAGTCCAGTATGCAGGCGCTGTGACAGGGTTTAGTTCCTGTGAGCGTCGCGTGCAACGCGCTCAGAAAAGCGCATGTTAGAACAGCGCATCAGCACGTGAATGACATGTTTAACTAGCAAGACTTTGACGCACATGCAAATAATGAACTTTTGTGATTTGCGGTGTCCCGTGAGTGTAACTCTACCTCTGCGTTTACATGTGATGTGATGAATGTGCGTCGCGTTGTACAGTATGTTGAGATGAAGGCGCCCAGACTTGAACTGATAGAATGCACGATACTATGATTTTTCTTCAAAAGCAGATCGTGGAGACATTTTAATCGTCCACGATCAAAAACCGCGTGAGTTGGACACCCCTAGTTGGAAGTTTAAGGCCCCATCCACACTACTGCGTTTTAGTTTAGAAACGGAGAATTAAAACGAATACGATCTCCGTCCACACCAGCGTTTTAGCTGCGTATTAGAATTGATCTCCGTCCACATTAAAACGACTGAAAACGCGGATCACGTGACCATTCACCAACACTGGGTATGTGCGTGCCGGTGTAAACACAACTTCATTGCTAAAATTATCCCACCATGCTCTGGGTTAACCCCAAACCGACGCTCCATGTACGGTCAACGCCGCCGCTGCACACGGGAATTGTCACAGATCGCTCGAATAATAGCTTGACTCCGGCGCATGTAGGCAGTTATAGCGCTGTAAAATGCAGAATTTACTTGTACAACAGCTGCTAGCAAAGATATACGCCATGACTGATGACACCCAATCATAGAGCCGAGCGTGAGCCTCTACTACGTCAACGTTTCTAAAGTCCTCCGTTTTGACCCTTCTACACTAAAACGCCCTCCGGAGATTCAAAACGAAAAACGGATCGGCAGCGGTTCTAAACTTCTCCGTTTTGGGTCTCCGTTTTTGCCGTTTTAGTGTGGACGGGAGGTGCAAACGTAGCAAAAGGTCTCCGTTTTTAAACGAAAACGCAGTAGTGTGGACGGGGCCTCAGTTGCTGGCGCTCATGCTTCGTTCACGGTCGTCACGTGCGCATAGGAAACACGCCACCCTAATAAAAAATAATACAATAAAATATTTTTTTGCTGCGATTTTAGCCACAGCTTCAGCATTTATTTATAGTGTAAACTTCAATTTTGATTTCATGTGGACTTTAAGAGTTAATGCACAGATCCAATATAATAATACATATTATTTTCTTTCTCAGTCGTTAACGTTCACGTAACATAAGCGACGGCACATTTGCTGTGTAAGCATTAATCCTAAAAATTGATTTAGATGTATATAATTTCTACTTTTTTCTTTCGATTTTTGATAAAGCAATGCAATATGTCTTTGTGAGGTTAGTAGGTTTCCATTTGAACAAATATAGGTTCACATTATCCGTCTAAAACACTCCATCTGTCTGATCTTGACCTGCTGTGCCTGATCCCATTAAAACCTTAGTCGACACACAAACTCTCACAGAAGCTCATTATAGATGTGTGTGTGTGTGTTTATAGGATGTTTGGTTAACAGTAACAGCATGTGAATTTCCCACATCAAAAACGCCATTATAAATGCTGGAGCTGTGCAGAGATTTTATAAACTTCCTTCTGTGTGTAAATGTGTCCTTGGGTCCTTAAAGTCGACACGAAACACAAGTTGTGATAGTCCTTTCTTCAGTATTGAGACGTACTGTATATCTGAGTGAGACGCTTCTCGAAGGGCGGGGCTTGATTTTGTCCATGGGGAATTGATTGGATGGTTGTGGTTTGCTATTGGTGGATCTCATGTGAGTGACAGGTTGCCCCGCCCTCGTCACCAGAGAAGTTATTTTGATTAAAGATGACGAGGCAAATGACTTAAAAAAAAAAAAAAAAAAGTTGTGCACTGATAAATAATATACTATATATATAATAATAATTTATAATAGACACTGCAATATTCCATAAAACAAGAATTGTGCATTTTGATTTAATGGTGACTTTAAGAACGAACTGATCTCGAACCAAATCTCCTCCTGTAATATATATTAATATCATATACTGGATCTTTAAAAATGTCCTGTGCTGTCTGAGAAGGATTATAATCCTGGTTTGAATGGTTTTTCAGGTATTGATGTGGACCAGGCCCGGAGAGAGGAGGAGCGAGTGATGCTCCAGGACGCCATGGCCGTGTTGGCAGGAAGTGGCTCTCTGGTCCCTCATCTGAACACTCAGGCCACCGCACTGCATGTCTCCGCTGCTAAAGGATACATCGAGGTGTTAAAGTGAGTGCTCCTTTCACTGAGACACTTCAAAGGTGTCAAACCGATATTGTTGAAAATGAAACATTAAATTTCTAGTGATTTGCCTCACCCTCTCCAAAGTTTGCTGATGCTTTGATACTTTCTACTGTATATGGAGCTTAAAGCAACACACACTGATTGTTGGGAATGACACACTGTTGATGAGTGTGTCTGTATAAATACACTGCGGTTCAAAAGTTTGTCATCTGGAAGATTTCAAAAAAAATGTTTTTAAAAGAAGTATTTTATGTTCACAAAGCTGCATTTATTTGATCAAAAATACAGTAACTTTGCAAAATATTATTAAAAATGTAAATATATTTTAAAATGTAATTTATTCCTGTGATCAAAGCTGAATTTTCAGCATCATCACTCCAGTCTTCAGTGTCACATGATTCTTCAGAAATCACTCTAATATGACGATTTGCTGATGAAATGTTGAATGTCGTATTTTTATGGAAGCTGTGATACATTTTTTCAGGATTCTTTGATGAACAGAAAGTTCAAAAGAACAGCATTTATTTGAATGTTTATTTGTAACATTATGAATGTCTTTACTGTCTTAGTTTTGTTCATACAACTAGCAAATCAGAAAGACTATCTTCCTGTGAGCAATTATGATCAATCAATTAATGATGATGAATTTTTAAATATAAATTCAGAATCGTTTGAGAAAGCATCTGACGTTTTCTTAGCCGTCCTTCCAAAGCCTTTAAATCTTAAAGGGATACTTCAGGATTAAGCATTAAGCTTTGTATTAGTAGGAAACCTGTAGTATTTTCAAATTACCGTGCTTTCCACCCTCATATCCCCCTGAGACGAGAGATTTATGTATTTATTTGTCTGGAAAAAATCCTCCGATGACGCAAAAATCGTCATTTTGCGTCATCGGAGGATTTTTTGGCCAGAGGCTAAAGACTACAGCCAGTAGTAGGTGCTGTCCCGCATGTTCTCGACCCGCCCATAGAGGCTGGGATCTCACTCACAGAATGTACACATAGTGTCAGACATCTTTTTTTGGAAGCTAAGCTAGCAGGCTCTTGTTCTGTGGAGAAAGCTGAGTAGTAGGGGTTACCATCCGTACCATGTCCGGCCGTCGATGTCCGGGATTCAGCTTTTGCTTTCTGCAGTCGCCATTCATTGTTTACATGCACACCTTTTGTTTCAATCTAACTGAATTCATTCCGATTGGTGAGTCTGAATGTAGTGTTTACATGAACGCTAAACAAGTGATCGGTTGATGTGCGTTTTAACATTGCTAAGAAAATTCCTGCTCCTCCGTGAGAGATACGAGTAGGGCTGGTCCGAATACCATTTTTTGAGCTTCGAAGCTTCGGTAGTAATGAACATCGGAATCTCTATATGTCTGTCTGTCCGTTTGCATTTTGATTATTTCGAGAACCGTTCATCCAAACGACTTCACAAGGGAGTGCAGTGTCGTATTTGGTGCAATATAGATAGACAGGCTAGACGCGACACGTTCAGAATTAATCAACTTTTAATAAACTACAGAACAGCGCGAGCGGGACGCGCGTGCCTCACGGGAGCAGGGCTTATATGCTCCGAGAACGGACACTGCACTAGTGATATAAAACACACACACAGGTCTGTTAACTTAAGCAATATTTTTAATAAGGTAGTCTGATATTTTTCTCACTAACAAATTACTGACAAAGTAGGGTAGATTTAAATAAAGAAGCGGCGCGCCTCGCGCGAGCAGGGCTTATATGCTCCGAGAACGGACACTGCGCTAGTGATATAAAACACACACACACACACACGTCTTTTAACTTAAGCAATATTTTTAATAAGGTAGTCTTCTAATATTTTTCTCACTGACAAAGTAGGGTAGATTTTTAAAAATAAAACCGAAATTTTAATAAATAAAAACGGAATTTAAATCAATAAAAACTAAATTTAAATAAAGAAAAACGAAATTTAAATAAAGAAAAACGAAAAAATAAACGTGATGTCCCAGTAAAATCTCAAAGTCTCCTAAATTTAGCTGTAGATTAATTTAGATTGATGAGGGTAAAAAGGATAATACATTTTGTTTCTATCATTCTATGTTCCACAATGTCAAAGCAACGCAGCTTAACCAAAAACACAAGCTCAGGCATGCACTTCTGTCCACACACACTCCGCTGTTCTGCGCTATAGCCAGAGAATACTCCCGTTGCAGGAACACGTTTAGTAGTCCAAGAAGAAGCAAATATATTTATTAAGTAGCCTAGATATAACGAAGTTATATGTTAAGTATTATATTTCACCAGATTTTATAGTGTAAAACATATTCAAGCGCGAATGAGAACCGTTTCGAGGGGGTTGCCAGGTGTGCAAAAAAAACAAAAAAGAAGAATATTCGAATGTCACATTTTCAAATCGAATACCAACACACCGAACGAATATTCGAATATCCGGGTCCAGCCCTAGATACGAGACCAGTGCGTCTCACAGGTGTCGCTCATCAGTAATCACGCCACCGGCCTCGCGTCGTCCTCCCGCGGCCCTCAGTCTCGTCCTGCTCGCCTCAGTAAACATGACTCGTGCCGTTCTCCCGCGGCCCTCACTCGTCCTGCTCGCCTCAGTAAACATGACTCGTGCCGTTCTCCCGCGGCCCTCACTCGTCCTGCTCGCCTCAGTAAACATGACTCGCGTCGTCCTCCCGCGGCCCTCACTCGTCCTGCTCGCCTCAGTAAACATGACTCGTGCCGTTCTCCCGCGGCCCTCACTCGTCCTGCTCGCCTCAGTAAACATGACTCGCGTCGTCCTCCCGCGGCCCTCACTCGTCCTGCTCAACACAGTAAACATGATGAATGGCGACTGTAGAACGCAAAAGCCAAATCCCGGACATTTTGGGCGATCTCGAAATCCCGGGCAGACTCATCACGGAGACTCACTAGTAGCCTAGACTTGTTGTTTAACTACTGCGCTCTGTTACCGGTAGGCGTGGCCTCCTAGGGCAGCGAAGCAAGTGCATTCTGGGAGTTGTTGTCTTTCATCCACATAAGCCAAAAATACATTTTCTGGCTTTTCTCAGTCTAGAAAGCTCCAAATTCAAAAATAATTTCACATTTCTTCTACATAAATGACCCATTTTAAATACACATTCATCTTTCCAGAGGTGAAGTATCCCTTTAATATTTCTCTCTGCATTAGGGTGCTGTTGAAGTGTGCGATAGATGTGGACAGCCGGGACAGTGACGGCTGGACGGCTTTCCACGCGGCGGCTCACTGGGGTCAGGAAGAGGCTTGCAGTCTATTGGCTGAACACATGTGTGACATGAGCGCCGTCAATAATGTGGTACAGGCTCTTTCGTCATCATAAACGGCTTTATTTTGCCATTTAGGCTGAGTGTACATTATACTGCTTAGTAAATACATTGATATGAAATATCATGATTCCAGAGAGCCATTGAATGTATATAACTTGAAAGCATCGTGTATTTGTGCATCATAGGGCCAGACGGCACTCGACGTAGCCGATGAGAACATCGTCGATAACTTGGAGGAACTGCAGAAGAAGCAAAAAGCTGTAAGTTTGCGTGTGTTTATATGTATGCTATCTTATCAGCTGTCTGGTTTATGTTCAAAGACCGCTTTCACTTCAAGCAAATGAGCAGATATCTCCGTCGCATGAACATCCAAAAACAACAGTGTGTGTGTGTGTGTGCTGTACAGAGCCAACGTCATCAAACACAACATAAATGTTGGACTTTGTTTGTGATTCTCAGCATTAATGGCCCTATTAATGCTAAAGCGTGTCCTACTTTATTTCTAGTTGCTAATTCGACAGGTAAAAAAGAAACTTTTGAGATTTAGCCTTATTCATGCTAAAATAAAATGATTAGGGACAGTGTGAGTTCTAGAATATGAATTGTGTTGTGACTGCATTAGTAAGAGCTGCTGTCGGTGTGTTTCACTCCTAAAGATGCGTTCAGAGCTACAGAAGATCAAGCCGCCCGTCATTGACACCAGCCCACCGGTTTCCATGGCACCAGCTCGCCCTCGCAGGTAAACATCACACACTGTCCAATCACGTGTCTGCGTGGGAACACGTCACTTCCTGTGTGCTGAAACCCAGGATCATTCACCATCGTTTCTATCAAAGTTATCTTTCGAGTGATGAAGCAAGTGAATCACTGAATCAGAGATTTAACAGCTGATCCATCATCACACATATATATAGTGAATGTTCAGTACTTCACCCCGGCTTAGAATATTTACATGACATATTCTCAGCTCTCGCTGATTCGCTGTGGCTATATTGGAAATTTGTGATTATTTTATTTAAATTTTGAAGTGAAAAAATATAACATAATTAGTATTATTTTAGTAACGTTGAGATACTGTTATAGTTTCTATTCATATTTTTGAAATAGTTGTTATTTTGATATTTTCCATTTTCACCTTAAACTATATTTGTTGTAATTTTTTTTTTTTTTTGCTATTTTTATTTATTTATTTTCACGTGTCCATATAGATTTCATAAATTTTTATTTGTTTTCGTTTACATTTTTTTTTATTGATTTTATTTGAATTTTGAAGTTAAAAATATATTTATAATATAATGTGATATAATATAATATATGTATATCAGTATTATTATAGTAATATTGAGATACTATTATAATTTCTTTATTTTCCATTTTAGTCCTTTTATTGAGTTTTTTTCTTTCTTTTTTTTTCTTTTTTTATAAATATTTCCATATAGTTTTTTTTTTTTTTTTTTTTAAGTTTTAGCTCTCATTGATTGGCTGGTATGCTGTGGTTATATTTGAATTTTTTATTTATTTTTTAAATTTAAAGTGAAAAAAAAAATATTGTGAAAATGTGTATATATATATTTGTTTTAGTAAAAAAAAAATATATATATATATAGTTTTTATTCATTTTTATTTAGGTTTTAGCTCCCACTGATTGGCTTATTTGCTGTGGCTATTTTTAAAAAAATTCTATTGATTTAATTTGAATTTTGAAGTTAAAAAATAAATTTGGAAAATAATATAGTATAATAATCAGTATTATTTTAGTAATATTGAGATACTATTATAGTTTCTAATAATATTTTGTATTAGTTTTGTATTTGTATTTCCCATTTTATAACAAAGTTTTAGTAATTTCTTTTTTTAATATGTCCGTATAGTTTAGTTTGAATGAATTGTTATTTGAGTTTTATCTCTGACTGATTTGCATGTCCCCCACAGGACGTCCATCTCTCGTATGAGCAGCAGAGAGAAGATCACCCTGCATGAGCGAGAGAAGCATGCTCCGCCCACTCTTCAGACTCCGCCCACAGAAGAGGACGAAGACGAGTCGACGCGCTCAGCCGGCCAATCCAAACCCTCCAGCAGCTCCAGTTCAGAAGAAGAGAGCGAATCAGAGAGCGACGCAGAGTCAGGTGACCAGACCCCGCCCAGTTTTATTCTCTAAATCAAAAATGTAATTACTAAATGACATTAGCGAACTGTTGATGTTTGTGCCTGTCTTTTCAGAAAAAGCAAAAACTCGAGAACTGATCAACAACTTGAACAACAAACGCAATGCAGCGGCCGTAGCGAGCTCTGTGACCAGCACTGCCCTCAACCAGGTTAAAAAGGTGACCCAACCAGAACCGCGTCAAGCATTGAGTTTTCCCGAAAAGTCTTCTTTTTCTTTCAGCCAATATGCACTAAATTTGACCAATTTTGGGGTTTCCATGTCAACCCAATGTTGATTTTCTGAATGAAGGTCATATTTTCTGTAGTACGAGTGCTAATATATACTGACAAATAAACTGATATGGCCACCAATAGGCAATTCAGCAGCCAAAAATGATCATCTGAATAACTAATGATGATAAAATTATCAGTAATAAAACCCAATAATTGTTGTGGCTGTATTTAATAATTTTATTTTGTTTTTCATTTTGAAGTAAAACAAATATAATATAATCAGTGTTATTTTAGTTTCATTGAGATACTATATAGTTTTTATAAATATTTTGAATAGATTTTTAGCCTTTGAATAGTTTTCATTTTAAATTGAACTGAAGTTTTAGTCATTTTGTTTGTTTTTGTAATTTTTTTTTTTTTTTTTTTTTTTAAATGTGTATATTAGTTTTTATTCTTTTTATTTTGCGAACATATTTTTTATTGAATTTCAAATTTCACTTACTCAAATCCCTCCGCCTCCACAATAACCCTGGCAGTCGGTCAAAAAACAAAAAACAAACAAACTTTAAATAAATAAATAAATCCTTAAACATACAGTTCTTTACTTCACACATCTATAGCCTCTTCAATATCTCATTTAACAAATCTCAAGAACTATTCTTTTTATTTTAGTTTTAGTCATTTTAGTACATCAAGTTATTCTAAACAAAAAAGAGAAATGTTACTTTGGCAACCGGCTAAAATAAAATTTAAAAAGTTTTTTTTTATATATATTTTATTTCAGTTAACATTTATTTTATTTCAAATTATGAAAATGTTTTTAATCCATTAATACTTAACAATACATAATAACAACAATGTAATATATAATATTTGAATATAATAAAGAGTGCTCTGCTTTTAGGCTGAACCCGTTCGGGCCCCGGTGACCGAGGCTCCGGGTTCCTGGAGAACGTCTCTGCGTAAAGCGGGAAGTTCTGTGACGCTGGGCTCGGCCGGGGCCTCTGATCCAACCACTGAGGCCCTCAAGGACCCCGAGACCAAACTGGGAATGACACGCTCTGCATCCAGTCCCAGACTGAGCTCAGAAACTGAAAATAAGGTAACACTCATACATATACTGTATGAATGCTGTATGCACAAAATCTTGACATTAAACCACAGTAATATCACTGTAATTATATCAAAATCTAATTACTTTTGCTAGAAATTCAATACCAAAAATGTTCTGGACTCTTGCATTGTCAATATATCTTGACCAAAAATGTGTGCACCTCTTGATGAAAATAAATGTTGTGATATTATTTCCACTTCGGTCTGGACTCGATCCATTGAGGAGTAATTATGATCGGTTCAGAAATGGTCGGGCCAATCAAATTGCCAGGGCGGGCTTTATACGATGATGGACAGATGATCTGCAGTTACGTAATCATCACGTTATCAAAGAGCGCTTGGGTTGAACTGGTTTCCCTCAGAGATGACTGCCGCTGGAGAACTGAGATGTAGAGATTCTGCTATCGCGTCTGTTGTAAAAGAAATCGACAGCGCATTCATTTTAAAAGACGAACAGAGAACTGCAATCAAGGCATTTGTCGATCGGAAAGATGTGTTTGCCGTCCTTCCCACGGGATTCGGCAAAAGTTTATTTTATCAGCTGGCTCCGATGGCCGCTAAGAAGATGGGACGCAATGAAAACCCTGTGGTCGTTGTGGTTTCTCCTTTGGTCGCACTCATGGAGGACCAAGTAAAAGAAGCAACACTCATTATTTTACTACTTCTTCCAGCGTGCGTGCAGTTGAGGTCTGTTGACAACTATGTGTAGCTCAACATACGTCACTTACTGCGTTGCTCTGATTGGTTGTAGGTCTATCCAATTGAGTGCAGAGTTGGTTTTTTACCTGGTTCGGTTAAGACACGCCTCATAATCAAAGCCCTATGGAGCAGTATCAGACTCACATTCTGACTAGACTATGAGTATGACGAAGTCAGGCTAAATAATCACTGCAATAATGATCCAAACAGACTCTTAAGCATTTGCCTGTTTAAATCCAGCCACTTTGTTTTGGCCGGGTAGTGTATAAACTAATATTTGAATGTATATTAGAGAAAAAAAAAAAAAAAAAAAAAAAAAAAAATATATATATATATATATATATATTTGAATGTATTTTGTAAATATTTAATGTTTTGTCACCTCAAAATGATGTTATTTCCTATGTTCAGGAGCCCAGGTTGGCCCGTGTGCAGCCCACCCCGTCCAGGCGCTTATTCAGCATCAGCGACACCAGCGCCAGCACCAACCCCGACAGCTCCAGCAGGTGAGACACACAACTAACACACTGACAATCTCCTGTTTATACACTTCTCCAAGCTCATGTGTGCGTGTGTGTGTGTGTAGCTTGTTGAGCCGGAGCTCTTCGTACACACGCCGATTGAACAGCCAATCCACTGGAGAAGTGTCGGGTCCAAACCCCTCGTTACCTCGCAGCTCATCTTATGGAAGGAAACTTGACGACCCTTCAGTGACCTCTGTAACCACGGGAACCTCTGGACTCAGTCGCCTCAATAGTCTTCTGGCTCAGAGGTTCGTGTGTCTCCGATCGTGCGTGATGTGATCGTGTCTTCCGCATTGGTCTGATCCGCCGTCTCTCTCACAGGTCGGCTCAGGAAGAGGCTGAAAAGAAGGAGCCCGTCTCCAATTCTGTGCCCACGACAACCACATCAGGCGAGCCAGAGACCAAACAGAGACGCAAGTGAGTGTGTGATGATTTATACACCACAGAGTGATGATAAACCTTTTATCCTGCTGGAAAAAACACGTCTTACTAGCCCTGACCCATTTATTTTTTTTAAACACTGAACGATACACTGCCTGGCCCAAAAAAAAGGATTTAAACAGGCAAATGCTTAAGATTGGATCATTTTTGCAGTGATTATTATGTTTCTAGCATGTTATATGTTTGGCAACAGTTCTTCTAACCCTAATTAATGGAGTGTGTAGCTTTTCATCTCTTAAACAACCATGTAGGAAGACACAACATGATCATATTCCAGGATGACAATGTCAAGATTCATCAGACTCAGATTGGGAAAGAATGGTTGTGAGGAGCTTGAAGAATCGTTTTCACACATGAATCGTCTCCTCTGAGATCTTAAATTCACCAAAAGTCTTTGGGATGTGCTGGAGGAGACTCTACAGAGCGCTGGACTCTTGCATTGTCAATACAAGATCTAGACCAAAAATGTATGCACCTCTTGATGGAAATAACATTTATTTCCATCAAGAGGAGCATTAGTTTTTGGTCTAGATCTTGTATTGATAATGCAAGAGTCCAGCGCTCTGTAGAGTCTCCTCCAGCACATCCCAAAGACTTTTGGGGAAGACTATCAGTCACGCTTGTCGCCCTCTCAAGTTGTATTTACCACTGAAGCTCTGGGATAATTCTGATACCGAAGTTCCTGAGCCATAAACATTAAACATGGCGGACGGGAGAACGATTGCTGCTGTGACTGCTATTATTTACTAGATTTCCCCACAGCTGCAACATCGCCTTGTCTCGTCAATTAAGTACTGCATATTTACCATAGATGAACAATCATTCGAAGCGTATTGTATGTTTTTTTTTTTATATAATATCCTGTATTTGATTGAAATTCTAGAATGGTCAGCAAGCGGTGAATGTTTGTGGTTGTCAATAAATGCGATGCGAAATATCAATTTGGCTTTAAAGGGTTCGTTCACCCAAAAATGAAAATGATGTCATTAATGACTCTCCCTCATGTCGTCCCAAGCCCGTAAGACCTCCGTTCATCTTCGGAACACAGTTTAAGATATTTTAGATTTAGTCCGAGAGCTTTCTGTCCCTCCATTGTAAATGTATGTACGGTATACTGTCCTTGTCCAGAAAGGAAATAAAGACATCATCAAAGTAGTCCATGTGACATCAGTGGGTTAGTTAGAATGTGTTGAAGCATCGAAAATCCATTTTGGTCCAAAAATAACAAAAACTAGGACTTTATTCAGCATTGTATTGTCTTCCGGTTCTGTTGTGGATCGGCGTTCGGTGCTGCTGCTGACGTAAGACGCTGCTGACGTGTGTCTGGTGTGTGTGTGTGTGTGTGTGTATTCTGGTTCTGTTGTGGATCCGCGTTCAGTGCCGCCGCTGATGTAAGACGCTGCTGACGTGTGTCGTGTGTGTGTGTGTGTGTGTGTGTATTCTGGTTCTGTTGTGGATCCGCGTTCAGTGCCGCTGCTGACGTAAGACGCTGCTGACGTGTGTCTGGTGTGTGTGTGTGTGTGTGTGTCTGGTGCGCCCGAGCTTCGTTTACAGTCTGAGGGAGACGCACGCTGGAAACAAAACAATCTTCGCAAACATGTCTAAGGATTTCCACACAGAGGAAGACTTGCATTTTTTTCCCCAGCCATATTTATTTGAACCCGAATACACGGACGCACCGGACACACGTCAGCAGCGTCTTACATCAGCAGCGGCACTGAACGCGGATCCACAACAGAACCAGAATACACATACACACACACACACACCAGACACACGTCAGCAGCGTCTTACGTCAGCGGCGGCACTGAACGCGGATCCACAACAGAACCAGAATACACACACACACACACACACACCAGACACACGTCAGCAGCGTCTTACATCAGCGGCGGCACTGAACGCGGATCCACAACAGAACCAGAATACACATACACACACACACACACCAGACACACGTCAGCAGCGTCTTACATCAGCGGCGGCACTGAACGCGGATCCACAACAGAACCAGAATACACATACACACACACACACACCAGACACACGTCAGCAGCGTCTTACGTCAGCGGCGGCACTGAACGCGGATCCACAACAGAACCAGAATACACACACACACACACACACACACACACACCAGACACACGTCAGCAGCGTCTTACGTCAGCGGCGGCACTGAACGCGGATCCACAACAGAACCAGAATACACACACACACACACACACACACACACACCAGACACACGTCCGCAGCGTCTTACGTCAGCGGCGGCACTGAACGCGGATCCACAACAGAACCGCAAGACAATACAATACTGAATAAAGTCCTAGTTTTTGTTATTTTTGGACCAAAATGTATTTTCGATGCTTCAAAACACTCTAACTAACCCACTGATGTCACATGGACTACTTTGATGATGTCTTTATTTCCTTTCTGGACAAGGACAGTATACCGTACATACATTTACAATGGAGGGACAGAAAGCTCTCGGACTAAATCTGAAATATCTTAAACTGTGTTCCGAAGATGAACGGAGGTCTTACGGGCTTGGAACGACATGAGGGAGAGTCATTAATGACATAATTTTCATTTTTGGGTGAACTAACCCTTTAATAAGATTTTCCAAATAAATAGGCGAGAATAAACCTGGTGTTGTCCATGATTCCTGTTCTTTCCGACAACAGAGCACGTGAAGGCCGCATTAGACCAGTTTGGGCCAGTTACAAGATAGTTTTAGCTACATTTGCATTGTTTTCATTGGCTGAAGCTTGAGTTTTTATGTGTGTGTAGGTCCTATCTGACTCCTGTGCGCGACGAGGAAGCGGAAGCTCAAAGAAAAGCCCGATCCAGACATGCCCGTCAGTCCAGACGCTCCACACAGGTCAGCGTGGCCTTATGACCTCCAGTGTTGTTTTTGTTTACTAAAATTTAAAACGATTTTCGTTAAAGGTGCAGTGTGTAATTTTTAGCTGCATCTAGTGGTGAGGTTGTGAATTGCAACCAGCAGAAGTTACGGTGGCCGACAGGAAGTGATGTCGTCGTCTGAGACAGCAGAGAGTAGCCAGTTGAGCAATGAGGTTTCTTTACAAAGATAAATTAAGAAATTATATTTACTTTATTATTCAGTGAAACGATATGTTATTGCAAATATTATTGTTTCTTGTTCATCAGTGTTTTATTCGCTGACTTTAGCTAGCTTCTTTGCAAGAAGAACAACATAGTGACAAAACGAGTTTGTCCGTTTAGGGCCACCGTAGAAACATGACGGTGCAAAATGTTTATTTCGATGTAAGGGTAAGACATGTAAGGTACATGTGTGGTGTGTGTAGATAGAAATGGCTCATTCTAAGGTAATAAAAATATAACGGTTTATTATGTAAGGTCTTTAGACACCACTGAAAACATAGTTATGTATTTGATATTGCATTTCTGTCAACAGATCCTCCTAAATATTACAAAATGCACCTTTAATTAAAATAACCTGACATAAAATATACATATTAGATGAAAAATGTTAAAGAACATTTTCAATGTTGCCTTGGATTGATCTATTTGACATGTAAAGTTTGTTTTTACGGAATATTTAGCAACAGATAAATCTGAAATCATAATGATAGATCTACCTATCGATGCAGCCTGGGAAATTTCATGTGGAATATGTATTAAACAGTCAGTGGGCGGTGTGTCTAAGGCTATATGACCTTTAACCCTGAACTTTGACCTTGACACAGGGAAAACATTTGTGTAGAGCAGTTGCAATTTCACGCAGCTGGAGTCCAGACATCTCCGTGTGACCGTTGTGTTTGCCCTTCAGGGAGTTACTCTCACAGATCTGCAGGAAGCGGAGAAGACAATGAAGACGGAAAACAAGGGAAAGGAGAAGAAAGAGGAGGAGGAGAAAGAAGCGAAGCAGAAGAAGGCAGAGGAAGGGGTGAGAAAGGTTGAGTTTAATCCAAATATCTGTTTGTTCTGCACTCGGAGAACTCACTGATAAACCAGGCAGAAATATTAAAGGTTAAAGGTCAAATGTGTCTCATTTTTGGATGTTATATTACTTTCTCAAACTGGACAATAACTTAATTGATGTGTGTACAGTAGCAGAGGGGGTGAATGTTTGAGAAACCTGTTTGGAAACAATAATTAGCAGTGGTTGATAAGTAATATATGTATATATAATGTGTGTGTGTGTGTGTGTGTGCAGGAGGTGAGCTGGCGCTCTCGTATCGCTAACCTGCAGAAGTCGGATTTGCTGGGACTCACACACCCCCCTGGTGCTCCACGTCCTGACAGACAAGGTGACCTTTCACCTTTAACCCCGCATCACTGGATTTCATTACACAACACTGATATGTTTAGGTATCTCTCTCTGTAACACTTCTTCTACATTGTGTGTGTGTGTGTGTGTGTGTGTGTCAGATGCAGACAGCGCAGCCGCAGACATTGAGGAGCGAGCGAGGGAGCGCAGGAGAGCCAGAGCGAGGAGAAGAGGAAAAACTGGAGAGGTGATGAAGATGAAGACATGTGATCAAAACTGGAGATCAAGAAATAGATTCTGGATTTAAATGTTTACTTCTGTATCTTCAGGGCGATGACTATGATCCCAGTGGAGAGGAGGAGAGTAGTGGTGGGCGGGACCCACAGGTCTGACCAATCAGCATGCACTTTTAATTGATATATATATATATATATATATACTATTTAATGCATGTTTTTTAATATATAATATGTATAAAATATATTTAAATATAATTAATGCATGTTTTTAATTGATTAAAAGTAATATCACGAATATCTTAAAATATATTTTTCCCTCATGAAGTGCTATTACAATATTATATTATGATTGTAAATATTTATTTTAAATATGTATATTACTGATTTAAAATCTATAAATGCATTTTATTATATGTGTATACTTTAGACTGATTAGTATTATTCATATATTTGAAATATAAAATTATATAATACTATTTTAATAAATGTAATTAAATAAAAAATGTAATGTGTTTATTATGTATTATTTAAGTGTCATATTTTTTTAACTGTATGGATTTTCTGTTTTCTTGCTGACATGTTTTGCGTCTCCCTCATGCAGACAGACAGACACGTGAGCAGCAGGTACGAGTCTGACCTCTGACCTTTCACTTTGTTTGATGATGTCAGCATGTGTCCTCCTCATTCTGTCTGTCTGTCTTTTCTTCCTCTCAGGTTTGATTCGGTCTTGAATGACTGTATCACGAGAGGATCGGAGTCCCGGGACTTTAAGAAGGTCTGTAGGGGTTTGTGGTTAAACTGGTTGTGTCAGCAGGAGGTGTGTGTGTGTGTGTGTGTGTGTGTGTGTGTGTGTGTGTGTGTGTGTGTGTGTGTGTGTGTGTGTGTGTGTGTGTGTGTGTGTGTGTGTGTGTGTGTGTGTGTGTGTGTGTGTGTGTGTGTGTGTGTGTGTGTGTGTGTGTGTGTGTGTGTGTGTGTGTTATATGACTGTATCGGTGTGTTTCAGTTGTTTGAGGAGATGTCCAGAGAGAA
The DNA here is from genome assembly GCF_029890125.1 of Rhinichthys klamathensis goyatoka. Taxonomy (NCBI): domain Eukaryota; kingdom Metazoa; phylum Chordata; class Actinopteri; order Cypriniformes; family Leuciscidae; genus Rhinichthys; species Rhinichthys klamathensis. The sequence continues at coordinate 834,762 of NW_026606855.1, read as the reverse complement.
CCGCCGTCTGCAGTCACAGTTATCAGACACACAGAGAACCATTTCACTGACCCGCGTGGAGCTGGAAAAGGCCACACAGGTGCGCACACACACACACACACACACACACACACAAGAACATTGATCAGCTGGATTATCATCATGAAAACTAATATTATAATTTATTTATAAATGTATAAAAACATAACCTGATGTCCATTTGTCTATTTTATTAAATCACTTACTCAATAAATAGAAGAATTAATACTAACATAACCAAATATTAAAGTAAATATTGAAAAATTTGGAAAAGTACAGAGGTGATCAAATGTTAAATAAAACTGATAAAAATAATAAAACTATAAATTATGTTAAAGTTTTCAAATATGTCTTTAGTACCATTTAATGGCATTTTATTAATATATATATACATATTAATATAATATAACTATTATACTATATTTTATATTATATTCTAAAATAAAATCATTTAAACTACTTAAATATACGTTTTTTACATTTAGATTTTTGTATAAATTATATACATACAAGTATATTTATTATATATTATTTTTATAAATATAAATGTATATATTTAGTTATACAAGTTTGTTTTTATATATATATATATAATTAGTTTTATTTGACATTTTATTTTTATTTTAGTTTACAGTCAGATTTTTTCATCATTCAACCTTTTGTTGGTTGTGTGTTACTTCCAATGTCGTAAAGGCAGAATATCTGAATTCCTGAAGACTACTGTAATGTTCATAGTAGACCACACACATATTTTCATATTTGAATGGTTGTACTCAAGGACTGTAGAAAGACTGATATTGGTATATTTTTCTTCTACTATCAGTGAAATACCACTATATTTGACTCTTAACTGTAATTGTGTGTGTTACAGAGGCAGGAGAGATTCACGGACTGCACGGCTCTGCTGGAAATGGAAAAGAAGGTGAGTTTGCAGAACATAAACTCGCTGAAGTAATGAAAAACATATGGAATTGTCCCTGTATGGAAGTTTTCAATCTTATGATGTCATTCCACATGCTTGTTTTCTTTCTGTCTCAGGAGAAAAAGATGTTAGAGAGGCGAGCCGCTGAGTTGGAAGAGGAGTTAAAGGTGAGAGCACATGATCACGGAAGGCTTGTTCTGATTGGCTCTTTCAGTCAGCTCTGCTGCTGATTGGCTTAGAGGCGCCTGAAGCGTTTCTATCCACTGAATTGTTGTGAATGCATCTTTCAATTCTGTATCGCTGAGAGCAATACAGCCAACTCAAGTAAAACCAGTTTAACGAGGCGTTTGCCTTACACACTCACTTGGCACGACACAAAGTCACAAGTAATAAATCATACTTCTGCACTGTTAATGTGAGTTTCTGTCCTAACTAGCTGTGATGTTGCCTGGTTTCTATTTCTAGTTTTTCTCACAGTTAAATCTGATTGGTCCTGCTTTATATAACTGCATAATGCATCAAATACTGTATGTTCTGGCTTTGAGTTTGCAGCATAATATTATATCAAAAACCTCAAAAGCTGAGTTTGAGTGGCCAAACAAAATCATATTTACAAAAGCTAAGATTTAAAAATGTATATAATATAATATAAAAATAATAAAAGCTGAGTTTGAAACTGACAAAGTGGGCAAACAAAAGAAAATGTCAAACAAAAATATTTTAATATTGATTTTATTCATTGTTATTATCGTTAATTTTTATTAATATATACATGACAATTGTCCTTTCTTAGTGGCCAATGAAACCAAATTAATATATTAACATTATTAATATAACTGACATAATTGAGTCTCTGATCAGTGGCCAAACAAAAGTATATTAATATTATTTTGATTCATTATTGTTGTTATTAATATTCATCTTCTTAACTATTAATAATATATCATTAATAGTCTGTGGTCAGTGGCCAAACAAAAGTAATATACTAATAGATAATGTAGTAGTATTACAACATTATAAATATAAATTATTATTAATGTATGTGTGTGTATACACAAAATATAAAATTAAATTAAAAAAATAAATATACTTTTTAATGGGCATAATTGTCTCATTATATTACAATATTATAAATGTGTTTATTTTAAAAATATATATTACTTATATTAAAAGTATATTACTGTGTTCAAATATATTATATTTCATTATTTATATACTTAAAAAAATCAATTGTGTTTATTGTTATTCATTATTATTGGTTATTTTAATTAAGGTTTTATTAACTATTAAAATTATATAATTGACAGTCCCTGGTCAACGTCCAATCAAACTAAAATGTTAAACAACAAGAATATATTAATATAAAAAAATATATATATATATAATATAATAGTATTTACGAGTTTACTACCTTTTGGAGTTTGACAGCCCCTGGTCACAGTATACTTGCATTATTTGGAAAATGGCAGCTTGAACATTATTCAAAACATCTCCTTTTTTTGTTCCCTGGAGGATATAAAGTCATGTGGGTTTGGATCGACATGAGTGTGAGTAAATGATCAGAACTGAACTGCTCCTTTAAATGAGAAAGTCGTCTGCCAGAGGTAAAGATCTTGCGTGCGTCTGCAGGTTTTAGGGGATCTGAGAGCGGACAACCAGAGGCTGAAGGACGAGAACGGTGCGCTCATCAGAGTCATCAGCAAACTCTCCAAATAGAGCGAGAGAAGGACGAGCAGAAGACCGAGAGAGAGAGAAAGAGAAACTCACAACCCCACACACACACACACACACCGACATCCTTCCCGAGAGCCAAAGAAGGGAAAAGAGGAGGAGAGGAACGACAGAGAGGAATGTCACTGTTTGATGACGGGATCTTTTACCTTCCTGCAGGACTGTGTGTGTGTGTGTGTGTGTGGCGTGTTTCAACTTCATCCATGTTCTCAGGAGGCCAACAAGCGAGGAGGAGATGCAACCGAGCTCTCTTTCTCTCTCTCACACACACACACTCGCACTCGTGCACCATGCACATTCCCATAAGCGTGAGCGCACACACTCCACACACATTCCACGAGTCTCAGGCAGCTGAAGTCTGCAGTATTTTTGCATCTTTGCACAAACACACACACACACACACACACGATTGAGAGGTTCTCCACTAAAGGTGGTCTGAATATGCCAGCTCGACAATCATTCGTTGACATTGGTGCAGATTTTCATGCTTGCCGAAAACACGCCAGGCTGTTGTTTCGCAGCTAGTTATGCTATGCATCTTTTTTTAAAAAGCGACACGTATGGCGAGCGATGCGGAAATGTCTATTTTCGTATTTTTTACCCTCGTTTGATCCATCCTTGCTCCTGTCGTCGAGGGCGACGGCTTTTGTTTATTGTGTAAATGTACAAATATTACGCATTTGAACTCCTAACGCTATAAACTGTAACTTGGTATCAGCTCTATTTTCTCCACGTGTTGTTTTTCTAATATATTAAATGACTGTTGGCACTTAATAAAATATCTGTGTTTGTAGCTTAGTGCCTGTTTATTGAAGTTTTACGGTTTCTCTGCTGTGGTTTATTCTGTTTTTTGTTTCAAAATCTTCTTGAACAGCATTTTTGGGCATCATAATGAAGGTGTTTGCAAATATTCGATTATAATGTTATGTTCAGAATTATCAGTCATGTTTGATTTCATCAGGTGAATCACAATGATCGATTTGGTTATTTTTAGCCAAGTTTAAATGCTTGATTTGGAGAGTTTGGCATTACTAACCTTCATAAACACAACCCAACGTTTCATATAAACATTCCGTTTAGAATTTTTTGATTTGATTCAAATGTTCAGCTCGGCATTTTATGGTTTTGTTTGTTCATCGTAAGTGTGCTTGATTGATTTGAACTTTAGATTTTTGCCTATAAAATGTTCGAACATTTTAATTGAACATTTTAGGGAGAATTTATGGACCTCATACACACATTTGTACATTCAATATAGCATTTTTGACCATATGTGTGTGTGTGCACTTTTGATTCGAACTTTCAATTCAGCATTTTTTTGGTCATTAAATATGTTAAAGTAGTGCTGTCAAATCGATTTATCACATCTACCATAAAAGTTTGAAATATATAATGTGTACGTGACACATTATGCAGGTCCTTCTCAAAAAATTAGCATATTGTGATAGTTCATTATTTTCCATAATGTAATGATAAAAATTTAACTTTCATATATTTTAGATTCATTGCACACCAACTGAAATATTTCAGGTCTTTTATTGTTTTAATACTGTTGATTTTGGCATAAAGCTCATGAAAACCCCAAATTCCTGTCTCAAAAAATTAGCATATCATGAAAAGGGTCTCTAAACGAGCTATTAACCTAATCATCTGAATCAACTAATTAACTCTAAACACCTGCAAAAGATTCCTGAGGCTTTTAAAAACTCCCAGCCTGTTTCATTACTCAAAACCGCAATCATGGTTAAGACTGCCGACCTGACTGCTGTCCAGAAGGCCATCATTGACACCCTCAAGCAAGAGGGTAAAACAGAAAGAAATTTCTGAACTAATAGGCTGTTCCCAGAGTGCTGTATCAAGGCACCTCAGTGGGAAGTCTGTGGGAAGGAAAAAGTGTGGCAAAAAACGCTGCACAACGAGAAGAGGTGACCGGACCCTGAGGAAGATTGTGGAGAAGGACCGATTCCAGACCTTGGGGGACCTGCGGAAGCAGTGGACTGAGTCTGGAGTAGAAACATCCAGAGCCACCGTGCACAGGTGTGTGCAGGAAATGGGCTACAGGTGCCGCATTCCCCAGGTCAAGCCACTTTTGAACCAGAAACAGTGGCAGAAGCGCCTGACCTGGGCTACAGAGAAGCAGCACTGGACTGTTGCTCAGTTTTGCATGTCATTTGGAAATCAAGGTGCCAGAGTCTGGAGGAAGACTGGGGAGAAGGAAATGCCAAAATGCCTGAAGTCCAGTGTCAAGTACCCACAGTCAGTGATGGTCTGGGGTGCCATGTCAGCTGCTGGTGTTGGTGCATTGTGTTTTATCAAGGGCAGGGTCAATGCAGCTAGCTATCAGGAGATTTTGGAGCACTTCATGCTTCCATCTGCTGAAAAGCTTTATGGAGATGAAGATTTCATTTTTCAGCACGACCTGGCACCTGTTCACAGTGCCAAAACCACTGGTTCACGAGTTCACACTTACCAATGATCAGAGAATAAAAATGGTTATGCGTATTTGGCGTGCTGTCCGGGGGGAGGGCTCCGAGCTCGGAAATTGGGCCCGAACCCAGAGTACTCCCCCGTATCTCTGTTTAGGAAGATAACTAGGCAAGTGTGAGGAGATGGGGTGGTGGAGGGATGCTGAAAACTGTCGAGGAATATGGGTGGGTTGACTGTGTGTATTTATAGGCTTTATTTGTGCTGATTGAGTGGACCAGTTGATTACTGATTGCTGACAGCTGGCTGACTTGATTGTTTGATCATTAGAACGTGTTCCTCCCGAACCTTGTTAATAAAACATCAATAAATGGTTTACTGACCATGGTATTACTGTGCTCAATTGGCCTGCCAGCTCTCCTGACCTGAACCCCATAGAGAATCTGTGGGATATTGTGAAGAGAAAGTTGAGAGACGCCAGACCCAACACTCTGGATGAGCTTAAGGCCGCTATCGAAGCATCCTGGGCCTCCATAACACCTCAGCAGTGCCACAGGCTGATTGCCTCCATGCCACGCCGCATTGAAGCAGTCATTTCTGCAAAAGGATTTCCGACCAAGGATTGAGTGCATAACTGAACATAATTATTTGAAGGTTGACTTTTTTTTTTTAAATTAAAAACACTTCTTTTATTGGTCGGATGAAATATGCTAATTTTTTGAGACAGGAATTTTGGGTTTTCATGATCTGTATGCCAAAATCATCAGTATTAAAACAATAAAAGACCTGAAATATTTCAGTTGGTGTGCAATGAATCTAAAATATATGAAAGTTTAATTTTTATCATTACATTATGGAAAATAATGAACTTTATCACAATATGCTAATTTTTTGAGAAGGACCTGTATATTTCAAACTTTTATGGTAGATTTTGACAGCACTACTTTAACATTTGAATTGAAGATTCTGTTTAGCATTTCTGGACAATGTAATAATGCATATTTTTGATCACATCCTGCATATAATTCTTTCAGAGAATTTTCAGTTCAGTATTTTGGGGTATGTGCAGATTTGGAAATTTTAGGATTTTTGGTAAACATAAATGCAATCTAGTTTGATCTGAACATTTGACTATTGAGTATCACAGCTGATAAACATTTGATTAGAACGTAACGTTTGGCATATTTATCATAATCTGCATATCTGAACATTTAATTCTGAGTTATTGACCAACATACTTGCATACGTTTGATTTGAAGTTTCAATTCCTCAATTTTGGGCATCATATCTGTGTTCGAACTTTGATTCAAATTATTCGTAATAAGCGCGTTTGATTTGAAGCTTTTTAGGCCATAAAACGTGTTCAAAAGTTTAAACTAAACATTCTATTTAGATCATTCACACATTTGAACATTTGATTTATCATTTTTTAAACCATATCTGTGTAAGAAGTTTCCAATTCGAAATTTTTGGGGTGTTATTTGAACATTCTATAATGAATGTATTGCATTATTTGACCAGCCTGCATATGGTTCATTCGAACTTCCAGTTCAGTATCATATCTGGACATCCAATAGTTTATTTGAAGGTCTAATTCAGCATTTGAAAGTTTGATTAGAAGAATCAATTCAGCCCATCATTCAAAAGTTAATTTTTAGCGGAAGTTATTATAGGTAAGGTATGTCAAATTCTGAGCGGCTAGCGATAGCGAGTTAGCTTTAAAAGCACAAGATCCCACCCTTCCTTCAGAGCGTCTCCAAACCCACGTGACGAGAGACGGCGTTAAACTACCTCATGTCTCACAGCACATAACATTACAATAATAATGAACATAAACAACTTAAAGAGCTCTGAGCTGTACCACCTGACTGCTGAAGGTTCATTTCCCGTTGATAGTGTTGCCATTGAAACGCATAAATTCGAGTTACGATCTGCTCCGAGAATAACGTCACAGGTTTCCATCTCTTCATAAATTACAGTAGTTATGGTGTGTGTAGGTATGAAAATACATACATAGACAGGCAGGTAGGACATCCTATCATTGCTTTCGGACCGAATGCAATGATTGGACGAACATTTTTTGGTCCTATGGCTTCCACAGACGATATATACATATAAATGCATCTAGACCACTTAACTAAGTGATTGCTATCAGGATGTGAAGAGACTTTCAACAAGCATAACAAAAAATGTTTCTGGAACAAATCGCCCTCCCTGCCTTTAAGTTGTCAGTCTTTCGGTCCTTCTCATCATTCACCAGTTCTCCCTAATGCCTGTGTGCCTGTCTACCAGATGTCCCTCATCATCATCAGAGAGAGAGAGAGAGAGAAGAAGAACAGCTGGAATAATAGATCTAACATTCCCACAGAGAGAAGGACAGGAAGTTACAGTAACACTGGACAGTGTGAGAGCGAAAGGCAAAATTATCCATTCGGCCTCTACTTCTTCACCTTGTTTAGAAAGTCGGAGAACAATTAGAGGATAACGGAGAAACATGAGGGGGAGAAAACATTAAAATGAACTTTAGACAAGTGCTGCACGGATCAGACATTTGCCTCTCGTTACCTTTGGCAAAACACTGAATGACCCTTGAGAATGAATGCCATCCTCTCATCTGTTTGTCTCATCTACATATACACTGACAACAAGGACAGTTCCTAATAAGGTACGCAGAGCCAGTCTTGCTGTAAATATCCCCGCGGCCTGAGGGAGAGAAAGAGGAAGGGAGGGCGGGGAGGAAAAGTCTGGAGCGGATGGATTGCGGCCTTATAAGGGTAAAGCTGCTCTTTTCCCAGGGTCTGGAACCCCAAACTCCGGCAAGCTGCCAAAGGGAAACGGAACAGGGTTTGGCGCCATCTAGAGCCCGAGTAGTGTCATGACGTCATGACCAAGAGTTGCAAGAGTTCCATTCGTCATCTCAACATTTCAACGTTTTGTTCTGCGAAATAAATGGACCCTTTTCACATTTTTGTTCAGAAGCGGAAGTCGTCATATAGTTGGGCAAACTTCTATAGTGGTTCGTTTTCACAACTTGCCAAGGAGGAGAAAAATAGAGAGAAATTGATAACGGCAGTCAGAAGAGAAAAATATGTCAATTTTACCGTCACTCCCACAGCCACTGTATTAGAAACAGCGTCAACTATTTATTTAGTTTTTAGTTTTTTTGATGCAATGGTAATATAATACAAAGTATAGTGTTATAAATGTACACTTTTTTTTTAAATTAATAAATATAAAAAACTTTTTAGCAGGATTTACGATGCTGATGACCGTTAAAACCTTACCGTCGTGGTTAAAACGCGTCATCACGGTCTGTTTCTAAAAGGTCCGTTGCAAGAGTTCCATTTCATCCCTTATGTCAACATTTACTTGAAGCACTCTCATGTTTTGTTTTTACAACATAAATAATGGTCATACCTTATGAATTTTGAAACCGTTGTGATCTTTAAGTCAGTGTTTTTTAAACTGGAAAGGGAGTGACGGATGTCCATGGGAAAGTCTAGAGAGAAACTGTAAATAAATGAACAAAAATGAGATTAAAATAAAAAATATTATTATTTATTAATCTATTAAATATATGAAATTAGATTAAAATACAAAAAATACAAAATTGATATATATATATATAAATTAGATTAAAATTAAATAACACATTTAACAGTGATTTACTAAAGTGAGTAGAAAAATATAATAATGTAACTTAATAGAAACTAACATTAGATGTATAATATACATTTTTCTCTGTATATAAATTGAGTGTTTATAAAAGATGCCTTTTAAATTTTATCATATTTGGGGGTCTGTGAAATTTAAAAGATGCTTTTCACTCCAGAAGCAACACTGGCTTCTTACCTCCTGGGGTTTCAGACAACAAATGAAACAGCTCTGTAGTCATGCAGAACTAAACTACGACTGTAGTCAAGTCTTTAGTACAAGAGAGCGTGACTAACAATTTAAAAGAACCGTAGCAAAAAATAATGAAAAACAACTTATCATAAAACTATGATGTCATACGACGCATTTAAAAGCAAATCGCTTTAGTAAGGCAGCCTTTGTATTATATCGCAGGATTCTTCGGAGACTTTTCTTCACTAGAAAGCCATTTCTAATATTCACCCTTTTGTATTTTAAAAAGGGAATTATTATTTAGAGCCACGTGACGTACCTGACCAATCAGAGACGCTGATCGAGCGCAACGCCCCGCCCTTTCTAGTGACGTTACTGTTGCTCCGCCTCTTCTTTTTGTACGTCCGCTTCGATGAATGAGATTAGAGACGCACAACTAATGTTTGATACATCAGTAAGTACTAAAGTTTTATCATAAAACTTGTTTCTGTTAAATGAGTAGCATCGTTCTTTTGATGGTTAGTCAAAGTGAGTAATTTGAAAGGATAGAGTGAGATCTCTCAGCTTTCTGTTTGCATTGGTAAAACTTTTATTTTGTTCACGGTGATCAAAATGCAGTTGTCACGGGTTTAAAAGGCACCTACAGTAAAAGTATAGGGGTAAAAAACTCACATAATTATGTAAAAAGAAGAAGAAAAAGACCCCAAATAATTCTGAAAGAATGCCTTTTGCATAGATTTCTGTGCATCATTTTAATAATTATGTCTATATGTTGAGTGGAAAATTACCATAATAATGAGAATATTTTAAGAGATTTGCTGAACTTGATATAGTGATGAGGTTCTGTTTGTGATATAATTGTCCGTTTTACTGTTATGTTATGGTTTGTGTCACATGATGTCAAATGGCTTCCTGCATCTAGGTTACACATTCCATCTTTTCCATATGTTTTTCTTTTGACAGACGTCAGAATTGCCCCAAAATGACCTCTGACCCCGTGGACCCGTACATCTTCACCTCTGACTCTCTGCCCTCTGACCCTCGCTTCATGCCACCGCTGGTCAACGGGCTGCTGGGATGGAGAGTGTTTGATTCAATTATGCATATGGGCGGGGTTTATAATGGTGAAGGCGGGACTTGTCACCGTGGCAACATTCCATGTCCACTAGCAGTTCAAATGAAGACGGCAGAAGTGGGACGACACACGTACAAGTTAGACATGCACACAGGTTAGAACACACACACACACATGTAATACTGCATTTAAACATATACTACAAGACTCTCTCTCTCTCTGTATCAGGTATTTTCTCTCATACTGTGGTCACTCCTTGTTTCGAGGCCACTCAGGTTTTGTACGCTCACCGACAGCAATCAAATCTTCTGGTCACGGAAGTTCTCCTTAAGCGCTTTGAAACCAGTGCTGAACCAATCACGATTCAGCTAGAGAGTTCTTTCAAACCCCAAAGTGATGACATTGATTTCCAGAATGCACCAGACTACAAGAGTGGGAGGTACATCCGCTTTATAATATTTGCATTCTGAATGGTAATTGGACTTCTTTTTTTGTATTTATTTGCATGCCTAATTGCAATTGGTGTGTTCAACTTCGGCTGTGGCTGGATTTAACCGATCAACAAGATTTGCAGTCTTGGAAGAGTTTAAAAACGGAGCCGTGTAGATGCATGCTCTCTGCTTCTCATAGTGACGTGATTTCATTTTCTCTAAAGGGAAATTGATTTTTAACTATAACTTTAAAATGTTTAAAGATAGACCTACTGTGAGTTCAGAGGTTTTTAATCAATGGTATATGCTTTGTTTGATGCCATCTGTTTGCATTATTTCAACTTATTTTAAAAATAATGGTTTAACAGCGGAAAATGGAAAACTACATTACCCATAATGCTGTACAAAAATTCCACCAATCAGAGTTGCAGGGAACAAATCACTCAAAAAGAGCTCTTTAGCTCCGCCCACTCCATTGATGCACGGCAAATGACGTAATCGAGTCGATCTCTCTACATTCTCAAAATACATATTTGGATATATAAAAATGCATATTTCACAATAAACTTAAAATATATTATTTACAATCAATAACTTTAAATGTAGGGTTTTATATTTCTCCATTGCTTTTAATTCGATAATGTTGTATGCAATGGTTCATGGGATTGTTGTTCTTTTTCTCATTAAAGCCGTTAAGTACACAGGCTTGTACCTTCATTTTTTTTAGTCCGATCTTCAAATATATTTTTGCTTCAAATAAAACTTTGTAATGTTGTGATTCACCTCGTTGCTAGTTGGCTTGTTTTATGGCTTATGGCTTTAATTAAGACTTTTTTTAAAATTAATTTTGAAAAAAATTATATAAATAAATAATACCTCTGGAACCAACGCCACTGAAGAAGTTGGCAGGCACTAATAGACTATTCACACCTCCTCTCCCGTGGCCTCATGGGATAGTAAAGTGTCCATTGAATGCGCACTTCAGAATCTCGCTGGAAGTAGAAGGTCATCTGGGTACCCTTCGCCTACTTTCTACATAGTACCCGTTTTTCGAGTACTACTATGTATTTGGAGACACTACTCTGTTGGTGCACTGCTTTAGTTGGGAAGTATTCGATTACGGATGCGGTGATTGGCTGTGTTCGAAATCACCCCCTATACCCTCATGCACTATTCCCTTCATCAGTACACTAACTTAATCCATTTGAAGGAGTGATTGAAAACGAGTGTGTGAATTCAGACACTGAGTGTGTCGGAAGGGCTGCCGCTTTTGTATAGTTCCTGCTGTTAAATAATCAACTTGAGGTTTAGCAAACTGGCAGCTCCAGTACTTATGAAAAGATTAATCTTGAGCTCTGTCATGGAATCTAGCATGTATAAACCTTAATTAAACCGTTTAATAAAAAATAAATAGGAATTTATACCTGTGTGATATTACGCTGTACCCACATTGGACCAGCGGTTTGGAAAACGGATGGATGGATGATTCAGATGCGGCGCCATCTTCTGGTCAGACACAGGAATTCATTCAGCACGACCGTCACAGTGCATTATGGGTATTCTCTAGCCGTTGAGCGTACATCGGTTGTACACTCGTCATTGCGGTGCATTATGGGATTGAATGAGTGCACTCGATAACATCCACTATGGTTTCGGACACCACTACACTGCTATCCCCTCAAATAGTGCCATATTTAAGGGTATAGGGGGCGATTTCAGACACAGCCATTGTGTCAGAATAAACACGAAACACACTTCGTCATTGTCGTCTATGAATCCGGCCAAACGTGAAACAGCAGCTGTGTCGTCATCAGAGCTTGTGCAGTCGATCAGATTTCCATGTACTGATTCACGTTATAAAACTGATCGGTCTGTGCAGCGCTGCATGAAGTCAAACACACATAAACACTACATGTGTCTTCTCTTCAGGCATATTTTTGGACAGACCGTCTCTTCAGAGATTCCTGGAGGAGTCCGTCCATTTGTGCACCTGATCTGGACGCCCACCGCATCTACTCTTACCCTCCCACCCGACCAGAGCCAGTCCAGCTGGGTTTTCCTGGTTGCCCTCGCTGGGAGTGACAGGAGCGCCAAATCGTGTTTTGATACTGGTTTGGGGCTTATCGATACTGGTGACTTATGCCCCTCCCACCTGAGGAGTTGGGCGGAGCTCTGGAAGGGGAGCAGCATCGAGGTGATGGGAGATGAGACCCTGAACCGGGCTCTGATTGGCTGCATGTTTTATCTTCTCAGTTCATTCCCATCTTCAATTGAGGAGTCAAGCGGAGCGTCTGTGTTCGGAGGGATCAGTCCGGGGGGTTTGTCAAACGGGAGCAAAGATGAGGATTACCACGGGCATGTGTTCTGGGACCAGGTGAATTTAAAGTCAGCATGAGACGGAAGTTGAGAGACTTTTCTTCTGTATCGTGATTCGTGACGTATAAGTGAAACGGCTTCTAGAACAAGAACAAATGTAGGGCGGGGCTTGATTTTGTCTGTGGGGAATGGATTGGATGGTTGTGGTCTGCTATTCATCAGAGAAGAGGAGATATGAAGATGAATGGGAAGTTATTTTGATTTAAGTTTACCAGGGAACCTGAATTTAAAAATAAAAAGATGTGCATGGATTAATCGTTTTTAATAAATACTGCAATATGCTAGCCTGGTTGAAACCAGACCATTCTCAGTTGTAACTGAGTTATGGTCTGGCAAAGCGTCATAGACAAATCATTTCCAGAGGGGCGTCACCAACGGACGTCGCGGATAGACCTAAACCCAATCAGAGCGATGAAGGAGATGACGTATGCAGAGCGGTGGAGAAACATCTCCGAGTGTTGTTCTTTGCTCGGTTTTTAACTAAAAGGAAACGTTCAAATCGCTTAAAACAGACGCGATAGCTGATTGGAACGAGTGATGTTCGACGGCGGCATCCATCTTTGTAATGTAGGCTACAAAATCTGCTTCAAAATCCCAGCACTGTCGTCATCGTGTAAAGCCCACCCCAACGTTTCTGATTGGTGCCGCGATTTAGGCGGATTGGAAATGGGCTTGAATGAGCTCTTTGCCAGACTAACTTTCAGAGCAAATCTAAATTTGCCGGAAGTTGTCTGGGTTTTCCCAGGCTAGCAATATGCCATAAAAAAATATGAATTGTCAATTTTGATTTCAGAATGACTTTAATACAATTCATCAGGTACAGCATTGGGAATGTCACTTTACATTACATTATGATGTTCCTCATAAAATTAGTAATTTAAAAAAAAAAAATTAAACGAGTTGTAATTGTTTTTATGATAATTGATAATATTATACAAATGCTGTCAGCAGAACTGAACTTCTATGGAACCCCTTGAGAAATGATTATCCCCTTCCTAAAAAATAAAGAAAACAACATATATTTGTGCATAAAAATGCATTTACTGTGTGGGAAAAACATTACAGGTTTATTGTAAAGACAGCATGTTGTTTACAATACAAAAACATAATTATTAATTATTAAACGAAATAATTAAAATATTCTATTTCATAAAAACAGTCAAATCAGTAATATTGTGAAATATTATTGCATTTTAAATATATTTGTATATCTCATGAGTTATAATATATATATTAATCTGACCATTCTTTAGAAATAAAGTGAATTAGAAGTCATATCAAATTATTACTATCAAATATCTTATGTTAACACATTTACTTACTCTATTAAACTTCTTAAATTTTGCATGGACCCCCAGCCAGAGCCAACTGGGTCCCGTTTTAAGATTTATGAAGATTTTGACTTTGTCTCTCTGGCTCCCCCTGCAGGACACGTGGATGTTCCCCAGTGTTGCTCTGTTTTACCCCAGTCTGGCCAGGGCTGTACTGGAGTACCGTGTGGGAACAGTAGAAGGTGCTCGAGCAAACGCCCAGCAGATGGGCTACAAGGTGCAGTTGGTAATCGGGCGTTGTTTTTGATTTATCTGTAGCTTTATGCACTCTTATATACAGTTTTCCTCCTGCCCATTTAATCAGGGATTGAAGTTTGCGTGGGAGAGTGTGTTATCGGGCCGGGACCTTTGTCCAGAGGAGATTTATGCACAGCAGGAGGTCCACATCAATGGAGACGTGGTTCTGGCTTTCCAGCAGTACTTCTACCTCACACAGGTAAAGAGGACACACTCATAAACACTCCTCCACCTGTACCAGAAATGCATCTTCCGTTTGTCATCCATCACAGGACCTGGAGATGTTCAAAGAAGGGCGGGGCAGTGAGGTGGTGTGGGGCGTGGCGGACTACTGGGTCTCACGGGTCACATGGGACCCTACTGACCAGCAGTACCATATCAAAGGTAAACCGTGACATCATCAGTCATGATGACCAGGGTTATTACCTCTAACTAAAACTAAACTAATTTATATAACTGAAATAAGTGTAAGTAGAAGCATTGAAATTACTAAATGGAAATAAATAAAAACTAGAACTGAAATAAAAATAAATGAAACCTTAGCAATAATATTTATAAAGAGCAAAACTTAATAAATTGGCAAAAGCACATGCCAAAATTACTCATTTAAAATTACTAAAATAGACAATGAAAACTGAAAATATAAAAATAAAAGCTAATTTAAAATTCTCATATAGTGTATATAATAGTATATTATACAGTATAGTATAGTACATAATAGTGAATAAATAATACTAAAACATTTTGTATTTATATCATATTACACCATGTTACAGTTTTTCATGATGTATAATTTTTTTATGGTACATTCAGGGTTTTAATTTTTTGTATTAATTAAAAATAAAATAAAAATTATATAATACATAAAATGAATATTATTCAATTATATTAACTTTTTTATTATACTTTAATATATATATTAGTATAATGCATAAAATAAATACTAATTAATTAATGAATAAATATGAACAAAGTGAAATTACACATTAGAACCAGTGTAAACTTGCCAACTCAAGTCGTGTTTTGATATGGTTATGAAAGCTTCTTTATGGGGTTTTGTTTTGTTTGTACATTAGGTGTGATTCCTCCTGATGAATACTACTTTACTGTTGACAACTCAGTGTTCACCAATGCTGTCGCCCAAAGCAGGTGTGTGTGTGTGTGTGTACATAATCACTCATACTTTTCGAATAAACCCCTAACTCTCAGTGCTAAACCTCAGAGCACTGATCCTGAACCTTTAATGCTACACACATGAATGATGCCTCGAATCGTGTGATAGATGAGCTGTTACTTTTCTAGGCAATCAATCTTATGATTTTCAGCCAGTGTACGATAAATCAACCAGCAAATCCCACAGACTTACGCTGAATTATTGAGGGTTTTTTTATTTTTAGAATGAGCCGATTGGAGATATTTCTCTTTCGTTCTCTGTGTTGTGTAGTCTTCGGTTTGCCGTGGAGTTGTGTGTCCTGTTAGCGCAGACGCCTCCTCCCGCATGGCAGGACGTCGCTGATAAGATCAAGATTCCCTTTGACCCAGAACTGAAGTATCACCCAGAGTTTGACGGCTACACGCAGGGTAAGATGCCCTCATCAGCATCATGTTCATGTTGTAGTAATCATATACGCCAGATTCACCTTTCTCAACAAGGACACCTCAGAAATTGAGTGCGGCGGGAATGAGTCTTTAAACCCAGAAATTAGTTCATTTTTGAACTTCCTGTTTCCTTGTCTCAAAGTCAATGGGTTTTTGAATGATTTAATTATTTTGTAAAATGCTTGACATAGGGTCTGTGGTCAAAAGTACACAAGCTCAAGACATTTTCATGTTTCATTCGACAATATAAAACACATGGTAATACTTGTCTTGAAAAAAGCCGGTTGCTAACAAGTGGCTAAATGAGACTACAGAGGTTGTCAGACGAACAGGGAAACTCATCTACACACACACACTAGTCCGCTTTCACAGCCTTGCAAACTATTATAGTTCAAACTTTCAAGGAAAATG
Source organism: Rhinichthys klamathensis goyatoka (assembly GCF_029890125.1). Taxonomy (NCBI): domain Eukaryota; kingdom Metazoa; phylum Chordata; class Actinopteri; order Cypriniformes; family Leuciscidae; genus Rhinichthys; species Rhinichthys klamathensis. The sequence goes on along the minus strand of NW_026606855.1, from coordinate 818,361 downwards.
TTTTGTAATAGACTCACTGAAAAGGTGTGAAATGGTGGAGACGTTGAAGTCTCGCAACTGTGGTGTACGTTCCTTCCTTTATAGGTTAACTTTAGCTTTTTTGTTCTGCTGATTGTATATAGGCTTCAAAATTCATAAAAGTTGTGAATATTATCCCAATGGACAAAACGTGTAAGAAATTGAATCAACAACTTTTGTTGCGCACAGAGCTTATTTTCTGCAATAATCCAATCTTGTGAGCCGAAATACATCATCACCGCAGCACTCTATACATGTAACACCATTTCTGAATATTATTTCTTGCAAAAGTTTACATTTGACATTTTCCCCAGGAAGTCGAGTCAAGCAGGCGGACGCGGTGTTGCTGGGATACCCGCTGACCCTCCCCATGACCCCCGAGGTCAGACGCAACGATCTGGACGCATACGAGGCCGTCACAGATCCGCTCGGACCGGCCATGACATGGGTAAGTCACACGCTATGCTTTACCCATCATGCTTTGTGTGGGGTGCGTGTTTGCATGGGGGTTATTCTGTAAAACCGGTTGCATAGCTCCTGGTCTTTTGTATGTGCTTCGTTAAATATAGAACCGTTTAACTCGAGGTGCCTTCAAAGGAGCGAGCAAAGATTGATATTCAAAAGTTTTTTATTTTTTGTTTTCTCACTATCATTTAGATGTTTACATCGAATGAAATGCCAACCATGACATAACTGGCTAGGTTTGCTGATAGCTCACACAAAAATGTCAATTCTGTCATTATTTACAACACAAATGAAGATGTTTTAATGAAATCTGAGACAAGCGGATCCAATCAGATTGTTTTCCTGTTTGTTCATGTGACCTTCGACATAAAGCCTATGATTATCTGTTTTTTTCTGCACGGTATATTTGTGTAAATATGTGTGTGTGTGTCTGTTTGTAGGGCATGTTTGCTTTAGGTTGGCTTGAACTTGGAGAGGCTGAAAAAGCCCAAAAGCTTCTGCAGAAATGCTTCAAAAATATCCAGAAACCCTTTCAGGTACGTCCCACCTCTCTCTCTGCAGAGGCCAGCGTGTCTCATACTATATTTGCATACTATTTACCTTATTTTTGCTACATGCAATATGTAAGTATGCAAGCAGAGCACATTTTATGGAAACTTATCCTTCTTTTTTTCAGTGCGATGAATCAACCCGAAACCTTATCAAACATGATTTCTACAAATTTAAATTCATTACTTGATTCCACAAAATATGAAGCAGCACAACGTTTTTCAACACTGATGATAATAATAATCAGAAATGTTTCTTGAGCAGCAATTCATCATATTAGAATGATTTCTGAAGGATCATGTGACACTGAAGACTGGAGTAATGATGCTGAAAATTCAGCTTTGATCACAGGAATAAATTACATTTTATAATATATTAATAAAATCTATTTTAAATTGTAATAATATTTTACGATATTTCTGAAAAAAATCATTAAATTAAAAGAATCGATGTTAAATTTAATTTCAATGAAAAAATATAGTGCCTCGCACACCCAAATCATTCTGCGTTGCATTAAAGTAAAATATAAACTATAAAATCCCACACACTACTTGATTAAATTTAAATAAAAATGATACATTTTACACAAATGGAATCAAAACTGCTCATTAAATGTATTTATTTTCGAGAGATTGTTGTTTCTGCCACAGAATAACAAAAATAAAAACTTTCATCTCATTTGACTTTTTAATCTCACAATTCTAACTGTTTTAATGCAATTACCTTTTTAGTTTTTTTATTCTGTAGCAGAAACAAGCATGATTACAGAATTAAATATGCAATACAGTATAATGAGTTTATGTGACAACACTGAAACATTTATTGATACATACAGCAATATTAAAAAAATAATAATAATAGGCAGTATGCTTTACACAGTATCTATGAAGCAGTCCTCTAGGACTGTACAGTGAGTCTCTGTGTGTGTGCAGGTGTGGAGTGAGTCGGCGGATGGCTCCGGGTGTGTGAACTTCCTCACCGGTATGGGCGGCTTTCTGCAGGCGCTGCTGTTTGGCTACACTGGCTTCAGGTGACAAAATCACTCCGAGCTTGACGAGAGAGACAGAGAAAGTGTCTTGATCACACACACATCTGTGTTGTCCCTGTCCTGTGTCACACAGAGTGCAGAAGGAGCATCTTGCCTTTGCTCCGCTGCTCCCACCGGGCATCGATGCTCTCCGCGTGACCGGTGTGAGTTATCTCGGCAACGAGATGGATTGGTTGGTAAAGAGTGCGGAGGTGAGTGTTTCAGTGAGGAAGTCTGGGAATAAGGAGCCGTTCGCTCTTGAACTTGTCCTGAATACTGGAACTACAATCCCACTTATTCCAGGTAATAAACTAACAGAAGTAAACTGACCAACAATATATGACGAATGGTGTTTGCTATTTAGAATAAATTAAATGTATTTGACTTGTCCACAGGAGAAACAGTGACGTTTCTACGGCAGCCCGGTCAGATCCGTAAAGTGAATCCCGGTTTTTACTGCTGGCCGGTCTGATGATCCACATCGCAAACGGCTGTCTGGTGTTTGGGTTTCCAAGTTTTGGAAGAGTTCATACTTTTTTTATAAACACTTTACCAAAACTTGAATAAAACATGTGTACACTTGTATATGGTATGTTCAATAAATACCACATTTTACTTTAATAACGCCGTGTGATAATGCCAAATATTTCAAGTATATTATTATTGTAACATGAATCACAGTATACTCTGGAAATACTGACAAATATTTACAATAAAACTGTTAATATGGTTTTTGTCAATTTTTTATTTGACCCAAATCAATAAGTTGAATTGAAAATCAAGTCTTCCTTTGCTTTGTTCACAAGTGCAATCTCATAGTTTGTAGTTTTATTTGGGTGATTTCCACCAAACACTTATAATAACACTTATAATAAATAGCAACAAACAAACAACAAGATCTATAAGGTAATATATTCAGTAATATACTGATTAATTCAATTGTTTTTATTCATATCAAAATGATTGATTTTACTATATTTTTTGTACTTTTGGGCACAGCATTTGATGTTTGTTTTTTAAAAATATATATATATATATCTTGAAATAACACAAACACAACAAACCCAAGCAGCATACATTGATATTGCAAGTAATTTAGAAATTAAGGATTTTTTTTTTCAAAGGTTTAAAGGATTTGAAATAACATTTTTCAAATCATTGTTTTTAAATACAGAAAACTTGGAGCAACTTTAAGAACTACATTTGTGTCGCTGCAAATCACGTTGTTGTCAATCGTCGTTTCGTGCTACGTCGTGTTCTTTCGGTAATTTCCGTTTTGATTCGGTAATTTCCGCTTGCTCTCCTTCCTGTGTTGATCCCCGTCCCCAGTAAAGGCACTCGGAAGCCATTATCCTGCAACCATTTTCTTTTCTTTTATACACGAAGATAAAATCGTTTTAATAAATCAATAATCTATTCGTACAAGTTGACTAAGCGCTTCTTGGATACCTGAGCATTTACAAATAGCGAGGGACGTGCGCCTCTCGACAATCCTTCGGATAATTTCGGCTGCTTTCGTGCGCCGCTGTTTTGAAATGGACGCGAATGAACCGGCGGCGAAGCTCGCGTTGCGCGACGCGTCCGACAGCGCGTCTGCGGGAGAGGCTGTGGGTTCGGATACCGAATCGGAGGGCGAAGTCGCCACGATGACTGTGATGGGAGAAGCGGGAAACATCGACATCGACGAATCACTGCCGAACCCAGACGATGCCGAAGCGGCTTTTGCGGGTCAGTGTGCGCATGCGCATCAGCTGATTATCGATTACAATGAAAATCCATTTGAGTGCACATTATACGTTTTTTTTTAACCCACGATAGATTTAATTACATTAATTATCTGATGATCAGCATAAGACTGGTTTAACCAACGTTAATATTATTATTATAAATAACTGTTGGGGAAGCAGCAGCTTAAAAGTAGCCTACAATGGTATTTTGTTTTAATACAGGGTGAACGAATAAGCAGTTTGCAAGAAAATACATTTTATTTTTAGGGCCATTAAGATTATAACATTGTGACTTTTATTATTTTAATTAAACTATAAAGTATTCATACATCATGGTAGTTGCATTTCCTTTGTGCTATTTTTTTCCACCATTATGAATATGCATTATGTTACTGAGAATCTTAATAAAGACTTAATTTTCTTTATACTAAATATAATTTACTGATTAAATAATACCAGTAAAAAAAAATTTATTATGTTTTTTTTTAATGTTATTAAAAGAAAAATCTTCTGCTCACCAAGACTACATTTATTTGATCAAAAAATATACATTAAAAACTGTAATATTGTGAAATATTTTATTTTAAAATGTAATTTATTCCTGTGATGGTAAAGCTGAATTTTCAGCATCGTTACTCCTGTCTTCAGTATCACATGAAATCACAAGAAATTAATACTTTAATTCAGCAAGGACGCATTAAATTAATTATTTAAAAAATAAATGACAGTAAAGACATTTGTAATGTTACAAAAGATTTCTATTTCAAATAAATGCTGTTCTTTTAAACTTTATGTATCACGGTTTCCAACAAAAATACTAAGCAGCAAAAACTGTTTTCAACATTGATCATAATAAGGACCATAATTAATAGTTTTTGTAATAAGAACCAATAATAATTGAGCTGCAAATCATCATATTACACTGTGACACTGAAGACTGGAGTAATGATGCTGAAAATTCAGCTTTGCATCACAGGAATAAATTACATTTTAAAATACATTCAAACAGAAAACATTTATTTTATATTGTAATAATATTTCACTGTTTTGAGAAATAGAAATATTTAGAGAAACTTTAGAGAAATATTTAAAAATCCTAATTCTGAACGTATGTGTAGTGTGTAGTATGTGGTTCCGCATTGTCATCTACCCAAAGTAATATAAAGTTTGAAACGGCTTCTGTTTTTTCTGCAGAGGTCACAGCCGTCACTGTTGGGGACGTTCACGTTCAGAGTTCAGACGAAACCGTTTACACATCCACAGTCTCCACAGCAGCGTCCATCCCTGAACACATGCTCGTAAGAGTCTCCTCTCAGAGGACATTTACATGACGAAGATGCACTGAAAACAGAACAGTTTTTCCTCTGTGTTTTTCGCGTACAGACGAAAGCGCAGTCTAAACGAATCCTTGTTCACAGCATAGACTGTAAAAAACACAGATCCACGAGAACGACTAAAAACGCTGTATTATTCATGTCAGGCCAGTAGGTGGCGATGTCACTTTATGTAAACTAAAGAAACACTACGCGCCTATGTAATACCAAAGCCCTGGTAATACGCATGCGCATAACGTCACTGTTTTCACAAATTCAGATTTTTTTTGTTTACACGGAGATGATAACGGTATAGTTTTAAAAAACTTGCACTTTGAAACCCGTTTTCAAAAGTTTGCGTTTTCAGGCCCTAAGAGGCGTTAACAAGACATCGTTGTCAACTAAAACGGAAACATTTCATGCGTTTTGGTCATTCATTTACATGACGGTGGCATTTAGTGTGAAAACACAAACTTTTGAAAACGAGATTCAAAGTGCACGTTTTTTTTTAAATGTTACGGTTATCATCCCCATAAAACTACAAAAACGTGAATTTGTGAAAACGGTGACGTCATCCGTATTACGTGTTCAGTCCATAGATGCGTAGTGTTAAAAAACTCACTAAACACACACACACACACAAAATAAAGATGCTTAGTGTTTATTTACAAAGTGACAGCAGACATTATTATTACCTAGCAGCAGAACACAGCGCTTTTAATCGTTTTCGCGGATCCGTGTGAATCGGGTCGTTTTGACTACGCGATAAACGCAAAGGAAAAACTGTTTACATCGTTGTCGTGTAATCGTGCTCTAACTTTCATTGAATTGATTGACTGATTTCAAGTTAAAAGGTCAGGAAATTGACGAAAAATACATGAAATCCTGTAAAATACTAAAATAGAAGAAAACCCAGATTTTATGATGGCGTCTGATGATAATACTATGGTACTTTGATATAAACCAAAACCATGGTTCTGTATGATTACTATATCTACCATGATAAAACCATCTTAGATGTCCAAAAATGTTTTGTTTTAATAATATTGATAACTTTATTGAAATGTATTATTCATCTGAAAATACGTGCATTTTTATTTATTGCTTTTCCACTATTTGAAGTATTTTTTGTCTTGCTTTTATTGAACCTCTTCAAATAAACCAATCCACAGTACTGTGTAATTACTATATTTATATGCCAAGAATAAAATAAACATATAAAAACGATTCATTTAACTATATTTTTGTAGTTCTCTTCTGGCTATAAAATATCATTTGACGTTTTTAACCCCAATTAAATGTCTTAAAAAAAATCATATATTCATATACCACAATAAAACCATCTTAGATGTCCAAACATGGTTGATTTTATGATAATTTCCGCCAACAACTTGTATACTAAATGTAAAGAAAAGGTATTTAGTAATATTTATAACCATATTGTAATGTTTTATTAATCTAAAAATGTATACATATCAAAATTATGCATTTTACTATATTTTTGTAGTTTTCTTCTGGCTGAATATATTTAGCTTTTTCACTTTTTAAAGTTTTTTTTTATTTTTTTTTTTACCTTTATTGAACCTCTTCAGATAAACCAAACTGTGGTACTGTTTGATTCCTATATTTATTTACCCTATTCATATATGATAAAACCATATTACATATCCTAAACAAATCATGGTAATACCATAGTACATTCATTTTTAGTTAATGGGTGAAGTAAACGTAAGAACAGATTTGTTTTGGATCAAAATAATAACGTCAAATGTTATATTTCTCCACGGATTCATGCAGACGGGCAGAACCACGCTTCAGATTGGAGACAGTCTGAGTACCCAGAAGGCCACACTGATCGTGGTGCACACGGATGGGAGCATCGTCGACGCCACAGGGCTGAAAGGCACCGCGACACCAATGACACCTGGTACGTTTCAGTTTTAGGAACTAAATTGTAAATCTTAAATTACATGGATTGCAGTATTTCTTTATGTGTGTCTGTTTTGCCGTTCAGGTCCCCAAACCCCGAACACCCCTCTGACATCTGGACACGATAAAGACGGCTCGAAGTACAACTGGGATCCGTCGGTTTACGACAACGAGCTTCCGGTGCGCTGCAGGAACACCAGTGGGATTCTGTACAAAAACAGGCTGGGATCAGGTACGCCACACGAGGGCGTCACACGACTGCTGAAACACACACACATACATGTGTGTCTGTAGACCTTATTCAGGGGCTGTGTCCGAAATCACCAGCTAAACACTCGTTCACTATTCCCTGCTTTACTCCACTAATATAGTCCACTTAAGGAAGTGATTGAAAACGAGTGAGTGAATTCAAAACACTGAGTGTGTCGGAAGGGCTGCCGCTTTTGCATAGTTTCTGCTGTTTAATAATCAATTTGAGGTTTAGGAAACTGGCAGCTCGAGTAGTAATGAAAAGATTAATCTTGAACTTTCTCTTTAGCATGTATAAACCTTATTAAACAATTTAATAATCAATTAAGAAGGAATTTAAACTTTCATGATATTACGCTGTACCCACATTGGACCAGCGGTTTGGAAATCGGATGGATGGATGATTCAGATGTGGCGCCAACTTCTGGTCAGACGTGGGAATTCATTCGGCGCGACCGTCACAGTGCATTATGGGTATTCTCTAGCCGTTGAGCATACATCGGTTGCATTATGGGATTGAATGAGTGCGCTAGATAACGTCCACTATGGTTTCAGACACCACTACAACTGGCTGATCCATCAAATAGTGCCATATTTAAGGGTATAGGGGGCGATTTAGGACATAGCCAGGGTATCGCCATATTGAATTTGTGACTAATTTTTCTACAGCTCAAAAAGTCACACGAGAAACATTGCAAACTTTTTTTTAGCACGAGGGGTTCTGGGTGATATAATCCCAAAAAATCATGCCAACTATAGGAATCCTCTATTTTCTATGTACCATGATTTAATACACACTAATTACAATTTAGGATGAATAATAAAAGAAGTGGAATGCAGCCAAAATGTTTTAACATGATGACTGACCTTTAACCTGTGATGGCAGGGGGCAAAGGTCGCTGTATCAGACACAATAATAACTGGTTCACCCCGACGGAGTTTGAGAGTATGTCGGGTCGAGCGAGCAGCAAAGACTGGAAGAGAAGCATCCGCTACGCTGGCCGACCTCTACAGTGTCTCATTCAGGTCAGACCGGCCTTTGGAGACACACACACACACACACACACAGCTCACAGTACGTACTCTTTCCAAAAAATCCCCCAGTGTCTCGTTCAGCAGAACAGCCTGACTGGTGTGTGTGTGTGTGTGTGTGCGTGTGTGTGTGTGTGTGTGTGTGTGTGTGTGTGTGTGTGTGTGTGTGTGTGTGTGTGTTTTGACAGGAGCGTATCCTGAACCCTCATGCAGCGTCCTGTACGTGTGCGGCCTGCTGTGACGATCTGTCTTCAGTGAGTGACATGGTGACTCAATCTCATAAATCTTTAACACACTGCTGACCAGGGTTATCATACACTAGTCTAATGATGAAAAATATTTTTGTTTTTTAAATGACAATTTTTTTATGGTTGTGTTTCAATATATATTGGTGGTGGTCGAGGAGATTCCTCCCTTCTATGTAAAGCGTTTTGAGTGCAGAGAAAAGCGCTATATAAATGTTATGAATTATTATTATATATATATATATATATATATATATATATATATATATATATATATATACTAGTATTATAATATTAATAATAACAATATAAAAAATGTATAAAGCTATTTATTTAAACAAGAAATATATTTATATGTTTATACACTACCGTTCAAAAGTTTGGGGTCGGTACGATTTTAAATACTTTTAAAAGAATTCTCTTCTGCTAACCATGGCTGCGCTTATTTGATTAAAAATACAACAAAAATCAGTTATAGTATTAAATATATTATTCCAGTGTAAATCAGCTGTTTTCTGTGTGAATATATAGTAAATTGTAATTTATTCCTGTGATCAAAGCTGAATTTTCAGCATCACCAGTGTCAGCGTCTTCAGTGTCAAATGATCCTTCACAAATCAGTATAATATGAGGATTTGATGCTCAAGAAACATTTATTATTATTATCAATGTTGAAACAGTTGTTGGTCTGTCAGTTGTACATTTTTTTTTTTTTTTTTTAGGATTCTTTGATGAATAGGGTTAGGGTTAGAATCTTTTGTAACATTATAAATGTCTTTACTGTCACTTTCGATCAAATTAATTATTCCTTGATAAATAAAAGTATTCATTTCTTTCCTCCAAAAAATAAAAATAAAATTCTCACTGACCCCAAACTTTTGAACGGTAGTGTATATTATAGAAAAGCATATATTTGTTTAATATTTAAAATGTAATACTAATAAATGATATGATTTGTCTACAGTGAGTGACTCAATCTCATAATCTTTATTAGATTTTATGTATTATTATTATGTAATATTAATAATATTTATATAATAGTAGTTTTATATGTATACATATACATATATTATATATATATACTGTATATATTTAAATTATATTAATAATATAATAATAATAGTATACAATTTTATAAAGATGATTAAATATATATATATACTAATAATATGAAAAAAACAGCATATAGATATTGCATTTGAATCTGTGCAAAAAAAAGGCTTCTCTTTCTTTTTTAAGCAATTTATGTTGTTTTTTTGACGATCTCAAATTCAAAAGTGTTGCTTATTTCTTTTATCCTTTATAACTCAAATCTCTCGTTCATTTGTTCACTCGTCCTCCAGTGTGCCAAAGACGGGCCGTTCGGAGGGGAGAACATCACGATGGTAATTAGTTACGTCTGAAATCTCAGTTGTGATGTTATATCGCTCTAGAGACTCATGCTGTGTTCTGGTGCCCTGCAGACGGGCCCCGTCAGGCTCTTCGTCCCGTATAAAAGAAGGAAGAAGGACAATGAGCGGTCGGCTTCTCCTGAGAAGAAGGAAGTTCAGTCTACAAAGAACATCACCCTGGCTCCAGGAGCAACATGTAAGAGCCTCGTTCCCCTGTGCACTTACACACAATATTAAGATCCATCTCGGGTCCATAATCCCATAATCTAATCATAGTATCTGTCTTTGATCACCAAAATGACATATTTAAACCTTTTTCCTGTGAAAAAAAAAATCTTCATGCCTTTAAATAACTTGAACGCAAGTATACGCGGATCGATTAATATGCAAATTAGCCCCGCCTCCACTCACTCACACCAGCTCACTCGGTCAACTTTACTGTAGTAAATGCTGCACAATGACAAGTGGAAATGCTGGTTTTATTCAGCCACATGTGTTTGAACCAAGTGGAAGTGGAAGAGGGAATTATACAGGTTCGTCTACAAGTCGATGTATCAGAATGGTAATGCATTGTTTGTTTCGCTCATTACAATATCGGACACGTAGCGGTAATTAATATGATTAGCCTATTGCTTGACTACGTTATCAAACAGCTAATAATGTGATGCTAATGTTATATAAACCATGTTCACGTTTCCCCATCTCAGTCTGCCTTCTAACAATTAGCATCCTTACAAATGCTTAAAACCACTCAGAACGTCAGTGGAGAAAGGCGTGTAGTTCATCATAACATCGTAATATACATCATACACCCGCTATATTGCTAAATATACCCGATTTTTTATATCAACAGAAAAATATACAGGGACAATCTGGCTTCTCTTGAGACTCCCCTGCTTACCCGTTATAGTTAATGATATGCTAAAGCCCGCCCACACTTTGACGTGATTGGTTACAAGGTAGTTTGTGATGTAGAGAACAATGCCGATTTTTAAACTGCAGTTTTAAAGAGAAAATGCTCAGCAATGGTGTGAATTTGCACATGGTTCGTCTTAAAGCATATTAAAAACACCATAAATGTATTATTATTTTGTATCTAACTGAAATATCTTTTTTTTGGTCCATATTATTAATTGCATATATTATTTCAGTCAGATGCAGAAAAATAAATTGTCCTTTCAGTTTCAGTTGGTTTGTGACCATATCAGTATTGTATAGAATTTATATCATTGATAAATCGATTTCTTATTATCAGTTCCAGTATCCAAACATACAATATTGGCGGTTATTACTCTCAGGTGTTTTTCCGTTGAGTTTTCTGATACTAAACCGTCTGACGTCTCTCCTAAAGATCAGGAAAGGGAGTAATTCTCCCAGGAGACACTGGAAGTGGCTCACGACTGTCTGCCTGCTCTCAGTTACAGTGACTCCATCAGGACAGATCACCACTTCAGGCACGCTGACCTTTGACCGAACGGCGTCAGGAGAGACGGCGGCCATCCTCTCCGACAGCCCTGCGCCCGCTGACGTCTTCACCAACACAACTGGTGAGCGGTGCACACACTCATACTGTAGCTCATACAGCTTTCCTGTGGCTCAAACTGTAGCGCGCCAAGGTCATGGGTTCGGTTCCCAGGGAAAGTAAGATCTGATAAGAATTAGGGCTGTCAAATGATTAATCACGATTAATCACATCCAAAATAAAAGTTTTTTTTACATAATATATGTGGGTGCACTGTGTATAATTATTTTGTATATATATAAATACACACACATGCATGTATATTTAAGAAAAAAATATTATTTATATATAAAATATTTATATTTATATATAATATAAATTATATATAAATCTATATACAGTATATACATGAAAATATTTCTTAAATATATACAAGCATGTGTGTGTATTTATATATATAAAATAATTATACACAGTGCACCCACATATATTATGTAAAAAAAACTTTTATTTTGGATGTGATTAATCACGATTAATCATTTGACAGCCCTAATAAGAATGTAAATGTGTACCTTGAAATGCAATGTAAGTCGCTTTGGATAAAAGCGTCTGCCATATGCATACATGTAAATGTAAATAATAGAGTGTGTTTTTACAACCAAAACCACATACTTGCATACTACTATTATGAAAATATGCAGTATGGGTTCTGTGCACAGTATGCAGATTTTTTATTTTTTTTATTTTTTTAGAATACGCAATTTTTTTTGTACAAAATTTAAAAAATAAGTAAATAAATTATTAATAATTAAATAATTATTTTCAGCACCTGACTAAACATTAAAAAAAAAAATCATTAATTGCATATTTTATTTCAGTCAGATGCAGAAAATAAATCGGTAGGTTTTGCAATAAAATTAATATAACAAATACGTTTTTTATTTCTTGAAATGATAACTGGGTTCCACTTGTACACTGGCTGAGTAAAGACAGCCAATCAGATTGAAGCTCTGCCAGAGTTGTTGCTCTTCTCTTGTGTGTGTAATTTGCATGAGAGGGTCAGTGACTGGTCTGTCGGCGGCCTGTGATCGTGTGTGATCCGAGGTTGAGACTCTGAAACCCAGGATTGGCCTCTTTCTGATCCTTTTTTAGCTGGAAACAAAAGGCCTGTTATTTTTAGGCCTCTTTGTGCGAGATGGAGACCGTTTTGACCCCATTGTAAGTCTCGGATAATGAGTTGTTGTGCGTTTTTGAAAACCTTTCCAGTTGGAGTGACTTCTGTTAAATGGCACATTTGTAGGACGGGGTACGTACATCGGGTCAGTCCTGATATGGGTCATGCTTGAACAGTACCATCTTTGTGCATTAGATTTGTGCATTTTAGTTCATCTTTATCTGCACTGCTGAAGTTAATGCATGTTAGATTAATTAAATGGTTATTGCTCTTAAATGCACTTAATGCTGTTAGCACATGCAGCTAATTTGACATTAAGACCATTTCATTCTGTGAAGTTTTATTTTTAAATCTTTTTAAAGGTGCAGTAAGTGATTTCTGAGAAACACTGTTGAAAATTGAAATCGGCACCCAAACAAACACAACCCTCCATTCATTTCACCGCCTCCAAAATAACAAACACGCTGTGCAAGGCAACCACTAACAGCTGGCGCATCAGTCATCTCGCGGAAGAATGAAACATGCAAACACAATGCTTTTTCCCATTTCAGCCATTACCATCGGGATGTTCTCCCCTCCGAACGGCCCGTTTCCCATCTGTCACTGTTGGCATATAATGCAGCAAAGATTGCTAAAGTTCTACCATAAAGATCTACCAATCTTTGTGTAAAAATAAAATAATGATGCTGCCATCTTTCTAAAGTCGTTTCTGCGCCCCAATCCACAAAACAGTGGATTATTCAAAAGATATTCATCCATTACATTTCATTTTTTAGCTTTCTTCCGCATTAATGTATTTCTTTCCCCAGATAAAAAAAAAAAATCTGAAATTTTTAGCCAGGGATATCTGGTTAAGTTGACACGGAACGACCCAAAAAAATATTCACAATTAATTTCTCACCTTTAATATTTACAAATAATTTTTGCTTTACATCCATCCGTCAACATCTTTAGATTCTCGTTCTCTCTTTTCAAGTGAAAGGATCATGGTTTGAATTCCATCTGAGGGTTATTTTGGAAGTGGAGGGCAGTCGTCCAGTGTAGATGTTTCGCTCCAGGGAGTGTGACCTCCAGTTCAAAGCGGCTCAGTGTCACTGACGGACCACTGTGATCAGTGTCTCAGGAAATGATCCTTCTCTCCTTCTTTTTTTATCTCTGTCAGCTTCTGTGTGCTGGAATAGACTTGAAATGCTTCAGCACTTTCCTTTGAAAGCATCCTGACCTCGACTCGCTCAGACAGATAAAAGAAAATAACCGTAAAATAAGTGTGTCCACAGCCCTGGACCGTGATATTACAGAAAAATTCATTTCTCCCACTGGAAAATGGTGTTATATAAATATTCCCACATCTACGAAGTGTTGATGTAGAGGCAGTGGCCTAGTGGTTAGTGAACAACCTCAGACACATTGAGCTGTGGTGCTCATGTGGCCAGCGTAAGATCAAATCCACCTCACAGGATTCCTTTAGTCAAGGAAAAATTAAACAGTGTATGATTCTACTGTGAATATACATTTTTCTAGTTCCAACTCAGCTCTAAAATCCTTTTTTTTTTCATAAATGTATTTTTTATATATATTTTTTTATTTCCCAAAATTATTTATTTGAAACAAACAATTGGTGAAGTTATTAATTTAATTTGAAATTTAGTTCAATTTGTCATTTAAAAAATTGTATTGATTTTTTTTTATATTTCAGTACATAAAGTTAAACTAAAATATTGCCTTGAAAAAAAAGATCATCTTTTATATTTTATTTCAGTTAACATTTATGTTATTTCAAGTAAAAAAAAAAAAGTATGGTTTTAGTTTTACTATAATAACCCTGGATTGCAGACTCTTTAAAGTGATTTTTTTTTTAACCATAATCCTTATCACAAATGACTGGTAAAATCATGGCCATTTATTGATAAGATGTGGGAAACTTTGGGCTTTGTGCCATTTCACGATCCAGTTTCACCCTCTTCTACTCATTATTTCACTGTCCCTTTTAATAAAAGTGACAAAAAGGCCAAAAATAAAAAGCATTAAGCATTTGGACCCTTTACAACCCTTTACCGTTTCGAATGATATTTACTCTTGTCTGTTTGACCAAAAATGATGGAGAATTTTTCCGCTGTTGTCTAGAAAATAATGCAAGTGATCGCGCCGGCGCCTCCATTTCATGAAGTGCGCTATACTTTAGTTTCCTCACTCCGCACAAACACATGGATATGCGCCTAATAATAGCACACATTTATCTAGGTTAACGTTAGAGCGAGTGGCCATGTAACGTTGCTTACATGTTTCAAATGATAAGCCATATTTGAGGTCGATGGATGAAAGCGAACGTTTGGATTTCCTGGCTGACATACGGTAATTACCACAAGAACCCGCCGGACAGCACGCCAAATATGCAAACTCTTTTACTTTATCCAATTATTTGTATGTGTGAACTTGTGAAAACACACAGACTGATGTTTGATTATTCCAACATGTGGCTAGAGTATGTTTCATAAAAGACCGCATTGAGATTCAATAGAGAGCAAGTGTAGTCAACATGAAATGTGTTTGTCTCGGTCGAGTCCGGGACGTTACAAAAACACACTTGGACACAGAGCATGTCCTCTCCTGTCTGTCCGGCCCACATTGTCCGGCCTTTTTTAGAACAACAAGCTTATAAATGAAATCTGGGTCAGGGTTAAAGTGAGATCAGACGAGGACGGACCGTAAAGGTACTCGCCAAGGACACGTACCTGTCAGAACGCTGGTTCACCTCTACAAAACCAGCCGTCCCTGAGGAGCGTTTTAACCGCTCATGACACGTAGGTTAGGCTTCTAGCATCAGCTCTAGCTCAAATGTGTGTTTCTCCTCAGTGTTGACCACCCTTCCTGCGCTGACAGTGGTCCCTCAGCAGGCGCTGGTTCAGGCTAAACCCCCTCCGGCCGGGACGCTGATGAACGGGCTGGAGACGGGCGAGCAGCGCACCTGGCTTTACCTGGAAGAGATGGCCAACACACTGCTCAGCAACGTCCAGCAACTCAAAGTCCTCATCGCACAAGCCAAACAAGCCAGTCAGAGCGGAGAGCATGTCGGCATCAGCCCAGAGAAGAACAACAGCGTCAGAAAAGAGGTGATATCCAAACACAAAACTGCTCTCAGATCAGTGTTCATGAGGTCATATCAAACTCCAAACATCTTATAACAGGCATAACAGAGGGTGTTTATACCCAGCTGCGTAAGTGATAATCCACGGCTATAGTTGTGCATTAAATGATGATGGAGGAAAAGAACCACCCAATGCGAAGCATTCAAATGGTTTAATGCACAGCTAGCCATGGATTATCCCGCTTTTACCATGGTCATGTGCCAGCACTGACAAGTTAAAGCTGTCATTGATGTTTGCAGGGAAATATTTGACCGGATGGATAAAAATAACGGTTATATTTGTCAGTTAGATCTCGCATTCTGCCCTCTTTAAATCAGACACAACAGATATGTAGTAGTGCGGTAAGATTACATTGATTTGAATGAACTAATAAAGCATTTATTTGAATTAATTAGTAAGAGAGATTAGAGTTGCGTGTGTGAATTACCTGCGTCTGTTCAGCGTTTTAACTTCAAAACCAGCGGTTTAACCCCCTTATTGCTGAGACATATAATTTAGCGATTTAGTAGCAAAGCTATTTAATTAGTCAAAGTAACGTGGAAGCACCGATAACAAGTTTCTGTGCTCCTGAATGCTTCTGCGTGGCCTTCCAGCCAATCAGAATCAAGTATTCAACCAGTTTTTGCTAACGTTCCCATTAGTTTAAAACATCCAGTTTAAAAAAAAAAAAAAGTTTTTTTTTGGTTATGCTAACGCTAGAGAACATTCCATTTTGCAAACATTATGGGATTGTTACTTTTGAATGTTCTCTAAAGATTCTAGTTGTGACATTAAAAAAAATGTTTAATGAACGTCCAACTAAAACATTTCAGAAAACAAAAACGTTCCGTGACCGATGTATAATGTTTTTATGTTAATGTTTTAAAGAGCATTATTAAAGACCAGATGGCTTTGAATGAATGTTCTATTAACGTTACTGGAAGAAAGTTGGTTTATAACTTTGAGAGAACCTTGCCAGAACGTTCCCTGTTAGCTGTTATACATGTGCAGTAGCAAAATGGCCACAAAAGTGTGAAAAATGATCATGAAAAACTAAATTATGGCTGCCTAATTTAGATAAAGGTCTAAGAAACGATTACAGACATTACAATTGGATCTGAGGGGAAAAGTTCATCTTATTAATCCTCTGAAGAAAGATCATATATTCATGTTTTTCTTTCTCAGTCCTTTCAGAGTCAGTTGTCACTCAGTGAAGAACCTGAGGGGAAAATCACTGAAATTATCATTAAGGTAAGTCTCTCTCTCTCTCTCTCTCTCTCTCTCTCTCTCTCTCTCTCTCTCTCTCTCTCTCTCTCTCTCTCTTATATCATATCAAGTTTTAAAACCAGTGTTATTTTAGTATCATAGATATACTATTATAGTTTCTGATAATATTTTTAATTACATTTTATTTTTATATTTTCTTTTGTTTTAGTACTTATTTTAGAACTTAAACTAGTCAAAAATAATAATCCTGGCCAAAAGCTGGAGTTTTTTTCTCCTAGTTTAGTTTCTGTCTGCATTTTTTGTAAGCGTGCAAATTCATGCTGACAAACCAATCATTCCATCACAACAAGCATTTACGGTTTGGCAGCCGTGGCCGTATTCACCGTGCCGCCAGACACTGAGTCCAGGTCTGTCTAGGGTTACATGGGTTAAGGTTTAAGGTTACTTACTGACCAAGGCTGAGGCTGGCTGGGCATCTTGGTGGTTTATTGCATTTTTCAAGTAATATAGTTAAGTTATATGTTTACACTTGCCAGGCAGCCTTAGCCACAGATATGCAGTCAAAAGTATATTGGATATTTTTCCACGGTATTGAATGTGGCTCATCAGAGTTGACAGTGGCTCATGTCATGCTCTGCTGATGTAGTCGGCGTTCTCAGATGTGTGTATCGAAGGGCCAGGCTTAGAAACACACTCGTGACGGTCACACACAGTCGCCTGCTGTGTTTGGCAGGTGGTTTGGTTCAGATGTGATGAGAGTGAAGCAGGACTATCAGAATCTGCAGCTGCAAAGCAGGAGGGCTGGAAACACACAGATGCTCCGCTGGAAAAGGCCAACAGATCCCAGAGAATGAAGAACTGTCTTTCCTTGTTTAAAGGCTAAAAAAAAAACATTCTGGCATTATTTACTCATCCTTGTATGTATCGTACCAAACCTCTTTTTTTTTTTTTTTTTATGGAAAACAAAAGAGGATATTTTGCAGAATGTCCAGACTGTTCTTTATTCGCTTGGATGAAATATGTGCTTTAATATTCATAGAGCCCTATTTTAGAATCCAATTTTGCTAGTTTAGCGAGGAAAAAAATGGTCGGCGCACCCAGTGCATGGTCTAAAAGGGTTATCTCTATTCTCTTAATGAGTAATGGGTGTCTTTTGGGCGTAAAATTCAGAGTGTAATTTCCCATTCCCTTTAAAAGCCAGTTGCGCTCGCGCCATGGCGGATTCGCTATTTGCATTTGCAAGAGTAAAAACTGAACGCTTCTCTAGCGAGGAAACGGATCTGCTCGTGCGCGAGGTTAAATCTACGGGACAAGCCGGATTCACCATATCTTTATGTACACAATAATAATCTTTTACATTGTAATCCTTTTATTTTTAATATTTGGCTAGTTTGTGTGCTGCTGCGCGTCCCTGTGTGTGTAATAAACAGAGTGTACGCGCCTATAGGCGCACATTACTAACGCGCTCTTTAAATAACAAAGATAGACAGATAGATAGATAGACAGATAGACAGACAGATAGATAGATAGACAGATAGATAGACAGACAGATAGATAGATAGACAGATAGATAGATAGACAGATAGACAGACAGATAGATAGATAGATAGATAGACAGACAGATAGATAGATAGATAGATAGATAGATAGATAGATAGATAGACAGATAGATAGATAGATAGATAGATAGATAGATAGATAGATAGATAGATAGATAGATAGATAGATAGATAGATAGACAGATAGATAGATAGATAGATAGATAGATAGATAGATAGATAGATAGATAGATAGATAGATAGATAGATAGATAGATAGATAGATAGACAGACAGACAGACAGATAGATAGATAGATAGATAGATAGATAGATAGATAGATAGATAGATAGATAGATAGATAGATAGATAGATAGATAGATAGATTGATAGGCAGACAGATAGATAGATATATAGATAGATAGATAGACAGACAGATAGATATATAGATAGATAGATCACCGGCCACTTTATTAGGTACACCTGTCCAACTGCTCGTTAACACTTAATTTCTAAGCAGCCAATCACATGGCGGCAACTCAGTGCATTTAGGCATGTAAACATGGTCAAGACATTCTCCTGCAGTTCAAACCAAGCATCAGTATGGGGAAGAAAGTTGATTTGAGTGACTTTGAACGTGACATGATTGTTGGTGCCAGAAGGGCTGGTCTGAGTATTTCAGAAACTGCTAATCTACTGGGATTTTCACACACAACCATCTCTAGGGTTTACAGAGAATGGTCCGAAAAAGAAAAAACATCCAGTGAGCGGCAGTTCTGTGGGCGGAAATGCCTTGTTGATGCCAGAGGTCAGAGGAGAATGGCCAGACTGGTTCGAGCTGATAGAAGGGCAACAGTGACTGAAATAACCACTCGTTACAACCGAGGTATGCAGCAAAGCATTTGTGAAGCCACAACACGCACAACCTTGAGGCGGATGGGCTACAACAGCAGAAGACTCCACCGGGTACCACTCATCTCCACTACAAATAGGAAAAAGAGGCTACAATTTGCAAGAGCTCACCAAAATTGAACAGTTGAAGACTGGAAAAATGTTGCCTGGTCTGATGAGTCTCGATTTCTGTTGAGACATTCAGATGTTAGAGTCAGAATTTGGCGTAAACAGAATGAGAACATGGAACCATCATGCCTTGTTACCACTGTGCAGGCTGGTGGTGGTGGTGTAATGGTGTGGGGGATGTTTTCCTGGCACACTTTAGGCCCCTTAGTGCCAATTGGGCATCGTTTAAATGCCACGGCCTACCTGAGCATTGTTTCTGACCATGTCCATCCCTTTATGGCCACCATGTACCCATCCTCTGATGGCTACTTCCACCATGTCACAAAGCTCTAATCATTTCAAATTGGTTTCTTGAACATGACAATGAGTTCACTGTACTAAAATGGCCTCCACAGTCACCAGATCTCAACCCAATAGAGCATCTTTGGGATGTGGTGGAACGGGAGATTCGCATCATGGATGTGCAGCCGACAAATCTGCGGCAACTGTGTGATGCCATCATGTCAATATGGACCAAACTCCCTGAGGAATGCTTCCAGCACCTTGTTGAATCTATGCCACGAAGAATTGAGGCAGTTCTGAAGGCAAAAGGGGGTCCAACCCGTTACTAGCATGGGGTACCTAATAAAGTGGCCGGTGAGTGTAGATAGAAAGACAGACAGACAGATAGATAGATAGACAGACGGACAGATCTACTCTAGTAACACTAGTGTGTTTTCTTCTGTGTTTCAGCACACGTGTGTGAACTGTGGTCGAGAGGCGTCCAGTGAGTGTGCCGGCTGCCATAAAGTCCATTACTGCTCCGGCTTCTGCCAGAGGAAGGTGAGTCCAACACGAGCACTCGTGGTTTACCACACCAGCTAGAGCCTCTTTATCTTCAGATCCGCCTTTCTGCAGGACTGGAAAGAGCATCAGCTGATCTGCTGTCAGCCGAGCACAGTCGTGGGCCTTCAGGAGGACACACACATGTGTGGAGGTGTGGAGCTGGAGAAAGGGAAGGCCTAGCGCTCCTCACCGCAGGACCACGTGACGTTTAGATGGGTGATCGCTTCCGTTCGTGCTTTAGTTTAGCAGCTCTCTTACACACTGTGAAATATTAATCATACGCGGATGGCGTCGGTGCTTTCTGTACCATGTGAACGGTTTCGCCCTCTCACTATGGATTTTGTTTGTGAGAATAATCCTTAAAGGGATAGTTCACCAAACATGATTTACTCACCCGCATGTCGTTCCAAACCTGTATGACTTTGTTTTATAAACACAAAATTATTTTCATACAATGAAGCTCAACTCTGTTTAACTCTGCTTAACTCCTAAATCTCATTTGTACATACTCATGTGTTGTTTTTGTGCGTATATTGTATCGGGAGAGCAGAACGAAGTCATAATGAAAACTTTTATGATATTTCTATTGCACTTTTTTAGGTAGACAGCCCTTGTCCTCGTCCAATTTCACTGTATGAAAAAGAGCAGCTCGGACATTCTTCAAAGCGTATTATTTTGCGTCTTACTGAAGAAAGTCAGTCAAACGGGTTTGGAACAACACTAGGGTGAGTAAATGATGACAGAACTGTTATTTTAGGTGAATTATTAATTTAATTAAGACAATAATATAATTTCAGAATCTAATTCTAATGAAGGATTGCATTTTTACAGTGTTTTCGAAACAAAACAATAAATAAATGGGAAAATCAGAGTTTTTTCTGCCTCTTTATTCACTGGATTTGAGGCGAGTACACACATTTAAAGTGCATTATCATGATAACCTTTTTTAATAGATATGGCACATTGCAGAGATTAGCTGAGCTTTTCTCTGTGAGCGCTGTGAACTGACACACAACTGACCCCTCGGAAATAATCCAGACCTAAAGCTGCGCAAAGCTAACCTGAACACACATGAGTGAAAGGAAAGCAACATTCACATTCACCATGTTCCATGTTTTTCTCAAATTTGTTCACCTAATGCATAATTTAGTTTTTTTGTGTGTCCAAAAACAATCATAATTTAGCTTTTCATGACCATTTTCACACCCTATTTCTGGCTGTTAGCACTTTTTGCTGGTGTAGTTGTTCAACCTCTATATGCAAATTACCTTTGCTCTGAATGGCTAGTCTCTTTGCCTGTGAAATAAGTATTTATAGGCCAACAACAGACTCTAAAGCAAAGTAGACAGGGCATGGCTTTTACTTCCTTCGATTGGCATTTTATGATGACCCGTTTAAAGTGTCTGATTCTAATCTGTGGCACTAAAAGGGTTCAGACACTTTATTGCTTGTGCCAATATGTATTGAGTGAGTTTCTTTAGAGGTTTCTACCTCAATTTTGGAGTGCATCTGAATACAATACACAGCCTCCACTTCAGATTTCCCATGAGCACCCTTGGTTGATAGTTTGCTGCAGGACTGTGTTTTTATTACCTCCCATTTGTACTTCAAGTGCCCAAATGTGAATCAATACAACGAGGATTGAAAATTGTTGGGGGAGTTATGGGAAGGGCGCTCAAGGGTTTCAGCCGAAGTATTGCCAGTCAGTGATGCCAGAATCATCCAAACCGAACGAGTTTTCCATTACGCAGGTCGGTGAAGTAATGGATGCTACACAGAACAAATACAACACTGAGTTTTATGACACATGCGGGATTGTTTTGATACCGTCTAAGGACTTCTTGGTGAAATTCGACCCAGAAAGTTGGTAAAAAGGTTGTGTTTTAGCAGAACTAGAATAGATTCGTAATGGATGCTTTGCTTTATTCATATTTTTCTTTTAAAATGTATTTACAATTTTCTAAAAGCAATAGGGTTTATGATAAACACTGTGATTATAGTCATGGTTGAAGGCCTCTTTTACCTTAGGGCTTAAATTGAGAAAATTAATTTTCAACAAAGCTTTGTGACAATACATTCGGACGGAATTCGATTTTTCATGTCGGCTGATAATTTGCTCCATCATTTTTAATGAGGTTGTGTCAGGGAAAACAGGTTTATAGACATTTAGATTACTTTTTACCTACCGAATAGGGTTTGTTTCTGACACTCTGACCTCAATTTGCTGTGAGTTTGAGCACTGTTTAAAAAAAAAAAAAAAAAAAAAAGCCATTCTATGGCTTAAAAGTTTACTGTTGAAATAGAGCCAAATAATCAGAGTTATCATTATAATTCAGCTTCTGTGGTAATGGACAAATGCTGTCAGTAGAGCTTAACCTGTATTAAAGCCGGAACAGCTGTCTTCAGCAGAAGTGCTGGATGAAGGGAGATTCTCCAGGGTTTTCATTTCAAATCTTCCTCCTTTCACTCACTCTCTCACACTCTCTTTCTTTCCATCTGCCTCTCATCATTTCTTTATACAGTATGTGTTCTCATATCAAGGTCAGATCTGTTATATTGCTCTCTTAAAAACCTGGTAACCAAAAAACCCTCGTGAGAATTTATGACCGTCTAGGAGAAACTGAGCAATTTAAGGACCTTGCAGGAGTTACTTCGTGTTTTGAGGCGTTTCAAGTTGCATATTCCGGACAAGAAGAGAAAATATGTCATCATTACTCACCCTTCTCATTCGTTAATATTAGTAAAGTTCATTCTGAATAAAATTACATCTAATTTAATCGGAAAGAACATTTTAGTTGACAATAAAGTACTAAATTAAACTTAATAGAGTTATTATTTTGTTACAGTTACTCATTGTACGAGTACATCCACAACGCGACACAATCAGACTAGCATGTAGCTTAGTTAGTTCAAGTTAACTTTTACACGTCATTTTTGTCACGTTGAAATATTACGTTTATGTTGTGTTTAAAATATATTACTCATTAATTATTTTTTATCTCCTTGTAAGTAAACTAGTAAACACCCTCCTGTGTGTGTATCTTTATAATCCACCGGATCTATTTTATTTTCTTACCCCAGCGGGAGAACTCGGAGAACCTGAGGTTTGTCTTGAAAGATGTACGCCGTCAAAATAGAACATAGCAACGGTCTGGCCACCCAGAACACCCCAGAAACTGCATAGCAACACAAACAACCAATCAGAACACCTCAGTAACCGCATATAAACGCCCTGGCAACGTTTGTCTTGAAAGATGTACGCCGTCAAAATAGAACATAGCAACGGTCTGGCAACCACCCAGAACACCCCAGAAACTGCATAGCAACACAAACAACCAATCAGAACACCTCAGTAACCGCATATAAATGGCCTGGCAACGTTTGTCTCGAAAGATGTACGCCGTCAAAATAGAACATAGCAACGGTTTGGCCACCCAGAACACCCCAGAAACTGCATAGCAACACAAACAACCAATCTGAACACCTCCGTAACCGCATATAAACGCCCTGGCAACGTTTGTCTCGAAAGATGTACGCCGTCAAAATAGAACATAGCAACGGTCTGGCAACCACCCAGAACACCCCAGAAACTGCATAGCAACACAAACAACCAATCAGAACACCTCAGTAACCGCATATAAACGGCCTGGCAACGTTTATCTCGAAAGATGTACGCCGTCAAAATAGAACATAGCAACGGTCTGGCAACCACCCAGAACACCCCAGAAACTGCATAGCAACACAAACAACCAATCAGAACACCTCAGTAACCGCATATAAACGCCCTAGCAACGTTTGTCTTGAAAGATGTACGCCGTCAAAATAGAACATAGCAACGGTCTGGCCACCACCCAGAACACCCCAGAAACTGCATAGCAACACAAACAACCAATCAGAACACCTCAGTAACCGCATATAAACGCCCTGGCAACGTTTGTCTCGAAAGATGTACGCCGTCAAAATAGAACATAGCAACGGTCTGGCAACCACCCAGAACACCCCAGAAACTGCATAGCAACACAAACAACCAATCAGAACACCTCAGTAACCGCATATAAATGGCCTGGCAACGTTTGTCTCGAAAGATGTACGCCGTCAAAATAGAACATAGCAACGGTCTGGCCACCCAGAACACCCCAGAAACTGCATAGCAACACAAACAACCAATCTGAACACCTCCGTAACCGCATATAAACGCCCTGGCAACGTTTGTCTCGAAAGATGTACGCCGTCAAAATAGAACATAGCAACGGTCTGGCAACCACCCAGAACACCCCAGAAACTGCATAGCAACACAAACAACCAATCAGAACACCTCAGTAACCGCATATAAACGGCCTGGCAACGTTTATCTCGAAAGATGTACGCCGTCAAAATAGAACATAGCAACGGTCTGGCAACCACCCAGAACACCCCAGAAACTGCATAGCAACACAAACAACCAATCAGAACACCTCAGTAACCGCATATAAACGCCCTAGCAACGTTTGTCTTGAAAGATGTACGCCGTCAAAATAGAACATAGCAACGGTCTGGCCACCACCCAGAACACCCCAGAAACTGCATAGCAACACAAACAACCAATCAGAACACCTCAGTAACCGCATATAAACGCCCTGGCAACGTTTGTCTCGAAAGATGTACGCCGTCAAAATAGAACATAGCAACGGTCTGGCCACCACCCAGAACACCCCAGAAACTGCATAGCAACACAAACAACCAATCAGAACACCTCAGTAACCGCATATAAACGCCCTGGCAACGTTTGTCTTGAAAGATGTACGCCGTCAAAATAGAACATAGCAACGGTCTGGCAACCACCCAGAACACCCCAGAAACTGCATAGCAACACAAACAACCAATCAGAACACCTCAGTAACCGCATATAAACGGCCTGGCAACGTTTGTCTCGAAAGATGTACGCCGTCAAAATAGAACATAGCAACGGTCTGGCCACCCAGAACACCCCAGAAACTGCATAGCAACACAAACAACCAATCAGAACACCTCCGTAACCGCATATAAACGCCCTGGCAACGTTTGTCTCGAAAGATGTACGCCATCAAAATAGAACATAGCAACGGTCTGGCAACCACCCAGAACACCCCAGAAACTGCATAGCAACACAAACAACCAATCAGAACACCTCAGTAACCGCATATAAACGGCCTGGCAACGTTTATCTCGAAAGATGTACGCCGTCAAAATAGAACATAGCAACGGTCTGGCCACCCAGAACACCCCAGAAACTGCATAGCAACACAAACAACCAATCAGAACACCTCAGTAACCGCATATAAACGCCCTAGCAACGTTTGTCTTGAAAGATGTACGCCGTCAAAATAGAACATAGCAACGGTCTGGCCACCACCCAGAACACCCCAGAAACTGCATAGCAACACAAACAACCAATCAGAACACCTCAGTAACCGCATATAAACGCCCTGGCAACGTTTGTCTCGAAAGATGTACACCGTCAAAATAGAACATAGCAACGGTCTGGCAACCACCCAGAACACCCCAGAAACTGCATAGCAACACAAACAACCAATCAGAACACCTCCGTAACCGCATATAAACGCCCTGGCAACCACCCGAAACACCTCAGTATCATCATAGCAACATAAACAACCTTTCAGAACACCTCAATAACTGCATATAAACACCCTGGCAACCACTTAAAACACCTCAATAAGTACATAGCAACACAAACAACCAGTCAGAACACCTCAGTAACTGCATAGCAACGCCCTGGCAACCACCTAGAACACCCCAGTAACAGCAACATAAACAACCAATCAGAACACCTCAGCATATCTCAATTGTGTCTCCTACCTAGACAGTAGTGAAATTAAATCAAATGGAAAACTGAAGTCTCCTGCTTCTCAGATATTTCTCCTCAGGGATTAAGTTATCTCATGTGTTCGAACTGCTCCTTTCTACCAAGTCTGCTATTAGATCAAGTCAGAGATCTCAATATGAACTCAAATATTCCCATCAAATCATCTATGCTGCTGTGCATTTTTATTTTATAGCTAAAGTAAATAGTCAATCGAGACCTCGTGAACTTTGAAAGGGTATCAAGAGGCCCGGCTCCATAAGCTGCATTTGCGCCCGTGTTGTGGTCATTCTTGCCCTGCGTGATGTCTCTCAGCTGTCTCAGGTGTTGTTTGACAGGTCTCCGTCTTTCGCATGAGGAGAGAGTGGGTGGGATGAACCCGGACAGGCTGTCGCTGTAGTTTTCTGTGCATAATACATTTCGACGTGCCTCGTTTTAAAAGCATCAGGACACATTCTCCCCCCTGCACCACAGAAGGGCATGCGTCACCATCTCTGTTTGACCTTGATATCACTCTTGGCTTTACTTTTAAGGTAATTACATTTTAATGTTTTTAGAATAAAAAAAAAAAAACGTCCTCGCAATCGCATAAAGAATGAAGCCGGAGGAAACATTAGACGGATGACAGAAGAGGTTGATGACATTTTATCAAAAATACCTTCTTAGTCATCAGCATGTGGGAAAAACCTGTATTATGTAAATCTGACAGACTCTAAATAATGAATAGTGAGGGAATATTCTGCTTTAATAATACACGTCTGCCTAATCGCCTGCGGTCTTGTTTTTCTTTTTAGGTCAGGGGTTCCGAAACTTAAAGGGACAGTTCACCCTAAAATAAAAATCAAGTCACCCTGGTGTTGTTTCAATACCGTATTCCCTTTTTCCTTTTATGGACCAAAAAAGGATAATTTTTAAAGCAAAAGCATCACAGAATGATCCCATGTGAAACATTTAGTACGTTCATCAATATTAATTTAATGTATTGACCTTGGCCCTCTGTGCATGTTCGTGTGACTCTATTAGCGCCTGAGATATTCTCTTCACTCAATTTCTCTTCAAATCAAGAGAAATTGGATTTTTTAAATCTAGATTTCTCTCAACTATTGTGCTTTTTCTGGGCGAGTCGAAGTAAACCGTGGCGCTAACAGTCACACTAACACGCACAGAGGACCAACGGCCAAGGTCAGGACTTTTGTTAAATAATATATACATTTTATGTCGTATTCCTCCTGAACACTTAGAATATATGAAATGTCTCATGGGATCATTCTGTGATACTTTTGCGTCATTTTTAAAAAAGCTTGATTCTGGTCGCTATTCACTGCCATTATTGGCGAGCGGGACATTTGAAAAAAAATCTCCTTTTGTGGTCCATAAAAGAAAGAAGGACATATAGCATTAAAACAACAGCAGGGTGAGTAATTTGGTTAGTTCACCCAAAAATTTAAATTCTGTCAGTAATTACTCACCCTCATGTTGTTCCAACCCCGTAAGACTTTCGTTCATCTTCGGAACACAAATTAAGATATTTTTGATTAAATCTGAGAGCTGGATCACTCCTCCATAGGCTTCTTAAGGGATCGAAACTTGCCGGCCCAAAAGTTATGGAAGACATCGTTAAAATAGTCCGAGTGACTATTTTCATTTTCATTTCAGGGTGAACTATCCCTTTAAAAAACCTACAGTCCCCCAGTACATCTGGGAAAATATCGATGGCTCCTCCTTCTGTTTAACTCTCAATTGCATTTCAAAATTAATGTTTTAATTCATCAAAAGCAGCAAGCATACCATTTATAACGTGGGCTCGGCGGTGAAATTGATAACTCAAATCCATAAAAAAAAAAAAAAATCATATTGCTTTAAGATTCTAGCACAGTATGCACTGGAATCACCGCTCACTTCCAGTGTTTACACATGATGTCACTCAGCTTTTAATGAACACTGCATGACTTGAAGAGTACAAATAACGTGAAAGGCATGAAAACAATCCACAATGAACTTCTAACTTACATCTGCCTCAGCATTCAAACAGGTTGACAGTGAATTCCATTTAAAAACACACAAAAATGTCATCAGTACAGGTCCAAAGCTGTTTTAGTTCGCAGATCCACCACTGGTTTCCACACTGGAGATGAATTCCTGCGCTCCACTAATGCCTGATCATTCATTTATTGCTTTCTAAAACTGTCAAACACAGCATACATAACCTTAACTGTTATATTTATAACATCACATCAATAGTCAAACTTTCGGCCACAATCTTCTTAGTTGCATTTTATCTAATTAATGATTTTCGCTACTGTAGGTGAATGCATGAAATGAACAGATATTTGGATACGAGGCTCACAAAAAAAAGGCGTCTACTGTACAACCTCAATGTCTTTAACTCCTCTTCTGGACATCAGCACAAAGAAGTTGTTGTCTGTGAAAAACATTTATTACTCAGATGAAAGTCAGTGCAATCAGATACAAAATGAACGCCCTAACTTACGGGATGAGCTCCTTCGCACATCACATGAGAACTGTAAAGCAAAGAGAGGTCATCGTAGACGGCAGACCGTTCACAGACATTCCTGTCATAGAAGCTTCAAAGCATAAACTGGGCCTCGTCCATCAAACACAAGCAGAACCAAATGTGTCATTTGTATGAAAGCCATTTTTGCATAATTTTGTCAAGGTCTTCCTGATTTGTTCCGCTCTCTAGTTATTTTTTCATTACTCGATTTCAGGAATAATTTACATGCATGTATTTTCGTGATTGCAAGCAACTATATGTATCTCACGTTTTATGTAATATTTACATGGAAGTCATGTATTACAACAACCAAAATTTACATTAAAAATGTTTTACGAACAATTTACAGAGAAATAAATAAAATGCAATTTCCATTAGAAGGGCTGGTTCACACAGAACGTGTTTTTGGGGGTGGAATGGGGGAAAACCCCAAAAAGTTCTCGAGATGTGTCTTTTAAAAGACATATTTTAACTTGTCATGCGTAAGATGCAACGAAAGATGCAAGACGGGAGCGCAACGGTCAAACACGTCCGTCTAGCGCGTGTTTACATGGAAAAATTATGGAAAAATAGCGGAGTGCAATGGAAAAACGCGTTCTGTGTTATACAGACGTTCTTTCTGCTTGCATAAACGTGACAGTATAAAAAATGACAGTTTACATAAAATGATTTTACAAACAAATTCATTCGGCTTGCATTTCATGAATGAGGCCCTTTGATGTCAGCTTTCAAAATGTAAACATACAAAATAAAAATGTAAAGTAAAAATGTAATGGCAGCAAACATTGTAGTGCATTTTAACCATACTTTCATATTTGTGTCATACAACATGCTGAATTTACATGCAAGCATTATTTATACTTCTGGGTATGTTATGTTCGTAAACCGTTAGCAGAGAACGTGTTCAGGCTAGCAGCAGTTGGGCAGAGTCGGGAGGAACTTCCGGAAGAACTTCCTGAACTCTGTGTTGAAGACGGTGTAGATGATGGGGTTGAGGGCGCTGTTGACATAGCCCAACCAGGTCACGATACTAATGACAAAGCCAGGGATTTCACACTCCTCGCAAAGAGCCCTCATCGTGTGCACTACGAAGAACGGCGTCCAGCAGAACAGGAAGGCACCTGTGGATGGACGAATGTCAGGTGAAAAATTATTCTATGGACCAGAGTTTCCGCTAGAAAAAAATGGTTTCGAAAAGAGGTTTCGTTTAACGGACATTTTGATGATATGCCGGTCAAATATCGCCTATTAATTAGTCAAGTTGAGGAAACTGGAGGCAGGCTATGTAACTTAAAAAATGACATAATCAGGCCGTATAGAACGCAACATGTTGTTATTATTAGCCTAACTTTCAAATAGACGGAAAAAACCATGAACGTCCGATTGGCGTCAATCAACACCAATTGTTTTTTACTATAGTTTCACACACATTCACTTTTTGAAACATTGAGGCACGGATGTACCTAATACAAATAAATAAAACATTTCCGCTGCTATCAGTTGCATGGACGACGCGCTGCGCGAGTTGCGCAATCTTCACTCGGACGCGCGTTTCAATCTATCGCCGTTGCGGAGACTCTACACAGGCAAAGCACTGCTACTTGGGCGCAGAGATATCACGCAACACCTGAAATAAAGCTTGCTACAAAGAACCGGCGAAAGTAATGATTATGCATGAAACATTTGAATTGTTGATAAATTGATAAAGTTGACGATGCAGACTCGCCATCTTCGCAGTAGTGAACGCGCCTATAGAGAGAAGTGTGCACGCGCCGGCGCCTCCGTGTCCTGATTATAATGTCCACTATATTTGCTTCTTATTTATTAATCCAAGCAAATTTGTTGATGAAACATTGATTAAAATGAAGATACAATTTATCAGGCTAGCCTGCCTGGGCCTGGCCATATTTGAAACGTCTCACTCAATCGTTCGTTGTTTAGGTCTATATTACAGCCGTTCTAGGCGTGCGCTTTATTTGAAATGCAGCATGCGATGTTGTTTAATAACTTTCAAACGGTAGAGCCTGTTCCTTTATAACATAGGTCGGTGTATTTTTGCTTTATACATTTTAGGCTTATTCTCAAATTCATATTGTGTTAGGGGGACGGGATTATTACGCAATTTTAATCGGACAATTTGACCGGAGAGATTTAATTTTGTCGGACATTTCATTTTTTTCCCGGCTAATGTCCGGTAATTACCGGACAACGGAAACCCTGCTATGGACACATAAACATATTGTTGTCCTTTAACACTGGAAGGAAACGCCACAAGTCCACACCGCAAATATGACTATAACACTACAGAGGAACGATATTGTTATTTTTTGCTGTAATTCCACTGATTAAGTGCGATAAGGCCCGTTCACACTATGGACGATAACTATAATGTTTTAATAATCGTTCTAATTCTGTGAGAATAAGTTTGTCCTCACCACAACCAGGGTTCTCAAGTCTCACGCATTGGCCGTGAGACACACACAATTCAGCCAGTTCACACGTCACACCGTGTGTTTCTCACGCTGAAAAGGCAATGCCAACCAAGTTGTCCTGCAAGCTTTATATATAATGTTGTATACGAGGCGTAGGCACACAAAGTGAACTTTCCTGCCGTCAGCACCATAGACTGTAAAAAAATAGGTCAGCACGTATCTCGGCCAGATTGCGTTCGTTACTAGGCAACATAGATGCGCGAACACACGGAAGTTGACGGAACATTCTCGGCCACCGTACGCTCGTTACTAGGTAACCAACAACATTGCGCGAACACACGTGGTGATGGAGAAGTTAAGTTGGAAGAAAGCTCGTCTAACATTTTTAAGCTAGAACATTTAATATATAGCCCATTGTATACATTATTATTGATGCAGTCAAAAACTCTACAATTACTTTGCAACCAGGCCAGACGCTTTGGCTCAGTTTGGCTAGCTTACGTTATCTGAAACTATAAGGGAAGTGTTAGTGGGTATGGGAAGGAATGAAGATGTATTTCTTCATTTTATTTTAAATTATATATTATACTGTATTAATAGTCTTTCTAGTTACATTAAAGGGTTAGTTCACCCAAAAATGAAAATTATGTCATTAATGACTCTCCCTCATGCCGTTCCAAGCCCGTAAGACCTCCGTTCATCTTCAGAACACAGTTTAAGATATTTTAGATTTAGTCCGAGAGCTTTCTGTCCCTCCATTGTAAATGTGTGTACGGTATACTGTCCTTGTCCAGAAAGGAAATAAAGACATCATCAAAGTAGTCCATGTGACATCAGTGGGTTAGTTAGAGTGTTTTGAAGCATCGAAAATACATTTTGGTCCAAAAATAACAAAAACGATGACTTTATTTACTATTGTATTGTCTTCCGGTTCTGTTGTGGATCCGCGTTCAGTGCCGCCGCTGACGTAAGACGCTGCTGACGTGTGTCTGGTGTGTGTGTGTGTGTGTGTATTCTGGTTCTGTTGTGGATCCGCGTTCAGTGCCGCCGCTGACGTAAGACGCTGCTGACGTGTGTCTGGTGTGTGTGTGTGTGTGTGTATTCTGGTTCTGTTGTGGATCCGCGTTCAGTGCCGCTGCTGACGTAAGACGCTGCTGACGTGTGTCTGGTGTGTGTGTGTGTGTGTGTGTCTGGTGCGTCCGTGTATTCGGGTTCAAATAAATATGGCTGGGCAAAAAATGCAAGTCTTCCTCTGTGTGGAAATCCTTAGACATGTTTGTGAAGATTGTTTTGTTTCCAGCGTGCGTCTCCCTCAGACTGTAAACGAAGCTCGGGCGCACCAGACACACACACACACACACACACACACACCAGACACACGTCAGCAGCGTCTTACGTCAGCAGCGGCACTGAACGCGGATCCACAACAGAACCAGAATACACACACACACACACACACACACACACCAGACACACGTCAGCAGCGTCTTACGTCAGCAGCGGCACTGAACGCGGATCCACAACAGAACCAGAATACACACACACACACACACACACACACCAGACACACGTCAGCAGCGTCTTACGTCAGCGGCGGCACTGAACGCGGATCCACAACAGAACCAGAATACACACACACACACACACACACACCAGACACACGTCAGCAGCGTCTTACGTCAGCGGCGGCACTGAACGCGGATCCACAACAGAACCAGAATACACACACACACCAGACACACGTCAGCGGCGTCTTACGTCAGCGGCGGCACTGAACGCGGATCCACAACAGAACCAGAATACACACACACACACACACCAGACACACGTCAGCAGCGTCTTACGTCAGCAGCGGCACTGAACGCGGATCCACAACAGAACCGGAACACAATACAATGCTGAATAAAGTCCTAGTTTTGGTTATTTTTGGACCAAAATGTATTTTCGATGCTTCAACACATTCTAACTAACCCACTGATGTCACATGGACTAACCCACTGATGTCACATGGACTACTTTGATGATGTCTTTATTCCCTTTCTGTACAAGGACAGTATACCGTACATACATTTACAATGGAGGGACAGAAAGCTCTCGGACTAAATCTGAAATATCTTAAACTGTGTTCTGAAGATGAACGGAGGTCTTACGGGCTTGGAACGACATGAGGGAGAGTCATTAATGACAATATTTTCATTTTTGGGTGAACGAACCCTTTAAAGCTACATGAATTGAAGGCTTCCGATTTGGACGGCTGTCAAAGATTGCCAAACTGGTTTTAATTCTTCCCCACTCCAGTGCAGATGCAGAGAGAGTGTTCTCTGTTACAGGTTATACAGGTTGGCTCTGGGCGGAACACGGTCATCCATTATGACAGTGAAAATGTCTGGTGTGTGAAAATGTGGGATTCCAGACAGAAACACAGGACTAACAGAGGGTCGCTCTCGTCAGAGGGATATGAAATATGACCTTTCGATCTGTCTTTCCCGCTCCCACTAGGAGCCACAGATCTATCATCCGTCAGAAGTGAGAGGACGGAGAGGACAGGTAGAATGGCTGAAAGTCACTGTAAAGGACGTTGCGTTTATCCCTGGAGTACTTTGGCTTTTATGCTTTGTTTTATATATTTTAAAAGAATAATTATCTTTTGAACATGACTGGCCATTTGCATTGTGGCTCTTCTGATATTGTGCAACTTACAACTTAGCCTAGTTTTAAAGTAAACAGGAATTTTTGAACACATTAAACTTATAATATTTGTACATATTAAACTTATTTGAAACGTAATTCTACATATAAAATAAATATTTACAGAAGCCTCTGACCAAGAGTAACGGTTGAAATAAAATTGCATCAAAAACCTTAAATCCTTTAGACATACATACATACATACAGTATACGATAATGATGACATTTACACTCCTTTAGATTTTAAGAGAAAACATTATGTGAATATATTACTTCGTTAGCACCTTTTCAAACCTGAGCTAAACAGCACACGTGTTATACATATCAAATAAAATAATCATAATTAAATAAATGCAATTTAAAAATCCCTATTATGTTATTAATGACTAAGTAGTATCGTATTTCAGTGGAAACTTTTTTTTCAAGTCACGTGAGGCAAATGTTAGAATAAAGGATCAACTAAAATTCATGCATTCCAACTATTGGATCATTGAGGGTAAATGCTGCAACCAAATAAAGGACAGTGAGTACTAAACTAGCTAGCAGTTACTAAGCTTCTAGTGTGGACTTCTGAACAGTTGGTGGCGCGACCCTACCCTGACCTTTAACAGTCTCTCTCACTCTTTTACCTCCTTTTTCTCGCCTGTACTCAGGTTGACAAGGAGCGAAAGGGATTGCCAAGTACTGTACAGAGCACGGCACAGGTACAGCACTGGCACGTCCCATGAACCCGTGAAGAGGATAAGTGCATGTCTTAATGTGACACGGCTGCCCCCACTCTGCCTGCTGGACTAAAGTGAGGCTTACATCATAATCGGATTGGAGGATTGCTGAGGAATGATTAGCCAATGAGGGCCAAAGGAGTTCCTCGTTTCAGCAAATGTGGACAGGGTGTTTTTAATCACTCTATGCCCATTTTAATAGTGAGAGACTTTTTTTTTTTCTCTTTGTTTTATCTGAACTCACAAACGCCTCCAAACTGAGATTATGGTGCATTTTATGGTTAAATCAAAGCTATTTGAAAATAAATCTAAGACATTCCTCATTCCTTATAAAGAAAACATATTTTTTTATTTATTCCCTAAATAAATAAATTAGGCAGAAACGTTGTTTCTTTGCTAACTGCAACGGCTCAGTCCTCCTAATTTTTTATCCGAAATTAAACATTTACTTTAAACAGTATTTAGAACAAATGGCTAGTTTAATAATAAATGATCCGCCAATTGTTTTTTTAATGATAAAGTTAATTTTCAATCTGCAAATTGATGTCTATAAAAACTAATTTAAATAAATAATAATATACTTACACTATTACATACCTCAGGTCGCTAGTGACCCTACTCACTTTTTACAAAAAAATATTTTTTCTTGTTATATTGTTCAGAATGAATAGATTGAGGAATACTAAGAAGATTGATGTGTAACCTTACAAAATTTATGAGTGGGAGGAAGTGAATCACGTCCCGGGTCGACAAACACCCGAGGTATCCATTTTAAGTTTAATAAATGAATTCATGTAGTCTCTGAAATAATACAGTGTCATAAAAACTAGAGTATAGTAAGACGTGTCAAATTCCGTATATCACATCAACTGACTTACCTACTACAACGGGAAGCACCCTCATTGCTTTCCTCTCCCTCCTGTTTATTTTCGCCCCCTTCCTCTGCCGGTTCTGGTTTTGATCTTTGTAGTTCCCAGCAGGGTAGGCGAGCATGGACACCGGATCTGGGCTGTCAGGATCGGGGTAGTGATCGTGGTCCAGCTCCTCTGTGTCAGTGAGGTCTTTCTCGATCACAGGCGGCAGAGGGGGGGGCAGGCCAGACAGGGGCGGGAGCGAGGCGGCGGCCTCCTGAAGCTTTCGGCATGTCTGCATGCTGTTCCTCAGCCGGGCCTTGCGCGCCTCTTCCCAATTCCTCAGGCCCCGGAACATCCCGCAGTACAGCAACAGCATGATGGGGCACGGCACGAAAAACGAACAGACGGAGGAATAGACCACGTAGTTGTTGTCCTCCAGCTTGCATTCGCTGTTGTCCCGGTCGGGGACGTTGTTGATGCCGAACATCACAGGGGAGGCCACGGCTAAGGCCAGGATCCATGTGGCGGAAAGCAGGACAATCTGTCGCTGGTCCACATGTTGGCGGTTGTAGTTAAGAGGGACAAAGACTGCGATGAACCTGTTGAGGTATTATAATTCAGTCCATGCAAAACTATTTAAGAAACTTTCTTGACCCTGATCAACACCTTCCTTTCATCATCAAATGCTAGCTGGTCGAATCTCTTATTGGCTAATTGAGTTGACCCAATTGTGTGTTGATATTTCCCTGAACCCTCCTAATATCACTCATATACAACGTGTGTATGTCCAGGTCATAATTTTCACGCCAAAATTCTCATGAGCATATTGCAAACATTTTTCATTATTATTTTTGTATGCCTATAGTAAAAAAGAAAAAGAAAACTACCACTTTTGGTACCATAATTTGGGGTAAAAAGTCCTTAAATGTCATAAAAATAAATGATCATTTATCATATATGATCATATATAAAAAAATCATTATTACTGTATGCCTATTATAAAAAAATCTGGAAACTACCACTTAAAAAAAACTACAAGAATACACCAAAAATACGGGGCTAAAGTGTTTAAATGTCATATATATACATTATTTAATAATCATTTTCTTAAAATATGTATTTTATGCTAAATGAAAAAAAATATTTGAGGGGGTGAAGTGTTAAGTATGATATGTGAGATACACATATATGTCATAGTTTTATTTAATAACTGTTCTCTATGAGTCTCAAAGCTGCATATCATCTCCATATCAGTGATAGATGAAGCCATGACCTCTATTATTGAGCGAGTACATTTCTAAACAGGAGTGTGAACCCTGAGGCATCTCACGGCTCTGGACGCATGTGGCTGTTACACAAATCAAACGCAGCGGTGTCCGTGTATCAGTTCTCAACACATTGCTTTTTCATGCTGATTCAGTGGCGACTTCTGCCAAGTGGCGTGTTTGCAGCCTTTCCTTGCATAACAAGTTTCATGCTGTTGTATCTCCTGAGTGCCGGCCTGAGCATATATCTCATTAATCTCTCAAAACGCCGTCTGCTGAGCCACATCGAATGGCAGGAGGGATGATAATGACCCTCTGGTTGACTCGAAACGCCAGGCCAGCGACGGCGGGACAGTCTAATGATGAATCCGGTGTAATTCCAAGGTACTTGGCAACTTAATGCCATTTAGTTATTCTGAACACATCTTATCTGCTTGTATCTCTCTACCAGTCTCTCTTCTTTTAATCATAGCAGGAAGCTATGAAATTTTATTATAAATGCCATTTCATCGTGTCTTCAAACAGAACCACAATTAGGAAGGTAACCTGCTGTGACCCTTATCGCTTCCAAAATATAACTAGCTGTGCAAAATCAGTGCACTGCGTGAATTTGATTCATCGATCCTCGCCCTAGTTCAGGCGTCAGACTTTAAGTTTGGCATGTTTTACGCATTTCGTGTCTACATACAGTAACCGCAGCTGCGCACATACTTTAAGCTTTCACACAACATTTCTACAACTCTGTACCCCAAATAAAGTGTCTTCTGGATTACCACAGTGACTTTTTCCTTTGATAACGACTATAAATAAATAAAATGTTTTTTGAAAGTGGGTGCAAACTATTTCAGCATGCTATCTAATTTGCATTAGGATGGAAAACATGCTTGCATACAAATGGTAATGCATTTTCTCTAAGTTTCTGTTTACACAAAGATATACCAGTTTTTTATACCTGGTATAAAGATGCGTTTTGGTCGATCGGATCCAAGAAGATGAGGGAGACATTCCCATTTACACCTGGTGTTTTAATCTGTATTTAGTCTCTTTATTTAGTCTCTTTTGACCACTTATGTCCTGATTTCTTTGAGGGGAGGGTCTGTGGGCTGATAAATGTATGGGATTTTCAGATCTTTCGATCTAATGAATGAAATAAAAATATGAACGCGACCAGAGACGATGGAAAAACACAGAGAGCATCAGCTTTAGTTTCTGCTCTGACAGGCGCAAGACCAGCCGAACGCTGTGAGTGTGTGTTAGAAATCAGGAATGGAGAGAGAACATTGTGCTTGGTACGTTTTTCATCTTCAAACCAAACTTGGGTCTCCAGCCGATAAAGTTTAAATCCCGTCTGGCTCGAGCTCTTCTCATAATGTTACTCATTAGATCAGTAGACGGAGAGAAGACGGTCTTTTGTGGCTGTTTGAACAACACATTCGATCACATGAGCGTTTACACCAGGTGACAAAGTCTCAACTTTCAAATTTGGTAATTTCTTAAAGAAATTGAAACAGTAAATACCGTTTTGTGGCTGTTTAATGTGTCAGATCGCTGAAGAGCCTCAGTTAAAGCTGCTCGTGAACCGATCATCTCTTCCTTCTAGTTCATTTATAGCATCAAATAAACATGAAAGAACAGAAGGAATGTTGTTTTAACCTTAGAAAGACGTTTTTCAAGTTCAAATCCTCCAACGTTAATCTAATAACTCTCCTGACCGCTTTGTTGGACAAAAATGGTGGATTCGGTGGATTATGATTGGTCAGATCGCCTGTCAATCAAACTCCCTGCGAAGGGTCAATCGTTTTAATGGTTTCAGTTTTTCATTTTAGTTAACGATATTAACGCACAGACACAACATGTGCAACAGCTCGATGTCAGACCCACCTGTCAATGCTGATGGCACAGAGGTTAAATATGGAGGCGGTGCAAAGCATCACGTCCATCGTCATCAGTCCATCACAAAGGGTCATATTAAGGGACCAAACTCCATCCTGGAACTGAGAGGGAGAAAAAAATCATCACTGTCTTTTACTCTTTACCAATTTGTTGCTTCTCTCATACATGCCATGTTTTCCTATCATTTCATTCCTATGGCTCTCTGACCTCTTTCACCTTCCCCTAACCTCCTGTTCACAGCGGAGCGACTGTGTGAAACCTTAATTTCCTTATTATCCGTTTGGCCTTGTCACAACACACACACACACACCACATGCTCTCAGGCTGATGGTAATTTAGTACCTGATGAGCATCATGTGTTCTAAAAAAAAAGAGATAAAACAGCAGAGAAGAGGATTTAATGGCATTTTAATTATTGGCCAGGAGATGAGGACAGATTCCTAATTGCTTTTTGGTAATGGCCTCTCTCCCATGCCAACGAGCAACGTTCCCCCTACAAGAGGAAGCCATGAGATCGTGGTGAGGGGACTCATGTAAAATTGTAATTAAGCCACGGCTGACTCACTGGAGCTTATTTTCTCCGTGTCCTTGTACTGAAGAGCCAGCCAAACAGAGTCATTGCTTCGCTCCTGGTGACCTTGTCTCCGCTGTCTGGGGCCCTCAGAATCCAGTCTAGGGAACACGGTAACTAGCATGGCCACGAATGGCATGTCCGATCGGTAGTTATTTTGGAGGCCTCATAAGTGGAAGCGTCTCGGACCTCGCGCCCACATCCCGGGGTGACAGACAATGTGTGTTGTGTGATGTGTGTTCATGATGTCCGCTCTGGTTGAGACAGACAATCTCAGCAGCAGGGGGCCGTTGCAGGCCGGATGAATGCAAGTCTGCAAAGTTTTTCACGCAAGGGTAACAATTGATCATTGATGCTAAGTTCGTCTTGCGCTTTTATGGAACAGTGTCAGGTGATCAGATCGATATATCTTAGATGATCTCTAGTCAATAGATGAAAGATTACTGTTATCATTGTTAACCATAGTTAATGGCAAGTTACTACAGCTACTGTTGCTACAAGAAAACCGTTTTAGCTAAGTTTTACGTTCATGTGTATATATATATATAAATATACACACACACTTAATATTAAATATAAAAAAAAATATTGCATAAAAATAGCACGTATCAACTACTACGTTTTACGTTCACAGACTTATATATACACACACATTCAATATTAAATTATTAAAATATAATAAATATATTGTATAAATATAGCATGATATCAACTTATTTTATTTCAGCAATTCTTTATACAGTTTATTTATGTACATTTCTGACTTAAAATGAACTTGGTTTACAAGTACAGACATGTTAAAACCAGCATGAAATGGCCAATTCTTACAGTGGGTTTTATGGGTCATTTAAGATGATCACCAGGTAAACCAGCTTAGCGGGGTTTTACAAACCTGTTTGTTTTCTGGTCACCTTGCAAATACACAATATTGTGATTACATTATCTAGGTAATGAATTATCTTAACTCACCTCTGTATACACGAACAGCGGTAATACCAGAACAGCCAGCAGCAAATCAGCAACAGCTAAGCTGACTATGAAGTAGTTAGTTGTGGTTTTCAGCGCTTTCTCCGTGTAAACGCTCAGACACACCAGCACGTTCCCACATATGATGATAATGATCAATAATACCCCGAAAATGAGCGCTGGGAAGTTGTAGTTCGTGGTGTGGCTGGAGATGGTGAGGTTGGCTGGCATGTCTGCCTCTATAATAACCTGTCATCTGGGAATCCTTTGATAAAACTGACCGTTAAAACCCGTTTCTTCTTAGCCATTATTTGAGCGCTCCTGAAAACTTCGACCTGCGTCCCATTATTTTTTGTCTTTAAAGGAAAGAAGACGCTGAGAGTCCCAGTAAGCTCTAAGATCATCGCTGTTCATTCTTCGTTGTTTGACGCAAAAGTTTTCTGTCAGGTTCACAGCCCGAGCTCGCGCTATTTCCATCCACCTGCGCGCGCGTCTTAAAGCGGCTTAGCG
The DNA here is from genome assembly GCF_029890125.1 of Rhinichthys klamathensis goyatoka. Classification (NCBI taxonomy): domain Eukaryota; kingdom Metazoa; phylum Chordata; class Actinopteri; order Cypriniformes; family Leuciscidae; genus Rhinichthys; species Rhinichthys klamathensis. The sequence goes on along the minus strand of NW_026606855.1, from coordinate 777,791 downwards.
TCGCGCTGTTAATATCTGAGGCGGTTCATTATAATGACGCGAGGTTATTGAAAACGCTTATCTTTATAATAGCATCACTTGTTAAAGTTAGTGAATAGGGCTGTAAATAAAGCCTCTCCGTCCCGCGTTTCACCGGTTGACCGTCCGGTGTCTCTCCGCTTTAGTTTGACCGGAACGATCCACGGGAGTGATAATCTCGTCATCTGTGACGAGTGGGGTGTGACATTTCCCCCGAGTGGCTTAAGGATGGAGGTTTAGGCCAAATCTTGGGTTCTTACAACACTAAATAATCACTTTATTACTTTTAGTCCAATGTGTAGTCCAACTGTAGACTTTACGTTTTGTGTTTCAAGTTTTATGTTATAACGACAGCTTGTTTTGGTCTATCGTCTGATACGATCCTAAGCAAAGTGGTCGCGCTGTCTACTGTTGCTATGGTTACTTCCTTAGTCGAACGCATTTTTTTACAGTCTATGATTTGCGCCAAGCCTGTAGAAAATTAACTTTTTAGAACCTTTTCCTCACAGCAGCGTTAACTAGGTTTTTTTTTTTTGATGCAAAGGTAGTATAATACTAAGTATAGTGTTATAAATGTACATAGCCTACATTTAAAAAAAAAAATGAAAACGTGAGAAAAAAAAACGTGGATTTACGATGCTGATGACCGTTAAAAATAGTCATCACAGTCTTGGAAAAGGGTCTGATTTGTTTTCACTATATTTTTTCTCTCCTTGTATTATCTTATTTTTTCAAGATTTTGAATTAAAGTTTATGATTGTTGTATGTATGAGGACACGTTAAAGTCCTATTGTTATCTACACTCACCTAAAGGATTATTAGGAACACCATACTAATACTGTGTTTGACCCCCTTTCGCCTTCAGAACTGCCTTAATTCTACGTGGTATTGATTCAACAAGGTGCTGAAAGCATTCTTTAGAAATGTTGGCTCATATTGATAGGATAGCATCTTTCAGTTGATGGAGATTTGTGGGATGCACATCCAGGGCACGAAGCTCCCGTTCCACCACATCCCAAAGATGCTCTATTGGGTTGAGATCTGGTGACTGTGGGGGCCATTTTAGTACAGTGAACTCATTATCAAGAAACCAATTTGAAATGATTTAAGCTTTGTGACATGGTGCATTATCCTGCTTGAAGTAGCCATTAGAGGATGGGTTCATGGGGGCCATAAAGGGATGGACATGGTCAGAAACAATGCTCAGGTAGGCAGTGGCATTTAAACGATGCCCAATTGGCACTAAGGGGGCTAAAGTGTGCCAAGAAAACATCCCCCACACCATTACACCACCACCACCAGCCTGCACAGTGGTAACAAGTCATGATGGATCCATGTTCTCATTCTGTTTACGCCAAATTCTGACTACCATCTGAATGTCTCAACAGAAATGGAGACTCATCAGACCAGGCAACATTTTTCCAGTCTTTAACTGTCCAATTTTGGTGAGCTCTTGCAAATTGTAGCCTCTTTTTCCTATTTGTAGTGGAGATGAGTGGTACCCGGTGGGATCTTCTGCTGTTGTAGCCCATCTGCCTCAAGGTTGTGCGTGTTGTGGCTTCACAAATGCTTTGCTGCATACCTCGGTTGTAACAAGTGGTTATTTCAGTCAAAGTTGCTCTTCTATCAGCTTGAATCAGTCGGCCCATTCTCCTCTGACCTCTAGCATCAACAAGGCATTTTTGCACAGAGGACTGCCGCATACTGGATGTTTTTCCCTTTTCACACCATTCTTTGTAAATACTAGAAATGGTTGGCCATGAAAATCCCAGTAACTGACCAGATTGTGAAATACTCAGACCGGCCCGTCTGGCACTAACAACCATGCCACTCTCAAAATTGCTTAAATCACCTTTCTTTCTCACCTGACATTCAGTTTGGAGTTCAGGAGATTGTCTTGACCAGGACCACACCCCTAAATGCATTGAAGCAACTGCCATGTGATTGGTTGATTAGATAATTGCATTAATGTGAAATTGAACAGGTGTTCCTAATAATCCTTTAGGTGAGTGTAGTTATTGCTCTTGGTGTGAACCGGCCTTATCTCAGCTTGTTAAATACAGTGTGACGTTTGAAGTGGAGATGTCGAGTTCTGTCAGTGTCATGCTACACCGCTACCAATAAAATAGTTTATTATTGGAATTGAACAGGTGTTCCTAATAATCCTTTAGGTGAGTGTATGTTATAGTGTGCTCCAAAACAATGACAAAATGTGCATTTAGAAGATATAAGCATTTAAAACTTACAATCTCTCACTTTCGCCAATATGATCAAGGATTTTGATGACATCACTCTGCACTTCAGATTCTGTCCAATCAAATGCTCTCTATAGAATCTGCAGCTCCGCCCCCTACATTTAGCTGCGCTAAAATCAATCACTTGTTCACACATTTACTGTTTTCTACATGGTGAATGGCACATAGTGCACTATATAGGGAAGGATACACTGTAGCTGAGGCGTGCTACTACTATAATAATACGCTGATTGAGGCGGCCAAATATGGACTGGATTCCGGTCAGAGAATCAGGGAGCGGAGAGAAGATTCTTCACAGAGATGTTTTATTGTACAGTCTTTGGGTGGTTATCTGGATTAGTTATTCATTGGCAATGATGTCTGTATTAATGGTATCAAGGCATAAACGCATTAAACAAACATAAATAAGCGTGAAGAGGTGAACATTCCCCAAGACAGTCTTCCTGTGTGTACCACTATATTCGGTCCGTGTGGCAAACAACTTTGATTCCTAGGACAGGCTTTCGTACACAGCCGCCCCCAATTATCTGACTGGAGAATTGAAAACACAGAAAGTCTGTCTACAGTATCTAATGATCCTCCTCAAAAGGCGGAAGTAGAATCAACCTAACAACTGGACGAGTGTAGGATTTCCCATTAACACTGACGCGAGCAGCGCGAACTTTCCCATCAGGTCCAGCCAATGTCTCAGACACCGTGCCCACAGGCCACAAGGTACGAGGAAGTTGGGGATCAACAATGAGAACGACTTCGCCCACAGTTAGCTCTTTGCCATCCTTTCTCCACTTCTGCCGCTCCTGTAAACTTGGGAGGTAATCTCTGATAAAGGCAGTCCAGAACTGATCCGCCAACACCTGGCTATGTCTCCATCTGCGTCTTCCGAGCAGGTTGGTAGAGTCGAAAAAGACTTGAGGTAGGGAGGCATCACGACGGCCCATAAGGAGCAGGTTTGGCGTCACTGGGTCAACGTCTGCTACATCGGAGGATACATAGCCGAGAGGCTTGGCATTTAGAATACCCTCAACCTCCGCTAACAACTTCCGCAGCACTGGCTCTGGCACCGTTTGCTCTCGCAGAATAACCCGTAGTGCAGTCTTTACAGATTTAACTTCACGCTCCCAGGTTCCTCCGAAATGAGGAGCATTAGGTGGAATGTGGCGGAATCTGATCTTCTGTGGAGCAAGCAGCTCCTGAAGCTTGGGTGCCATGGCATCAAAAGTGTCACGCAGTTCGCGGTCTCCTCCTACAAAGTTGGTGCCGTTGTCACATAGCAATTCCATGGGCTTACCTCGTCTTGCTATAAAGCGACGCAAAGAGAGCAGGAATGCATCAGTGTCAAGGTGCTCCAACAGATCTAGGTGCACACATCGGGTTGTCATGCACTTATAAAGGATACCCCATCTTTTTTCATGGCGACGACCAATCTTGACTGAAAGGGGGCCGAAACAATCCACTCCAGTAAAATAGAACGGTGGTTGGTGAAGTTGCAGCCTGCAGGATGGAAGATCGGCCATTTGGGGAACTTCAGGCTTGGCTCGCCAGAACTGACAATCTGGGCATTTGCGTTGATGCTTACGGACGGCTTCCCGACCCCGAAGTCTCCAATATTGGCGACGCAATTCCGCTAGCACCCTTTCAGAACCAGGATGCAGAAGTCGGCTGTCCATTTCTTTAATTAACAGCTTCGTTGTAGAATGACCAGGGTCTAACAGTATAGGGTGAATAGCATCAAGGTCAAGGTCAATAGCTCTACGTAACCGTCCCCCTACTCTGATAAGACCTGTGTCTTTATCGTACTCTGGTGCAAGGGATGCCAAACGGCTGGTAGCTGGAATCAGCTGTCCAGTCTTCAAAGCTTGAACTTCTAGTGGGAATGAGTCCTGTTGAGCTTGGGCCAGAATAAGCTTCTCTGCTTCAACATAGTCATCAGCTTGCAGTAAAGAGTCACTGTTTGCAGCAGCCGCCCCGTGTAGGGACCTGACAGTTGCCTCAATAAGCTCTAGCCATGTGCGAAATTGATCGGGGTCTACAAGTAACTGATTGGTAACTTTGACAGTGCCGATGAATGCAGTTTTCCTCAACTCGCTGATCTCAGATTCTACCTTAGTGACGGGTGTAGATGGCCACTGATCAGAAGGTTGAAGGAGGAAGTCGGGTCCTGAACTCCACGGGTGAGGTCCTGCTATCTGGGTCAGTGTCAGGCCTCTTGTGATGTGGTCAGCAGGATTTTGAGCTGAATCAACATATCGCCATTCAGCCGTGTCTGTAAGGGTCTGGATTTCTGCTATGCGCGTCCCTACAAATACCTTGTAGCGACAGGACTCAGAGGTTAGCCAGTTCAGCACAGTTGTTGAGTCAGACCAGAGGGTGACTGTCTGGAATTTATGAGGCAACTCAGTCTGGATCACTGTCGCTAACTGGGCGCCAGTCAGGGCTGCACTCAGTTCCAAACGAGGCATGGAGAGGCATTTTCTGGGAGCCACTCTGGATCTGGCCAGAACAAAGGCAACATGGATGTGGCCTTGATCATCAGTAGTACGCAAATAGGCCACTGAGCCGTATGCTCTTTCTGATGCGTCGCAGAATATGTGAAGTTCCCGGATGGCAACACGGGCTGCATGTAGTTCCGAACGGAAGCACTTGCCATTCATATATCTCAGGCTCCTGGTCTCTGCACATGTCCCTCCAAAGAAACCGCAACACTGGCTTGTCCTTGGGCAACAAGCGTACCTGATGGAACATAGCTTTTATGTCCCCACTCATGGCTACTGTGTGTTGTCGGAACCGCAGAAGCACACCTAACAAAGAGGATCCCAGCATCGGACCAGGAAGCAGCTGACTGTTCAAGGACTGGCCCTGATGTTGGAATGAACAGTTAAAGACGATCCTGTTCTTTCCATTGTGTTGTACGATATGGTGTGGAATGAACCAGGACTCCGAGGTATTGTCTGCTTCTTCTGCAGTTATTTTGGCTACATATCCAGCAGATTCCAACTTGCGGATTTCAGTGCAGTAGGCTTTTGCTAATTCAGGATCTCGTGCCAGTCTGCGCTCGGTACTTCGAAGACTAGGAAGAACAGCACTCTTGTCTGTATGGAATATGGGCATGGGCATGCGTCGGAGCAATGGTGTGGCATAACGTTGAATGCCATCTACGTTCGCACTGGTTGTGGCGTTCTGGAGCATAGCGAGAGCGTCTTTGTCCTGCTTGGACCTGGTGACCATCTTCTCATTGTATGGGAAGGTGTCGACTTGCCAGAGACGTTCGACGTGCCGAATCAGATCATCCTGAAGCGGAGTGGTGGTGATATGAAGGCACTGCTGATAACACCGTGAGGGCTGCTTGGGGCTCATGGGACCCTGAAGAGACCATCCCAGCTGTGTTCTGATGGCTATTGGACCTCCGTCTGGTCCTCTGCATGCAGGCTGTATCGGCATTAAGAGGTGCGGCATGTCAGAACCAATAAGGAGTAGTGGTTTGACTCTGTCAACAGGGGGAAGAGGAAGATCTCTCAGATGACGATAAGCTCGTTGGAGCGCAGCCACTGGATAGTTATGTTCCGCAAGACTCAAACCAGTCGCAGTAAAGGCATTGGGGATAGTGAACCTCTGCATGGGTTTGGTGACTGCTGAGACCTCGAAGGAAACGGACGAACCTTCGAGTTCTGTGTGAGATTGCTGAACAGTCTGTAAATGAAGTAACTCTGGGGTACAGGTAAGCTTGAGCTGCTGCACGACTGGGGAAAGCACGAGTGTTCTCTCTGACCCATCGTCAAGAACTGCATGTGCCTCCATTGTGTGGTGTCCATTGTGAAGTAGGACCTTGATGACCTTCAGCATGACTCTGGGTGTACGGTTCGGTCTGTCCAAGTAAACCCGGGTCGATGGGAGGCTGATGGTGAGGACAGCACTAGTAGTGTCTTTGATGGAATCGTGAAGAACTGTGAGATGTAGCTCTTTACAGATTCTACATGGACGTTTGAGGTTGCAAGACTCTACAGCATGGGACCGTCCACATCTCCAAAATCGTTTACAATCTTTAATCCAAGATGCAATCTGGGAAGTAGTCAACTTCTTGAATGCCTCACAAGAGTTGAGATAGTGATCACTGTTGTCACAATGGGGACAGTATGGCTTGGGCTTGGAGCTGGACTTAGGGGCTGTCGACTCAGGAGTCTTAGCTACACTCTCACGTGTCAGGAGAACTGGCCTTGGCTGCCCTCTTGGATAAAGTGCTCCTCTAGCTCTACCAAAGGGCTTCGGAGTTTCACTCTGGAACATAGCCACTGCTCTGCTAGAGATGCGTTTCGCTTGGGACTTGATCTGGAGCCAGTCTGCGAAATCAGGTAATGTGTAAGTCTTGTCGGTGCCGGTCTGGAGAATACCTCGATTTAGGCAGTATTCAACAAAACTGTCGCGATAGGCTGGTGGCAATTTACTCAAGAGACGATCTACATGCGAGCCACACAAAAGCTCGTAACCATTCGGGCCTTCAAGAGTTCTCAGCATACCCACTAAAGACTGTAATGACAATGCAAATGAGTCAAAGGCATTAGCATCACCAAACTTAAGAGGTGGGGTGCTCAAGATGGCGCCCAACTCGGACTGAACAAGCTGTCGTGGTTGTCCATACTTGTCTTGAAGTGCCTGCAGAGCAGCAGTGTAAGGCTGTGGATGATACATGAAGGATTTAGCTAGCTGATGTGCACTAGGAAGTTCCAAATGACTTAAGAGAACATGGTATTTATACTGTTCACTGATATGATGGTGATTACTCAACAAATTGTCCAATGCTAACTTAAACAAAGCAAAGTCACTCTCAGCACCACTCTCGAAAACGGGTAACGTGGGTCGTGGAATGCCATAGGCTGATGCGATCAGAAGCTCTGGACTCGATTGAGGTGAGTAGGCAGTAGGGGGGAGAGGCACAGATGCTTTGACATAACCAGGAGCATGAAGTGCCGTCGCCGATGCTTGGTGGCTGAAGACAGGGAGCTGCGATGGACCTGGAAGTGTTGTCACCGGCGCTGTTGCTGTCTGTTGTAGCCTGTAGCGATGGGTAGGTAATGTGGCAGTAACAGGCTGCTGTGTCACACGCTGCATGCCGCTACTCATGGGGTACGCAGTGGACGTCGGGATGGTGAACACTCCTGAAGATTGAGGGGCCACATTCGACGGTAATGACACACAGTGTACTGGCACGGCAGTAGAAGGCAATGGTGCAACGTCAGGGACTAGCGATGAGAATGCTTGTGGCCCTGGGTCACGTGCAGTGGGCATGGGTGCATCCGATGAGTGCGGAGCAGGTGAGGCCAAATATGGCGGTCTAGGTTTCGCTGCAGAGACCTCAGGATCAGGCAGTGCTGTAAGACAGGGCAGCAGCGTTGACGTCACAGCGGGTGACTGGAAGGGGAGCTGGTGAGGTTCGAAAGACATAAGCTGTGGTGAACAAGCCTGGCTCCGCTCTGATGCAAGCTGTTGAACATTTGGAGAACCAGAGTCTGTAGGGACTGGAGTGGTCGATCTAGAGTCTACAGAGAGCATAGAGGATACAAGCTTAGCTACTTCGAGTTCAGTCTCTGCTTCTTGAAGCTTGCGCTGTCGTTCTAGTTGTTTCAACAGAGCCTCCTTTGTGGCTAGCGCTTCCTCTTGCATGCGCTGAGCTTCTTTAGCTTGTACCTGCAGTCTTTGGTATTCCAGATCAATCAGCGAGTCCTCTACTACTTGCTGCTTTAGACTGTCATACTGTCTCTGTTTGATCTTCTCCTCCAACATAGCAGTTTGGACGCTAGAGAGCTCTGGTGGGACGTAAACGCCAGCGGACGTAATGGAACGCCTACTGGTCCTGGATTGAGCGCTGATACCACTGCGAGACGTTTTCCTCGAGCTGCTTCGGGGCTGACTAGGACAGTGAGAGGAAGCCTTTGGAGGAAGGTCCCCAGCAGGGTGGTATGCAACATCATAATCATCCAGATGTGTGGGCAGTTTAATCTTGCGTCGAGGTCTGGACGTTGCCTCAGATAGGTCACTTTCTGCTTTGTCCAAATTGGTTCGGTTTGCTCTCAATCCGGCTCGAAGGACCACTTATGTAGCTGAGGCGTGCCTACTATAATAATACGCTGATTGAGGCGGCCAAATATGGACTGGATTCCGGTCAGAGAATCAGGGAGCGGAGAGAAGATTCTTCACAGAGATGTTTTATTGTACAGTCTTTGGGTGGTTATCTGGATTAGTTATTCATTGGCAATGATGTCTGTATTAATGGTATCAAGGCATAAACGCATTAAACAAACATAAATAAGCGTGAAGAGGTGAACATTCCCCAAGACAGTCTTCCTGTGTGTACCACTATATTCGGTCCGTGTGGCAAACAACTTTGATTCCTAGGACAGGCTTTCGTACATACACACAGTGTAAATATGCGAATGAAGTCTGGTTTCACATTATGTCACGCAAACCGCCGCAGCTCCGGCACAGAGCGGATCATATGTGCGAGTCAACGCTGACCACAGAATGCAGTGTTTTAAAGCGATATAGAGGAGATTAGGAGGAGAAACATTAGAGATTAGGAGGAAACTGCGGCTTTATCGAGCTCAACAGCTCTGGCCGAGCCGTGATATAAACGAAATGCTATTGGCTATTTTAAAAAGGGGAGGAGCTGTTCAATATGTCCCGCCCTGTCTTCCTGTTTCAGTGGAAATTACATCAACACTTTGAATAATGCTGCGCGTTTCAAGGCACTTCAATGGTCCCTTTAATATGAGTTCTAGCTTGCGTATATAATAATAATAATAGGCAATAATAATAATAATAGAATATACGGAAATAGTTTAAAATAATTTTCGACAGCGTTTTGCATGTCGCACTGCAGGATACATATGTTATGCCAGTAGAACAGGGCTTAAACAATGGATTGTGTGTTAGTAGTTTGTAAAATGGCCAGTTAAACATTTGTCAAAACAAATTAGCGCTGCTTTCATTTGGGCTGTTGTGTGTAGAAGTTCACGCAGATGTCTCTTTGTGTCCGAGATCCATTCGGTGCCATTCATTAGACACAGTGCATGGCTCAGCTACAATAAATCAACAGTGTTTTGGTTACAAATAATAAAATAACAGTTTGTGATAATGATAATAATAATACATGAAATAAAATAATATGAATACTTTTCTAGCCATCTTTATTATGATTGGCATCCCTCTATAATCCATTCCACTGAGGAAGCTTAGTAGTCACTGATGACATCATTATCATAATCATCATCAACATTGTCCTCATGATTAGTGTTTACTCCACCGTGGGGAGCAGAAATGTTTGATTGGGTCTATAAGCTGCTTTGATCCAGACGTGGGTCGTTGGACTGGGGAAAGACGCTTGTCTAACCTTTCAAATCTCACTCACAAACAACTAAATGATAGTCATTTGTTGTCATGTTTGCTAATTCAAGTTTGCTGTTTTCAAAGAGTGTTTGTAGCACACTCGAAATCCGTCCAGTCCGCAGCCAGTGAGAGTGACCGGCCTGTGTGCCATAATCTGTTTTGCTATATGGATTCTCTGTGTAGGTTTCATCTGCATTTTAATAAATGATTTAACCTTTCCAGGTTGTAAAGACGAATGAAGTTGATGTAAAAAGCCTGCTGATTTGTTCTGCCAAATTGTGAGTAAAACTCATTAATTCGGTAAATGTAATGTGACATGTACTGTATATTTATATATATTGATTAAAATATTAAAGATGAATTAATTCGTTACTCTTTCATAGATTTTGTCTCAATTATATTTTGTGGCTAACCGCCAGTTAGGCCTATACTTTTTAAAGAGCAATATCTGCACCCTTGACCTTTTCTGAATGATTTATTTTTATTATTGATATTATAATTATTAATTTTAGAGAGGTATATAATGTTGGAGGAGACTGAACCAGCTATCCATCAAACTGGTAAGGTGAACAACTTTATTTCAACTGTGACCTATAGGAATATCCTGATTTTAAAAACAAAAAAGCAAGTTAGTTTCTATGGACAGCATCAGTGTCGGTTGATTATTACCACAGAAAATGATTTGATCTCACTAGTTTGTATAAACAAACAAAACTGTTTTGTTAAATTAATGCGCACACAATGGGAGTCTATCTGAAAGGTTTAAATTTAGAAGCTCAGAAATGTATTTGTATTTTGGTGTGTACAATAATTTTTTAGTAAACCAGTGCTGCAAATTTGTCTAAAATTTCATTTTAATTTTATTGGGTGTATGTTACTTTTAAAAAAGGGTGTATTTTAAACTATAATGTCCTGGCCCATAGACTTCCATTGTAATTGCAGCACTGTAAACAAAGTTTTGTGTTTTCCTCCTTAAAATATTTCTGCACATATTGCAGCTATTTTAGCTCCGATATAGAGAATAGATCAATCATTTCCAGTTTATGAAAGTTAAACAGTTTCTGTGCGTTTGTGTCCTGATTAAAGTATCGATTGTCAGTTTTTTTTTGATATTTTTAGTAATCTTTCATTCGCTAGACAGAAGAGTAAAAGTAAACACCTGGCGGTTTCATTTTGATTTGTGCTTTTAATTTAAGAAACTGCATCATAAATTGCTGTGTTGTTATATGACATAAAACCATTTCATCACTTGTGCGTGTCTCATCCCATTCCCTTCTCATTATTGTCAGATTAAACCTTAAATAGTATTCTAATAAAACACTTACTGTCAGCATTAAACGTTATTAAATCCTATTTGAATGGAAGTGTTAGACAGTAATTTACTCTAATGTGTAAGCTTTGGTTAAAGTGACGGGACAGTGACAGTAAATCTAAACGTCAGAGGAAAACTGAATATAAAAGCATCAGACCCGGTTCCCTAAATCTGTGGTGGTTGAAGGTCTGTTCTGATTGGGTCGAAAAAAGCCAGGTACTAATATGCAACTATAATTTCATCAAAGCAAACAATTTTTCAACTAAAATTAATCCCATATCATTTTCTTGTTGCAATTTCAAAGGCATATTTTTCAATCACTGTTAATATTGCTATTATAATAATACAATATTTAGCTTAGTGTTAGTTTGATGTGTCAGGCTGGTAACTTCTGCTGACATTTATCCATTTAAAAAAATGATCATAATCCCCTTTGTGATATTATATCGGAGAGTTTCGCGTATTGTTGAGGTTAGTGTTATGCCATGCATAAAAAAACACTGTGAAAATAACATCGAACCCTCCAGCTGTAAATAAGCAATACATGGTGAAGTGTGTTTGTGTGTGTTTGATCACAGTTGGCGGACGGAAGCGGTGCAGCTGCTGCGCGCGTCTGCCATGTCTACTCTTACGGAGATTGGTTTTGGCTCAGCCGGGGCAGTTATACGACAGCAGGAGGGCATTATGGGTAAATGGTCATGTGGTGTGATCTGTTACATGAACATCTTTCACAGTGAGGGTGTTTGTTTACCTCTGTGTCATGGTGTAGATTTTGATAACACACACATACACACACACACACACGCACACACACACACACACACACACAAAATAGGTCTTACCCATCAGCTTACTCATCTAAACGCATGATTAATGATTAATTATAATATTGATTTCCAACTTCAGTTAATTAAAACAGGGTTATGTAGGATACATGATAAATAAAGGCAGAAGTGGTTGACCTTTTAAAGGGGATTTTAAGAAAATATTCAGTCACAATCTGTTGATGTTCATTTTATGCAAACAACACAATTTCACTGGAATTCATAACAATTTTACATTTTGGGGACATCTTATTTGTATCCCATTTGTACGTTTTCATGCAATCTGCTTTAGGGGTGGCATTTAATGCTAAATTGTACATGTTTGAACAAATAAGCATGTATTCATATTAAATCACCACCTTGTAAAATAGTTATATTTTCTCATGAGATTGAGTTGTAGGCAAATCATAATTAAGATTTTAATCGTTTAAAAAAAAAAATTGTGATAGAAATCCTTATTTGATAAGTAGACCAGCGTCAAACAATTCAAGCAGGTTATTGTTGTTTAGCAAAAAAGTGACTTTAAACCGTCCTTTTTTAAAACTCATTGTATAAAATGTATATTTTTAACCTTCTCCAGCCATCCACAAACGACTGAGGGAAAAAAGCATTGAAACTCACTGAAAACTGTCACTGCTGATCTAGCAGAGGCATTTACACAATCACAAAATTTGGGATGGAAATGTTGAGAATTTGTAATGCTTTTCATTTTATGAAAAATGTAAGTGCAAAGTTGAATATTGCAGATTTTTGCCTAATTTTAGGCTATTAATTATAAAAAATTACAAACATTTTGGCTACTTTCAATTGTTTCAAAGGCACTTGACTCCCTCTATTGGTAGCCTATCTGATTTGAAGGTCTTCAGCATTAACAATATGATCAAGAAAAGTATTTTTGGATTCTTTGAACTGAACACAAAAATATTATCTGAAAATGTAAAGTTTTTTCTCACTATTTTGGCAAATCTGAGCACAGTTTGAGACATCGTTGAGATCTCCAGGAGAGGAGACATGTCTTTTTCTCAGGAGAAACATCTAAGACTGATCATAACTTTTAAGTCATTTACATAAAAGCTAGTGGTGTCAAATCGAAATCGATGAATTGCATCTAACATAAAAGTTTGCTGCGTAACGCGAGAAAGAACCTTATTGGTTCTCTGATGTCAAGCGAACAAGAGTTGAGCTTCTGTTTACTGATGTGAGAGTTGATGAATGTTTATATGTGAATAAAAGCCTAATTTCAATGTTCATCATATAAAGTGATCGAGTCTCTTCAGAAAATTTGGACTAACCCGCTCAATTCATATGGATTAGTTGTACAATCTGAACTTTTTGAAGCGTCAAAGCGGTAGTTGCGTAGCAGTCAATGGAGGGACAGAAACCTCTCAGATTTCATCAAAAAGATCTTCAATTGTTGTTTTGAAGATGCAACGATAGTCTTACGGGTTTGAAACGACATGAGAGTTCATGAGTTTCATTTTTGGGTGAACTATCCCTTTAATGTCCCATACATTTATTATGTAACTTCCGCAAAATCTTAATTTAATCTAAATTAACTGAGCTCAGCGGGTAGGAAATATATATTTTTTAAAGACACCAGCCCAAAATTACATTCAACAAATATTCTGAATTATTCTCTAAATGTCCTTTCAAGCTGCCCTTTCCTTTTCATCTCTCAGTCTTCAACATATCAGTCATCAACCCACGTGTCATTTAAACCCTCGCGGATATTCAGTACGTGGCAATTTCAATCATACCAGTGTTGTAATTACCGCAGTCTTCCCCGGTTCACTAACCGCATTTTATCTCCACCTAATTGTGTATTATTATAAAATATGTCTAAAGATCTATAAAAATAGGTCGTGCCAGCTGTCTCTGCTCTTCACCATCTCATCCTTAACAGAAACGAATGTGTTCAATAACCTCTGAGAAAGCTTTAGCTCTCATTATTCCCTCATAAAAAAAAACTAGTAAAAGTCTAAACCCTCAAATTAGAGTCAATTGTGATGCCTAGGAACGCATGTGGCTGTGATTCACTGCAGTTGGAGAGATAAGAGTTGAAGTCGCGTCTGTAAAAGAGAAACGAGAGGATGATTTGAATAATCTGTTCCTGAATGTCCTCATCTTCACACTAAACTACTCGTGGACAATTAAAAAGACACTTTTTTTTAACGTGCATACGCATTACAGGCTTTAATGAGAGGTTTTATTGAGTCAAAGGCGATGTTTTTCAAACTGGGGTCCGGGCAGGGGCGGTTCCAAGGGCAGGGGTCCATGGAAAAGCCTAAAGAAAAAACTGAATAAATAAATAAGATTAAACTAACTAAATAAATAAAATGAAAAATGATTCATGATTATGAAATGATTAATACGTTGATTCAAATAAATAGATTAAAACATTTTAGTATATCTAAATAAATAATGCATACTCAACTGAAGTCAGTAGAATTATTTTTTATAAAACAAAATATTTTCCCAAAACTATTTTATGCATATATTATAATATTAATTTTAACAGTGGACTAAAAACCTTTTACATTTTAGGATGGGCCGCACTTGCAGTGCACCAGGACGATCATATTTGGGGGTTCAAAGATTGAAAACCCATAGGACCCGGCTTAATGTGAAAACGTGCGAAATCCAAACTCATAAATGAGTTGCGATCTCGTTTGGGTTTTCATGATGCTCACTATGCTTTTGTCAAATGCAGAGAAATGGGTTTTGGTTTCAAAGCGCTTCATTATTGATTAGGCTAATTAAAAACTCTGCACTTCCTCAATATATGACTCCACAGCGCTCACTACTGGTGGACATAAGATACTGCATGTGTCAAAATCGGGCTCCCCCCCCCCCCCCCAAAAAAATATTCTCGACTTTTATGTTAATTTTGTGTGTATTGTGATATTTTGTGTGTATTATAAACACGATAGATGAACGAGCATGAACACTGCTAGAGCTAAAGAGGAAAACAAAGATTTTCAGTGGGAAATGACTTTAGTCGGTTTCTCTCACAAAAAGCTATAAAACGACTTAAAGACTTTGAATACTGCAATAGTTATATGGATCACTTTTTATGACACTTAAACCAGGACACTACGTGACACTGCCACTTTCATTGAATGGAAAACATCAGGTTTGCCTAGCTAACGTCCTCATCCTTTTGTTTTCCACAGACAAAATAACATCACATGTCTTGAACAATATAGCCTAAGATTGAGTAGATTCTGCCAGAACTTTATTTTTTGGGTGAACTTTACCTAGATATACACTAACTTTTCTTATTTGAAGATGTTTGTTGCTGTTCTGAGTATTATTTTTAATGTGTTGTAATGTGCTACGTCTCTCATATTCTGGTCTCTATAGTCCTTTCAGGTCCAGTTTTAATATCCGCCAGGAGAAAATTATACTTGCTTCGAGTAATAGCAGACCTCTTGATTTAAAGTATACTTGTAGCACAAATGGTTGGATTGGTTTTGTGCCAGTGTTTAATTTGGGGTTGTTTAAATCCTTAATAAGTGTGAGCAAAAGCGATGTTTGTCGTGTGTGTGTTAGAAATGTGTCTGGCTGATTCTTAGTTACTGAATAGTCCATTGAAACCATAATCATGATATTTACTACTGTCATTCATTCACTAATGCTTGTGTTTGTATGACCACCCATAATCTCCTTTCTCTTTAACACACAGTCTTTCCTTCCTCATTGATTTATTAGCAATCGCAACAATATCAAACAAGTGAGTAAACCAATTCCTTTGACTCATCAACCGGTTTACCACCAATTTAGGAAGTCAACACTGTTAATCATATTTATATATTTTAGCATGAGTGCACGTGTCAAATCAAGTGTAGGAAACCTTGGCAAATAGCTAATGAACAAGCAAATAGTAATGCCAATAAAACTCACTTGGAATAAGACTTTATGAGTGGTGACGTTTCATGATCAATGATTTTGGGGGTACAAAAAGGATGGGAATAAAAAAAACAGACAAGAACCGTTGGACGACTGCTACACCGCCACCAGAGCTTCAAACCGAGGGTGAGTCAAGTTTCTGACTGAGCTTTATTCTTTATTTTATTGTAATTGGGACAATGCACATTAATTAACATGAGGATTCAAATCCATCATGTAAATGTGCCAGATTTCGCCATACAGGCTAATGTTCATCTGGCAGGAAAACTGGTTTGTCTTTCACCCTAAAAATCCTCTTTTGTGTCTTTTTAAGGTGTGGAAATGTCTGTTCTCACAAGTCTGATGCAGGTGTCCATCCTTGCCATATTTCTCTTTCAGTGCGCGACCAGCCTTCCAGTTCTGGGCAGGTCAGGTTACGTTCAACTTCAAAAACTTGCTGAATATTCAACCTCTGATCTTTTGTTAGTGAAAATAAAAATGAAAGCCAGGTTCCTAACTGTATTTTTAGACCTGTCAACTCTTGTTAGATGTGTATCTTTGTCCTTGGTTGATCTTCTTCTTGCTTCTTCGTTCCACTCTCTCCAATTCTGTCTGGAGGTGATAAGATTTCCAATTACCTTATGTTTTTTTTATTTTCTGAAACACACATACCAAATAAGCTTGTGTGCGTTGATAAAACTGCTGGAGATTCAGTTGATGTATCGACTCATTTCTGTTTTGGCTTTTATCATCGCAGGTATCTCGGAGGAGAGGACAGCATCTCAAGTACAGACATCTTTTCTCCCAGAAAGGTGTTGTTTCCCAGAGATGATGCAGATATGTTTGTTGCACTCCAAGGCGGGTGGGTGTCATAAACTTTGATTGTTAATAAATAAGTTCATTTCGTGGTCTTGTCATGTGTAGTTAAGTGCAGGCCGCCCTCTAGTGGAGTTCTTCTCAGACAGCTTCTTTTGAAATGGAGTATCAATTGATAAACACATTTGAAATGAAATACTAGAGCCTTTTCTGGAAGAAACAGATGTAGTTGAGTCATTTGTCAACACTTTGACATTGTATCTGGCCTGTATCTCCAGGAGATCTGGGCTTCAGACGAGGCAGTTGGGCGACATTGAGTTCACAAACAGATATGCTGAACTCTTAAAATCTAAAGCTAAAATCACATCCATCTGCGCCTTCCTGAAACGCATGCAGAGCAGCAAGAAAAGGTAAATATCCCCAATTTTCTCTAAACATTTAACAAACTCAGTTATTGTTATGCATTTTAATGTTGATGCAAAATGCATTGATATATCTGCACTTTACACATTCAATACATAACATCTATATTATATCCATCTATATATCTATATTTTTCTTTTAACATTAAGCTATGAATGCACTCAAATGAAATATTCCAGCATGAATGTAATTTCAAGCTTGAGCGTATAGTGTTCATGATGCATGTTCTCTCTCTTTGCAGCGGCGTCGGTGGAGATTCGGACAGATTGATTTTCCTGATGAGACAGTATTCATGTCCAAACCTGTACCAGTGAAGACTGTGGCTTCATGTCCAAAGAAACCTGAAGACAACAACTTCACCATGTCTTATCAGTTTTAAAATGTTTGAAACAAACTGTTTGTATATATTTGAATAAATAATACATTTTTTCCCCTTCCAAATGTGTCACAAAAACTACAGATTGAAATGTAGTCATAAAACCCAATGACTTTTCAGATTACAAATTAAACTCTGGATTTGAGAACCGCTTCATGTCTTGTTTATTAAAAACCACAGCTTTAGCTCTTCAGACGCACATACTGGTTTATGAATTTAAAGGGTTAGTTCACCCAAAAATGACAATTCTGTCAGTAATTACTCACCCTCATGTTGTTCAACCCCGTAAGACTTTCCTTCATCTTCGGAACACAAATTAAGATATTTTTGATTAAATCTGAGAGCTGGATCACTCCTCCATAGGCTTTTTAGGGGATTGAAACTGGCCGGCCCAAAAGTTATGAAAGACATCGTTAAAATAGTCCAAGTGACTACAGTGGCTCAACCTTAAGTTTATCAAGCGACGAGAATATTTTTTGTGCGCAACAAACAAACAAAAATAACGACTTCGTTCAACTTCATTTCCTTCTCTGTGGGCCGTGATATTTCACGTAGTGATATTGCGCAAAGCTTCTAGGTTGTACGTCACGCATCACACACATGACCAGCGTCGGCCAATAGTGAGCCTACGTGTGACGTACAACCTAGAAGCTTTGCGCAATATCATTACGTGAAATATCACGGCAGTACAGAGAAGGAATGATTAGTTGAATAAAGTCGTTGTTTTTTGCGCACAAAAAGTATTCTCGTCGCTCGATAAACTTAAGATTGAGCCACTGTAGTCACTCGGACTATTTTAACGATGTCTTTCATAACTTTTGGGCCGGTCAGTTTCGATCCCTTAAGAAGGCTATGGAGGAGTGATCCAGCTCTCAGATTTAATCAAAAATATCTTAATTTGTGTTCCGAAGATGAACGAAAGTCTTACGGGGTTGGAACAACATGAGGGTGAGTAATTACTGACAGAATTGTCATTTTTGGGTGAACTAACCCTTTAACACTACAACTTAATGACCCTTCATAAGAGCTTTATGTAAAGCTTTCGCATGTGACTCACAAGATCATTTAATATAATTTAATATAGGCCTACCACCAATCACAGCATGAGGTGTGGTGATTTTAACCGGAAAAAAAAAAACATTAAAATCTTATAATTAAGAAGCTGTTAATCCTTCTATTAAGAAGCTGTTAATGGTACATGCAATCGAAGTGAGGTCAGTATCATGGTATCATCTGACTGCGGTCACGCCATCTGTGCTTCAGAAAAGCGCGGTCACGCCATCTACGCTTAAAAATATATTGCACGTCTACACGAGGTTGCGTGGTAGGCTCAAGGTGTATGCGGTTGCTGTCGGCTGACTTTTGAAAATATATTCATAATAAAATAAATAAAATCAAATTGTTTTTAGCAAACTCCACCAGATTCTTGTTCTACATATCACAGACTACGACTGAAGTGATTTTCATGTTGATCTACTGTTTTATTATTTAATAATTAACTGCCAAAGTCCTATACTGTATACCTTGTTATACAGCAATATTTGATAAATTCATAAACATTTTAAATCAAATTGTTTTCTGCAAACTCCACCAGATTATTGTTCTACATATCAGTGTCTACCACTGTGGTGATTTTCATGTTGTTTTACTGTTTTATTCTTTAATAATTGTCTGCCAAACTCATGAATATTTACATTGCTATACAGCAATATTTAATAAATTAATAAAAAATCGAAATCAAATTGTTTTCTGCAAACTCCAACAGATTATTGTTCTGCATCTCACTGACTACCACTGTGGTGATTTTCATGTTGTTCTACTGTTTTATTATTTAATAATTAACTGCCAAAGTCCTATACTGTATACCTTGTTATACAGCAATATTTCATAAATTCATAAACATTTTAAATCAAATTGTTTTCTGCAAATTCCACCAGATTATTGTTCTACATCTCACTGACTACCACTGTGGTGATTTTCATGTTGTTCTACTGTTTTATTATTTAATAATTGTCTGTCAAAGTCCTGTACTGTATACCTTGTTATAAAGCAATATTTAATAAATTCATAAAACATTTAAATCAAATTGTTTTCTGCAAATTCCACCAGAATATTGTTCTACATCTCACTGACTACCACTGTGGTGATTTTCATGTTGATCTACTGTTTTATTATTTAATAATTGTCTGTCAAAGTCCTGTACTTTATACCTTGTTATAAAGCAATATTTAATAAATTCATAATTTTTTTTAAATCAAATTGTTTTCTGCAAATTCCACCAGAATATTGTTCTTCATCTCACTGTCTACCACTGTGGTGATTTTCATGTTGATCTACTGTTTTATTATTTAATAATTGTCTGTCAAAGTCCTGTACTGTATACCTTGTTATAAAGCAATATTTAATAAATTCATAAAACATTTAAATCAAATTGTTTTCTGCAAATTCCACCAGAATATTTTTCTTCATCTCACTGTCTACCACTGTGGTGATTTTCATGTTGATCTACTGTTTTATTATTTAATAATTGTCTGTCAAAGTCCTGTACTGTGTACCTTGTTATAAAGCAATATTTAATAAATTCATAAAACATTTAAATCAAACTGTTTTCTGCAAATTCCCCCAGATTATTGTTCTTCATATCATATCACTGGTGTGATATGTTCATATTTTCTGGTTCTGCTCAGAATCCTGGCAGCAGCGTTCTGTATGAGCTGCAACTGTCTTATGGTCTTTCTGGGAAGGCCAGTGAGGAGTCCATTACAATAATCCACCCTGCTGGTGATAAAAGCATGCACAAGTTTCTCTAAGTCTTGATTGGAAACAAAGCATCTAATTCTTGCAATATTTTTCAGATGATAGTATGCTGATTTAGTTATTGCTTTGACATGACTACTGAAACTAAGGTCTGACTCTAGAGACACACCAAGATTCCTGACTTGATTTTTAGTTGTTAGACCCCTAGCGTCAAGGTATGCATTCACCTTGAGAACTTCATCTTTGTTTCCAAACGCAATGACTTCAGTTTTGTCTTTGTTTAACTGAAGAAAGTTTTGGCACATCCAACCGTTGACTTCATCAATGCATTGGCACAGGGAGTCAATGGGGCTGTAGTCGTTAGGCGATAGGGCTAAGTAGAGCTGTGTGTCGTCTGCATAGCTGTGGTAAGCAATTTTGTTCTTTCTCATTATTTGGCTCATTGGGAGCATGTACAGGTTGAATAGGAGTGGTGCAAGAATTGAGCCTTGAGGGACTCCGCAAGTCATGGATGTCCACTCAGACTTATGGTCTCCTATACTCACATAATAACCTCTCCCTTCTAAGTATGACCTGAACCATTTTAGGACTATCCCAGAAAGCCCCACCCAGTTTTCCAGCCTGTCAAGAAGTATGTCGTGATCGACAGTGTCAAATGCAGCACTGAGGTCGAGTAGTACCAGCACTGATAATTTGCCTGTATCAGTATTTAAGCGAATATCGTTTATTATCTTTATGAGCGCTGTCTCTGTGCTGTGATGCGATCGGAAACCAGATTGAAAATTGTCAAAGTATCCATTCGAGATTAAGAATTTGTTCAGCTGATTGAAGACAACTTTTTCAATGATCTTGCCTATGAAAGGAAGATTTGAGATCGGTCTATAGTTGCTCAAGATGGTCTTATCCAGATTGCTCTTTTTCAGGAGGGGCTTGACAACTGCAGTTTTCAGGGAGTTTGGAAAACTACCAGAGAGAAGTGAGGCATTTACCACTTCTAGGAGATCTGCTTCTAAGCTGTTTAACACACTTTTGAAAAAAGATGTGGGAAGTGCGTCAAGGGCGCAGGTTGATGTTTTAAGGTGCTGTACGGTTTCTTCCAAAATTGTGCCTTCAATTTCTTCGAAAACAGACAAAGTAACTACTTTCTCAGGTTGTGGTCTGATCTGTCTGACCCCAGCGCAACTCAAGGATGAGCTGATCACCTTTCTGATATTATTGATTTTCTCAGAGAAGAACTCACTGCACTTGCTGTCTGAGAGCATTTCACTGTGAATCTGGCTTGGGGGGTTTGTCAGTGTCTCTATAGTAGCAAAAAGTGTGCGTGTGTTGTTTAAGTTTCTGTTTATAATATTCGAGAAGAAGGTCTGTCTAGCTTTGCCTAGTTCAATATTAAAAGCATGGATGCTGTCTTTGTAGATGTTATAATGGACTACAAGTTTTGTCTTCCGCCACATGCGCTCTGCTCTTCTGCATTGTCTTTTCATATTTTGCACAGCTGTTGAGTTTCTCCAAGGTGCTTTTTGTCTACCACTATTCTTCCTGACTTTCACAGGAGCAATATCATCAATTACACTTTTAACTTTTGAGTTAAAAGAATCAAGGAGACAATCAACAGAGTCAGCAGATATGCTTGGTTTTAAAGATATGGCCTTCATAAATAGCACACTAGTGTTCTCATTTAAGCATCTCTTCTTGACAGACACAGATCTAGCTTCAATGGCAGGAGAGATCAATATATCAAAGAAAATACAGAAATGATCAGACAGTGCTACATCCTTAATAACAATCGATGAGATGTTTAAACCCTTACTGATAAGTAAATCTAGAGTGTGTCCATGATTGTGTGTGGGACCATGTACATGCTGAGTCAGATCAAACGTTTTTAAAACAGTTTTGATTTCTTTTGCCATATTGTTTTCTGCATTATCTATGTGAATGTTAAAATCTCCAGCAATGGCAAAACAGTCAAACTCTGAGGAAATTGTTGATAGCAGTTCTGTAAAGTCCTCAGCAAAGGCTGGAGAGTATTTTGGAGGCCTGTAAATAATGATAAGTAAAATACGTGGAGCACCTTTTAACACAATACCCAGATATTCGAAAGACGGGTAATTCCCAAATGATATTTGCTTACATTGATAGACATCTTTAAAAAGAGCAGCTACTCCCCCGCCTCTCTTACCCGCTCTGCAGACACTCATAAAAGTAAAGTTAGGAGGGGATGATTCATTGAGGACTGTTCCACTGCAGCTGTCTTCTAACCAAGTTTCATTTAGAAACATGAAGTCCAGGTTGTATGTGGTTATTAAATCGTTGACTAGAAGTGATTTATTTTTAAGTGAGCGGATGTTTAAAAGTGCTAACTTAACAGTCTTACTTTTTGTCCCCACAGCGATCTTAGTTTGGTGCGTAATAGGCACCAGATAAGATGGGTTTGCTGTACGGCTTTTGAAGGCCTTAGATTTTCTATCATGTAATTGAACGGCAATAGAGAAAGATTCAGGCACACTGGGTTCCCGCTTGTTTTGTAAACATTTAAGAAAGTTACTGTTTTCATAGCGGGGACCCGACACATATCACTGAGAGCTGGTATCAGTTGTTTTTGGTTCACCTCGAGCCGCTGGAGGAGGGTGTGAGCCCTGGCGCTGTGGCAGAGGCCGAAGAGCTCTCACAGGAGGAGGAGGAGGAGGGGGAGGGCGAGCTGGGCCCGCAGGCTTTGGTGGTTGTGGGCCCTGCCGTTTTTTGGTTGACATCTGGGGACTTGCAGCAAAAGAGTGCGATAGTTTGGTTCCAGCATACACCAGTTTTTCCATTTTCTCTGAGAAGCACAGAAGTGGAGATGCTGGAGAGAGGGATAACGTGTCTGGGGAGAGGGGCTGTTGCTGTAATATGCTGTCCTGGTTTCCCTCGCTGTTTTCCAGAAAAGTGTCCTTGGGAGCTGAATCTTGGAGCAGTTCTGATATGTCCCGGTCTGTCTGTGGAGAGCTCTGTGGGCGGGGCTCTGCTGAGATTGTGTCCGTGAGCAGAAGTTGTTGTGGCTGCATGGTGTTATCGTTGTCCTTGTGTGATATGTCAACCGCATGTCCATTCAGGTGCTGAAGTGAAGTCCTGTGGTCATTCATACTGTGTCCAGGTGTGTGTGTGCCATTCAGGTTGAGTGGATTGGCACACACTGCAGAAGGATGATTGAGAGAGAAGTAGATGTTGTCCTTTAGCACTCTTGAACCAAGTTTGTTTGGGTGGAGCCCATCCTGTTGAAACAGTTGCCTCTGACTCCAGAAAAGATTGAAGTTGTCAATGAAGTTCACTCCTTTTATATTGCAGGTTTTCTGCAGCCATGTGTTGAGCCCAAGCAACCGTGAAAACCTGTTTGTTCCTCTTGCTGGGAGTGGTCCACTGATGAATGGCTGAACTTTCTGTCTTTTAAGTGTTTCAAAAAGTTCCTTGAAATCCTTCTTAAGGAGTTCTGACTGCTCTTTATGAATATCATTTTTCCCCACATGAATGATGAGTCGATTTGCAGTCTTATGTTTCATCAGAATGTTCTGAAGTTCCCTATTTACATCAGAAGTTGTTGCTTGTGGAAGGCAGCACGTAGTTGTATCCCTGCTAATAATGTTTCTGATTATGGAGTCACCCACTATCAGAGTCCTGGGCTCGGCTGCGCTCTGAGCTGAGTGCCGCTGTCTGCTCGACCTTGAGCGCCAGTTAGCAGTGTTGGTAACTGGCTGATTCAGTCTGTGTTCGATCACATTCATCACATTCAGGGATTCCTCATTCATTAATATTTCAAATCTGTTCTCAAGATGTATAGGCGGTGGTAGGAGACCAGTGTTTGCAATCCTTGTCAGAGCCGTATCTGGGGTAGAGGATGCTACTGCAGCAATATGTGATGCTCGTGACAATCTGATGTCTCGAGTGCCTTTGGGTCTCGCTCCCTGTTTGTGCCATCGATTTGTAAGTCGATCGGCTTGTTTCTCGACACTCAGTATGCAGTATTGGAGCACTAGATTCATGGGACTCACCGGCTGTATGCTGAGGGCGTCCATGACGAAGCTCTGTTGTGTGTTCCGTCTGGTTTGGTGGTCCCACAAATAACTTTGTTTCAAGAACTGCAATCCTTTGTGAAAGTCTCTGGCAGTTAGTGCAGCAAGTAGATTCCAGAAGAGGCATTTTCTCTTATCCTTTTGCAGTTGTGTTTTCCCTTCCCCGGAATGTAAGC
Source organism: Rhinichthys klamathensis goyatoka (assembly GCF_029890125.1). NCBI lineage: Eukaryota > Metazoa > Chordata > Actinopteri > Cypriniformes > Leuciscidae > Rhinichthys > Rhinichthys klamathensis. The sequence goes on along the minus strand of NW_026606855.1, from coordinate 753,526 downwards.
TTTCAGTGGGAGGCTGGTCGGAGAAAAGAATTCTGCTTTTTTGTAGTAATCAAGCGTTTGAGCACTGTGCTGATTTGTTGAAGTTAAAATTAGGTGATAAAAGGAGATAAAATTTAAAAATATAGAAGCAATAGAGCGATTAAAAAATAAAAAAGCGATAGAGCAAAGCGCGGAGCAGTAAGCAAGAGCGTCCGAACAGTAGCTGAACAGGAAATGGAGGCAGACAATTATTAAAGAATAAAACAGTAAAACAACATGAAAATCACCACAGTGGTAGTCAGTGAGATGTAGAACAATAATCTGGTGGAGTTTGCAGAAAACAATTTGATTAGCATTTTTTATGAATTTATTAAATGTTGCTGTATAACAAGGTATACAGTATAGGACTTTGGCAGTTAATTATTAAATAATAAAACAGTAGATCAACATGAAAATCACCACAGTGGTATTCAGTGAGATGTAGAACAATAATCTGGTGGAGTTTGCAGAAAACAATTTGATTTGCATTTTTTATGAATTTATTAAATATTGCTGTATAACAAGGTATACAGTATAGGATTTTGGCAGGTAATTATTGAATAATAAAACAGTAAAACAACATGAAAATCACCTCAGTGGTAGTCAGTGAGATGTAGAACAATAATCTGGTGGAGTTTGCAGAAAACAATTTGATTTGCATTTTTATTAATTTATTAAATATTGCTGTATAGCAATGTAAATATTCATGAGTTTGGCAGACAATTATTAAAGAATAAAACAGTAAAGCAATATGAAAATCACCACAGTGGTAGACAGTGAGATGTAGAACAATAATCTGGTGGAGTTTGCAGAAAACAATTTGATTAGCATTTTTTTATGAATTTATTAAATATTGCTTTATAACAAGGTATACAGTACAGGACTTTGACAGACAATTATTAAATAATAAAACAGTAGATCAACATGAAAATCACCACAGTGGTAGACAGTGAGATGAAGAACAAGATTCTGGTGGAATTTGCAGAAAACAATTTGATTTAAAATGTTTATGAATTTATTAAATATTGCTTTATAAAAAGGTATACAGTCTAGGATTTTGCCAGTTAATTATTAAATAATAAAACAGTAGATCAACATGAAAATCACCACAGTTGTAGTCAGTGAGATGAAGAACAATATTCTGGTGGAATTTGCAGAAAACAATTTGATTTTAATTTTTTATGAATTTATCAAATATGCCTATATAGCCAGGTATACAGTATAGGACTTTGGCAGTTAATTATTAAATAATAAAACAGTAGATCAACATGAAAATCACCACAGTTGTAGTCAGTGAGATGTAGAACAATAATCTGGTGGAATTTGCAGAAAACAATTTGATTTTATTTATTTTATTATGAATATTTTTTTTAAAGTCTGCCGACACCAAGCGCATACACCTTGAGCCTACCACGCAACCTCGTGTAGACGCGCAATATATTTTTAAGCGTAGATGGCGTGACCGCGCTTTTCTGAAGCACAGATGGCGTGACCGCAGTATCATCTGAGACCATCACAATTATTGCAAGCAAATTGTGAGGGAAAACCAACCTTTCAAAGCATTGGTTTTATACCCTCAAACTTAGTTTATTGTTTATAAGCACACTATGTTGTTCGTTATGCTAATGTGCGGTGGTCATTTGTTTTTGAAAGAAGAAATATGAGTAGCCTAGGCTGTCAAGCAAAGCATTTCTCTTCCTTATCGTGTATGTCAGTCGTGCGCAATAATATAACAAGATAGTACATATTACAGTAAATGTGAGAGCGAGATTGCTGGAATATTACCTAGTGCAACCTGCCCATTGAAGACACTAGCATCGTCGTCACGCTGTTAGCTTAGTTTATTCGCTCATGCGCACTTGAGTTTGTTTTCTAGTGCGGATCGATCAACATCCCTCTGTTGACAACGTTTCCAATAATTTATGGCACTTTTTCATTGAGGAATAGTAGTTCCTGAATAACATTAGAGTTAAAAACATCTTCAACATTCATATCGCCAAAAATGTCCGATATAATTCTTTATACTTTTAATTTAAGTTGTGTTTTACAATGGATGTGATAACTTCACATTTGAAATTGAATAACATTTTGGAAACCGCGCTGATGGTAACCATCAGCACACAACTAAAAATATTATTTTGTAAACATCCTCGTGTTCATGGTTTATGAAGTACATCTACATATGAAGCAGTGTGAATTTCTATGAGGCAAAAGTCCACCTGTGCTCATCTTTATAGCCAATAAAACGGCATGAGATAAGCGTCCGTCTCAAAGGTCTATTTTCGCACATTAGCTATCGCTCACTAATGCCTGATGGGAATTTGATTCAGTCAGAACAAAGGGAGTCGTCTTCGATATTCCTTTATTGATCCATCATCTAACAAAAAAAATGGATTTTAGGCCTAAAGAATCTTCTGCTGTTTTCTTTCTCCTGCTTATTTTCACACTCAGCAAGATCAGTGAAGCACAAAGTAAGTGATGAACATTTTTAACTGAAAAATATGACATAATCAGATCTTTTGTATAAAATAAAACAGTTAAAAACATAAAAATCCCCAGTGATTGATTTGAGAGACGACAAGTACACTGCGGAAAAACATGTAGGTTTAGGATCAGATATGAAGATTATTTCCAAAACTGGAATGAAGAAGACTATTCTTGTTATAAAGAAAATGTTAGGCTAATATTTCAAGTTGTAAGAATTCGTTTCAAGCTGTGCTAGTTATGGTTAATTGAACATCAAGGCAATTTTATTTTTTAAGAACAAGACTTGATTCAGGAAATTTGTCGATTTTATTATAACAATTTACAATCATACTGAGTGATCAAATAGCATCAATCCTAAATCTTTTACACATTTTAATAACAGTAGTGATGTTTTATCTGCATATGTGTTACTATCGATACATTTAAAAATGCTTTGCAAATTCTTAAACTAAAATTACTCTTATTATAGACACAATTTGAAAAGTTATTTCATACTAAGTATACTACAACTTAATTTACTGACATCGCTTGAGACTTACTGATATAAATATTAGAATTAAACTTTAATTGGAGTAATTCTTTATTGCACAATACACATTTCTTAATAGTAAGCCTAAAATGTGTTTTAATATCACTATTAGTAAGGACAGTATGATTTCTGTATAATATCAGTCTTTAAATGCAAGAGATTTAAAGTGTACCTAAAGCATACTAGTTCCACTTTAGCACAATCAAATAAACTTAAGTATATCTTAAGTTGGACTTCAGCACTATTTCCGGATAACTAAAGTACATTAAGTACTAAATTAGTTCCAATTCCGCTGACTATAAGTATACCAATTTAGTAAGTACAATTGCAGGTTATTTATATTAAGTACATAAATATGTATAGTATACGTAACATAAAGTAAATGTATTTCAAATACATTTTAGTATATTTATTTTTCACTAGGCTATTCATGACTATTAATTCTGAATTTCCTTTTCTCTGAATGGTACAGGCCTTTGCTCGGCAGGTCCCGTAAGTTTTATTAAGGAAAACAACCCTGTTAATGCCATAGTTACACCAATCACCGTTGAGGACGGTGTGGCGGTCAGAATCACTAGTCAAGTTCCAGAGGGTCTCTTCAGCCTTGACGGAAACAATCTCATTGCTGTTACTGTGCTGGACTTTGAGGTTAATATGAAGAGTCTGTTGTTGTGTTCCACCATTACACTCTAAATGTATCATTTACAATAATTGTTTTCAGGGGTGTAAAGTACAAAAGTACGTACTACTCAAATCACCTTTTATACCTTTTTAACAGCCAGTGAAATACTTTTCATTTAAAAATGTACTTAATTCTCATGAAGAAATGTCTTTGCACTCACCGGAATCAGAGACTTTGAGCTAAACTGTTGTGTTTTGGTTGTTTTCTCACTTAAAGTGCCCCTATTATGCTATTTTAAAGTTTCCTAATTTTGTTTTGGAGTCTCCTACAACAGGTTTTCATCCATCAAAAGTAAAAAAAAACAGTTTCATTTTCTCATAATATTCTCAGGCATTATGCTACCTGTGTCCTCATTTACATTTAAAAGGAACCAATTTGCCTAAAGTACTCAAATTAACAGACTTTTTATGTTATGTGATTTTCGTAGACATTTGACAAAGACAGACCTCATGAGGTGCGTGTTGAGTGTACAAAAGTTGATTCTCCTTCTGTAAGTAATGGTGTTTTATTTAAATTAACCTAGAAAATTCCTTCTTTCAAATGTTTGCTCTTGAAGTAAACTCCTGCATGTCAAATCTGTATCTTGTAGACTACACTGACTCTGAAAATAATCGTTGAGGATGTGAATGATAATCCACCAGCGTTTGCAGAGAGTCAGTACTCACTAAACGTCGATGAGGTACAATGTCACGATCCTGTTATACATCCTTTGCTGATGAACTTTTAATCCTGCCTTTGTTGTACAATTTACTTTAATCATGTTTTTTATCTGCTTTTATCTCATGACCCTTTTCAAAATCTGAAACCTTTTAATGATTTTTGTAGCTATTAAAATTGGATACCAGTGTTGGCCTAATCACAGCAACCGATCCTGATGAAACTGATAGACTTTACTACCGTCTAGATTCTCCTGAGGTACGCAACAAAAAATCCCAAAGAATGTGTATAGAGTTTGTATAGATTGTTTTTCATGGTAATCACAACTGTCCGGTTGGGAACTATGTGTTCTGAAATATCTACATTTTGAAAATGTTGGTTCCAAATTATTATTGAAATTCCACTAGGAATCCTTTTCACGGTCAAATCTGTCTAGTCAAAAACGAGCGATTCTCTCTGAAACAAGGCCTTTGTTCTCTCTCAGGGAGAATTCGGCCTCCAGGCTGATTTCAATCCCAACATTCTGGTGAAAAAACTTCTGGATTACGACAAAGTAAAAAAAATCACAATGACGCTATATGCACAGGTGAGTTGGTTTGACCTAGGTTTAATTTCCAAAGATGCTTGTTTTTGTACAAACAACTTTCATTTGATGATATTTCAGGACACGCAGATTGGATCTACAGCAGAAGTCTCCCACACGGCCTCAACCACCATTGAGGTCAATATCGTAGACATTGACAATCGTCCACCGTGGTTCCAGCCCTGTACAGAAATAGATTTTGCCACAAGCAAAGTGTGCATGAACTCTGGTTATGAAGGGACAGTCAACTTAAATGAGCAAGAGGTGGGTATCAGTGAGTTTCTCAAGGCCAATTCAAACTGCCCCAACAAACACCAACACGTCACACTTTATAAAGTTGGAAACTTTATACAAAAAAGTCAATATTCATTGGGGCATTGTGATTTAGCCTAAAGTGGTGGACTGATCTTGAGTTAGATGAGCATATGAATGTTTTTGTACACCACAGGCAGGTCCTTTGTCCTTGAAGCCAGGTCCAGTCGTGGCCATTGATGGAGACAAAGGCAAGAACGAGGTCATTCGTTACACGTTTCTTGAAGGTGAGTTTAAAGTCCTCATGGGTTGAAAAAAATAATGTATGTCACTCCGGGAAGAGTCGACAGGTTTTAATCAGTGACTTTTCATTGTTTAGACACTGCTGATCCTATATTTCAAATCAACATTGACACCGGGAGCATCACGATGCTGAAACCAGTTGGGGAGGCAGGACCGATTGTTCTTACAGTCATGGTGAGATTAAAAAATGGTGTTTTGAATGTTACATGCAATCAAAAACTTAATTTAGGAACCGCAGTATATCTTCTGTACACTCAGTTCTTTATTGGCATTAATGGTTCCATGAAGAACCTTTTTTCATAGTAAAAAAAGTTTCTCTAAATTATTAAATTGTTCTTCACACTAAGAGAGAGAAAAAAGGTTCAATGCTCACTGAAATGTTCTTTGGGGAACCAAAATGGTTCTTCAATGGAATCACTGGGAAAATCTTTTGGGAACCTTTATTTTTAAGATTGCAGTTGCTTTCCAAACCAAATTTCCCTGGTTTCCTTAGGCATATCAGAAGGAGAACCCTGATCAGTTTTCCACCACCACAGTCATCCTGAAGGTGGTGATATCCAGCAACTACCCTCCGAAATTTGTGAAGCCAAGTTACGAAGGCTTTATCTCAGAGGACGCAGGTGTGGACAGCCTTGTGCTGGAGAGCAAAACATCCAACAGACCCCTCCGAGTCCAGGCTACCGATGAAGACTTTTCTAATGTAAGAACTCAGAGACAAACAGCATTCTGGTCTGTGCATGTGTTTGGGAAGTTAGTCCAGATCAGGGGTGCCCAATCCTGCTCCTGCCGATCGACTGTCCTGCACAGTTCATCTCCAACCCTAATCAAACACACCTGAAGCAACCAATTAAGGTCTTCAGGATCATAGATATCCATAATAAAGGCTAGATGTCTCGTCCGCGCTGCTGGCCAATGGAGGTCGACGTCCGCACCTGGCGGCCATCTTGTCACAGGCAGCTCGCTCACTCGTAACATTGTGTTTTAATGGTGCATGTACTTTTTAAACTTTGTACTTTTCAGAGATGTAGTTATGACACTGCACACTTATGAATAATAAGTGTATCAATAAATAATCATCCAGAAGTATAGCCACGTTAATAACGTTTGTAAAAAACCAAACCGTTTGTAAATCCGTCAAGATTTCAACGAGATAAGAGTATTTGTGTTCGTGCTGATCACTCATCTTACATCAGAGAGCCCGCCAGAAAGCTTGCCTGTGACAAGATGGCCGCCGGTGATGACGATAGAGACTTCGCCGTAAGACATCTAGCCTTTATTATGGATATTCAGGATCACTTGAAAATTAAAGGCAGGTGTGTTTGATTAGGGTTAGAGATGAACTGTGCAGGACAGTCGATCGGCAGGAGCAGGATTGGGCACCCCTGGTCTAGATAATAGAAAACACAGCATCAATAGTAAAACATGAGAATAATTAATTTTTGTAAATCATTCCAAAACCATTCATACATTGGTATTCATAAAACCATTCTTATGAAAATTCTTGGATTGCATTGAATAGTTAAATTTCAAAACACATTTCATTGAATCATTGTCATGTTGCCATTAATTATTGTAAAAAAAAGAAAAGAAGAATTTTATTGAATCGTCTCATTCAGTTCAGTTTTTCAATTCTTAGACTGAACTGAATAGTTTCTAAAACAATTCTAACAAATTGTTGCACTTAATATTACATTGTTTGTAAAACTGTCTCATTACTGTTGCATTAATTTAAATGTTTGTAAAACAATTCTTACATAAATTCTTGATTCATAAAACCATTCTCAGTCGCATTGAATTAAATGATTCGTAAACCCACTCTTGACTAAATTGTTGCATTCAATTCGATGTTACAATTCACTTAAGAATGGTTTTCGATTGATTCACACACGTTTTCTGCTCAGGTTTTATTAATGATGCCCAGTGTGGTCATATTTCTGGTGTAAACAGCTGGATTTCTGTCTTTGTAGGGCTATAATCCTGACATCAAATTTGAGGTTGTAGACGGTACTGATTTTTCAATCACACCAGAGGGTTTCATACTCATGGCCAAGACGGTTACCCCTGGCACTGTGAATTTACAAGTAAGAACTTAATATTTCATACAATTGACATTTGCTAATCGTTTGTGTGAGATTTGTAATATATATGACTATGATTCAATGTGACTCAGATGAGGGTGTTTGACACAAACAATGATGAATCCAGCACCGCTTCTCTTACGGTTGAGGTCACGCAAGGTAAGACCAGCATGTTATCAAGACAACACCTCATTATAACAGGGATAACTGACCGTGGCTAGCAGGGTGTGGGCTAATCATGGTGCTTCTTGGAGCTCCTGGCTTGTGTGGATATCTCTTTCTAGAGTTCAGCTCAATCCATTGAAGAGAAACATCAATAAATAGTTTCATGCGATTGATTTGGTCCATAAATTGAATTTCAAAGATTCACTTGAATCAGTCAACAGCAAACCTCTTGAATAGATAGTGACACTCTTTTTTCTACAGGGGTTCCCACTACCACACCGGTCACTACTATCATGACTTCGTCCATCATAACAACAGATCAGACCACTGACACACAGCTAACAGCCATCCCCTCCACCGCCACCTCCACCTCTCACCCTGGTCCTAACACAACTTTGCCCCCCAGCACAGGTACACTTATGCTAATCTAACTAGCTTTGCTAAATCTTCTATGGTCAGTTGCATAAACTTAAGGAGAGTTCACTCCATGTCAGACTTACCTCAATTACAAGCGTTCACGTCCTCTTACAACTCGTAATTGCAACTTGTAGAGTTACACTATTTTGAGCTTGTCCACTTTTGACCACTTTCAGAGGTAGTTGAAAACGCATTAGACCGGATTGCTTTCGTAGTGTAAACGCTCATGTGGTCGAATGTGTTCAAACAGCCACAAAAGACCGTCTTCTCTCCGTCTACTGATCTAATGAGTAAACATTATGGTAAGAATTCTAGCCAGACGTAAAATGTACATTAATTTACCCGCCCACAGACCCTCCCCTTGAAGAAATCAGGACAGAAGTGGTTGAAAGTGGACAAAAGTGACGGATTAAAACAGCAGGTGTAAACGGGAATGTGTCTCCCTCGTCTACTTGTGATCCAATCAACCAAAACACATCTTTATACCAGCTTTACAGGGCCTGAGGATGTGAACAGCTCTGAGTAGAACGTCATGTTATTACGACATGGCGTGAAAGCAGCATTAGTTCGAACTATTTTCAAATTCATATTAGACCTAGGCTATTTACTTTTTTATGTAACTGACTTAAAAATCTTAAATAAGAACAATCTTATTGTTCTTAGTAAGAACAATTACAATCTTAAAGAAAAAAAACGTGATGACTAACTTGTAAGAATTCTAGAAGCATTTTATCCACTGGTGCCATCACATTTGCACATAATAAAACTGATTTAAAATATTCATGAATGTATGCCGGTGCAAATCACATGAAATTTACTGAATCAAGTTTGCATGTTTTATGCTGTTGGACACTTTTGGATGCTGGCTATTAAGGGTGTGCGAAAAAAACATAAAGCATGCAATTCAAAATGATTGAAATTCCAGCTAAATTAAGCTAAAGCAGTTTGTCTACCATTCTTGAAAACCAAATAAATGTTTACCGTAATCATGCCAAAAGCAGTGTTTCTGTGCTCTTGTGCTCAGGAGGACAGCAGGGGAAAGCAGGAGAGTACAGTGCTGGGGAAATGGCGGCTGTAGGGGCGAGTTTGGCTGTGGTTCTCCTTCTCTGCTTGGTTGGCATTGGAGTGATGGCGCATCGCATCAAGGGCCATAACGCAGACTGGAAGAAGCTTTCCGAGGCTAGCATCTTCCGTAGCTCAGTGAGTTTCCATTCTCTTTAATCAAAACACAAAGACATTTTAGGAATGTTCTGTTTAGAATGATTGTTGATTAATGTCATCATTAATGTAAATTGTCATACTGAATTGTCAGATTGAATAGTAAAATCGAATGTATTCGCATTGAATTGAAACATCTGTAAAACCCATCTTACGTAAAATGTCGTACTGATTAGTTAGTTGGTCAGAGCATAAACTATATGATAGATAATGATAAATATTCTAACATACATTTTTCTGATTGAATTGAATAGTTCATAAAAGCATTCTACACTGTAAAGCAATATATGATCAATAAGTTATGACAACATATGTTTTTACATTGCTTTAACTCATCAAAATAAGTTCATAAAATTTACAAGTCATACAAGATTCAACTCAATTTTTTAAAGTCAGTTTAATGGAATTTAAGTTAAAAATTCAAGTTGATTGTGCTTAATTTAAGGCAGCAAGTTTTTTCCCCCCTGCCACATTGAATCAAATCAGTTGTAAAACCCTTCTAAACATAAACTGAAATTTTCAAATGTTCATAAAATCGCTCTTAAGTAAATGTATTTTCGGTTTGAATTGCAAAAATAGTTCATAAATGTATTGATGTAAATACAAACTGAATCAAATTCTAACATAATTGGTAACATTCAATGCTCATAAAACCATTCTTGTGTAAAATCTTGGATAAATCTGAACCGTTCCTAAAAGTTATATAAAAGCATTCTCGTAATTTGCTCTTACGTTAATTGAATTCAGATTGAATTGAATAGTTAATCGACCCATTCTAATTGTCTCATTCCAATGTTCATAAAACCATTCTTTCGTTCATTTTCAGATAGAATTGAACAGTTCGTAGAAGCATTTTCACGTTAATTGTCAAATTAAATTAAATCGTTCACAAACCTATCCTTACATTTCCAGATTGAATTGCAAAAATAGTAAATAAATGTATTCTCATGTAAATGTAATCAAATTCTCATATAATAATAATAATACATTTTATTTGTAATGCGCCTTTCTCAGTCTCAAAGCGCTACAACATGAACAGAACAAAATAATCAAACACGAGAATAAAAAAAAAAGAAAGTTATATATATATAATTGGTCACATTCAACGTTCATAAAACTGCAATTGCGTTACATCAAACTTTATGAAGACAATTTTTACGAGAACTGTCCCGCTGGTTTAGACCAGTTTGAACCGGCTTGAATTCCAATATGAATTTTCAAATGTAAATATATTTGTAATTTGTTCTAGAGTCTAAATGTTAATGATAATACTTCTAGAGCATATTTATTTATAGTATGTTTTGTTTTCGCAGCTTGGTGGGGGTTCAGGTGGTCCTAAGGAGGGTATGCAGTACAGCAACGAGGGCTTCCAGCATGACGGGGATTCTGGAAGTGTGAACTCGAAGTTAGCTGCACACCTGGAGAATAAACTGGAGTCTGGGCTGAGAAGCGGGCCAGCGCAGGAGAACATGACCCGCAGCGCCGCCCCCGTTCCCCACACCAGCACCAGTACTCCACCCGACTCCAGCAGCCTGGCTGATTCAGAAACCGTCGACGGCGAGAAGGAAGTCAAACCGATCCTGACCAAAGAGCGGCGCTCTGAGGAGGGCTACAAAGCGGTGTGGTTTAAGCAAGACATCGACCCCAACACCAAAGAGGACGTGGTCATCATTCCCGACACTGGTGAGCCGGAGGGAGACCAGGAGGAAGATGACGACAGCGAGGATGAGGACAACATACTGACTGATGTAGATTCGGAAGATGAGGAACTTTGACATGGATGCTTTCCTTTTTCATATTCCTTTCTGTTAATAAGTCTGTAAATATGTTTCACAAAATGAACATAATTTTCAGTATCTAGCAAAACGAAGTCAACATGAAATCAAAACAGACCCTGTTTGCTTTATATATATATACACACATATATTTTATATTTACAAACTTTTATGGAAGATGCGTTTAATCGGGATTCATCAATTTGACAGCACTATATGTTCCTGTTTTTTTGTGTGAATGATTCATCAGAGCACATTATTCTCAAGAATATAATAACTTAATATCAATCAGAAATACATTGAATTATGGAAGTAAAATGGGGTGTGAAATGTTTCATGTACTCTCATGTAACTCTCATTAGAGTATTAGTAGACTGATAGGTTAGAAGAATAAGTTGACGTACTTGTGAAGTTACTTATTGTCAGTAGAAGGTCTGTTATGGAGCATCAGAATAAAGTGTTAGCAGATGTTAAGCAGACAGTCTAATACTCTAGTTGACATGTAATTGCAAAGTTATTTATAATTAGTAGAATGTCTACTAAAAAGTTTTTTTCTTTCACTGTAAATTGTTTGATGTTAGTTCTTTGTAGAAATTACTTTCAAAACATGAACAAAAAAAATTTGAATAATAATAGAATAAACTCTATATTTACTTACAGCCAGAGTCATTTGTCATTTTTACACCACAGGTATTACCAAATGCCAAATAATGAGTTTATCTTTAGTTGACTGCACTGGCGAAAGCATTTATGAATTCACTACACTGATAATCAAATCTGTGGCCAGGTGGCGAGACAATTGCTATAAAAACATTTTGACGTAAACTGTTTTATTTGTGTGTTTGTGACATTGCAGTGGACTGCTGCCCTTTCACATAACACTGATCATAAATTATGTTTTATAATAACTTAGATAAGCTTTAATGATTAACTTGAGAACTGTCACAGCTGATGCGCCTGTAAATGCTATATTGTTAGTTTGCATGCCGTTATATAATCTATACGTCAAACAAACACACTGAAACAGATCTATACAAGTTAATCTGACAAAATAGTTACTTGTTCTTTTTTTGGACCAATACGTTTTCGTATTGCACTGGTTAATTAGATCTCAGACTAATGAAAGTGAATCTAAAGAGGCTCAACTTGATTGTTCACTGATAGCTATATCCCAAAATGAGCCTTGTTTTGGATGTACCACAGTGATACCATAGTATAGTTTGAAGTACAATGGTATCAAGTCATAGTAAGTTTTTGTAAGGGAGAACAGATCCATCTTCAGGGACAACTGTCTCAAAACAAAGAACAAAAGCTCATCTGATAAAAAAAAGTGATGAGAAAGAAAATCCTTCAAGAACGAAGTGCACTAATTAAATTACCTTGACAGTAAGAATGCGCTAGGGTTTAATTAATAGTAATTAAAGGGTTATGTTGCGTTGACGGCATGTCAATTAACGAGATGACAACATAACGTTCTCTTACGAGAGGTTCTCTCGAATTGCGTAAGCTAGCTTACGCTACGGGAAAGATTAATCCTTTCTGAAATATTGAAGCCAAAAAATTATCCTTAATTTTGTATCCATTGTCAACGCAGTGCAGCAGCTGCAGACCTTGAGCGGGCTAGCTAGCGAGCTCATTGGTTGCTCTGCGGCAACTGCTGCAGCCTATAGATGAACTGAATGAACTCGCGTCCAATGAGAGGCGCTCGCGCCTTCATCGCGTCACAACCTGCCAAACTGGGCTATTCTGCCGCCGAGAAGGGCTATTCTTCCATCCCCCCGGTCGAGGATTCGGTTGCAGCGCACCTTTGCCCGCCCTCCGCAAGATGGCGGTCTAAGCCCGCGCTCCCGTCTAAGGCCTGCAGAACTACTTCCGCTTGTGTTGGCCACGCCTATGCCGCCGCCGGCCAAGCCGGATCCCCTCTGCATTCCATGGCCGTCTTGCAGATCCTCCAAGCGGACCTTCTTCGGGAGTGGGATGAGAAAAACAGGCACCCAGAGGCTGTGTCAGACCTAAGGAGCGCAACGGATCTCTCCCTTCGCGCCACAAAAGCTGCAGCTCAAGCCCTGGGAAAGTGCATGGCCTCGCTGACTGTGACCGAGAGACATCTGTGGCTAACGCTTGCCGACATGGGAGAAACTGAACGCGCCACGTTCCTCAACGCGCCGCTCTCTCCTTCCGGTCTCTTCGGTTCCGCGGTGAGTGGCATTATTGATCGCTTCTCGGAAGTCCAGAAAGCCACCCAAGCCATGAACCTTTTCCTGCCTCGTCGCGCTAGCTCCTCTGCAGGCCGCCCACGTGACCAGCCTCCTGCACGACCCCCTTGACAGCGCCCAGCTCAGCACAGCCAGACTTCTCAGCGTCGACAGGGCGCCTTTGATCGCGCTCAGACAGCCGCCGCAGACCGCCGACCCCCCCCCCGCGGGCCTCGGCCTCGGATCGCGCTGAAACCTGAGAAACCGAAATCTTCCTAGCTACGTTGAGAAAACGACGGCTCAGTCCCGCCGCGGCCGGACCACCGTCGAAGCTTCGCCCCCTGTCAGTCCCCTTCTCTCAGGCTACTGCAGTGGTGTAAACAGCAGCCAACAAGCCGGTGATACTACCCGCTTGCCTGCACCCAAACGCCGTTTTTACGGCCACCCAGGGAAATCTCTTAAAGAGCAAACATGCCTTATGTGTAGAAAATGTGCCCACAACCCAGTGTTAACCCCTACACACAAGCATTACACTACCCGTGTCCCTATCAGAGCCCACTCCCATAAAGCGGGCACAGCCCGCTCGAGTGTTAGAGTCAATAAATGCGCCCACGAGCCCGTGCGCGCGCCCCCCTCTCTGCCCGGTCTGTCACACGGCCAGCCATCACCCCTCTGTATGTAAGTCCCGTGCCCGTGACTATGCTCGCGCATCACTTAACAAATGTGACTCTTTCCCCATTCACCTCAATCGGGAAGTCACTCACAGAACAGCCTGTTCCTGCTGTTTGCGAGCCGTCATGCATAAGCACAGTAAGCGCGCTCACACATTCTGTTCAGCTCGCTGTGTGCGGCAATCAGGGCGATTTGGCCATTCACCCTCTGGCGCTACGCTTCAAAGCGTGGGAAGCTATCCCAGGAATATCCAAATGGGTGTTAAGCACGATAACACAAGGTTATTTGCTACAGTTCGATCACCGCCCTCCCCGCTTCCGAGCGCGGCTCGAAACGACTGTGAACACGGCAGCAGCCTGCATGCTTCGTTCAGAAATAGCAAACCTTCTGTGCAAAAGGCCCATAGAGAGAGTGCCGCCTTCTCTGAGCGAGTCGGGGTTTTACAGCCGTTATTTTCTTGTTCACGTGCTCCAGGGGGACTGGTTTATTTCTCTCGGTCTGAAAGTGCCTACTTTCAGATTCAGATAAATCCCTGTCACAGGCCATTCTTGAGATTCGCCTTCGACGGTCAGGTTTATCAACACACCGTCCTTCCGTTCGGCCTGTCCCTAGCACCCCGTACTTTCACGAAGGGCATGGATGCGGCGCTCGCACCCCTGCGGAGCCAGGGCTTGCGAATATTGAACTATTTGGACGATTGGCTGATTTTGGCACAATCACACACGGAGCTGCTGTCTCACAGGACAGTTCTCCTCAGTCATCTGAACAGCTTGGGTCTCACAATCAATTGGACCAAGAGCTCACTACAGCCCAGTCGAGCGATTTCCTTCCTTGGAATACAACTAGATTCCGTGGCTATGATGGCTCGCTTATCAACACAGCGCGCGCCGTGTTCAGCGACTAGCCGCATCTTTTCAAATGAACAACCTCACGCCTCTGAAACTATTTCAGAAAATGCTAGGTTACATGGCCTCAGCCTCAGCAGTACTCCAGCTGGGTTTACTGCGCTTGCGCCCGCTTCAACATTGGCTAAACACCCGCGCATTTCGCCAGGCTTGGGGCACAGGCCGCCAGCCGATCAGAGTGACTCAGACCTGTATCTCAGCTCTGCAGCCCTGGACAGTGGCCGAATGGTATTAGCGGGGAGTGATGATAGGAGCTGTATCTTGCCGAAAAGTCATCTCGACAGACGCGTCGAACACGGGTTGGGGCGCGGTCTTGCGAGGGCTCACCGGTTTTTGGCCTATGGTCAGTTCAGGAAAAGCTCCTTCACATAAATTGTCTGGAAATGATAGCGGTCGAGTATGCGCTCGTGCGCTTCCTCCCGATCATTCAGGGTCACCACGTCCTGGTCCGCTCGGACAACAGATCTGTGGTATCCTATCTAAACCGTCAAGGCGGTGTCAGGTCCATGAACCTCTTCCATCTGACAGAACGCATACTGAGTTGGTCCCAGTGCCATCTGCGCTCGCTGAGAGCGACGCATGTGCCGGGCCACCTGAACGACGGCCCAGACAGACAGTCCAGAGACAATATTCCCCCAAGGGAATGGTCCCTGCACGCGCTAACAGTCCAGATGTTATGGCGCCTATTCGGCAGAGCAGAGATAGACCTCTTTGCGTCAGAGGAGAACTCTCACTGCCCAGTATTTTTCTCGAAAAGCGAGGACGTGCTGGCCCAGGCCTGGCCCAACCGCCCGCTTTACGCCTTCCCTCCCGTCTCGGACCAAATGACTCCAAGGTAATTTTAATTTTTGTCCCCAAGGTGATCGGTACTCCTTTCAGAGCGCAGATCATTTCCCTATCGGCTCTGCCAACATCCGATAGCGAATGTGACGCCAATCTCCTCTGGCCTGTGAGAGCACTGAGATTGTTTACTGCGCGCTCTGCCTCTTTCAGACGCTCTGAGCAGCTTTTCGTTTCGTTCGGAGGGCGCACCAAGGGTCTCGCTGCCTCGAAACAGACACTGTCTAGATGGATAGTGGACGCTATTGCTGCTGCGTACGCGTCAAAAGACCTGCCATGCCCGTTAGGCATTAGGGCTCACTCCACTAGAGGCATGGCCTCCTCGTGGGCGTGGTCCAGCGGGATTTCCATTCACGACATGTGTGGCAGCGGGCTGGGCTTCCCCCTCCACCTTTGTCAGATTTTACAATCTGGAAGTGCCCGCCCTGCAGGCAAAATTACTAGCGGTCTAATACGCTACAGCTCTCCTGGTGAGCTGCACTGATGGGAAACTTTCCACAGACCGACACTGCCACTCTGTCTCTCTTCCCACTACGTGCTTATGTATTACATACACACTGGTCCGCACTCTTGTTGGCCAAAATGCTTTTCCCCACTCATAGGGCTCCCCGGGGTTCTCCCCCTGGGCTCATGCTGTGGATGCTTGGCGCGCACGGCGTTGACAATGGGTTCCCGTAGCGTAAGCTAGCTTACGCAATACGAGAGAACCTCTCGTAAGAGAACGAATCGGTTACCTAACGTAACCTCGGTTCTCTCTAGATGAGGGAACGAGTATTGCGTAGCCGGCCGTGCTGGCGCCACGAGCGTTTTTCGCTTCATTCTATGAAAACCAGGGATGCAGCCTACGAACCTCGCTTATATACACTCTAGCCACGCCCAGTTTGGCGGGCTGTGACGCGATGAAGGCGCGAGCACCTTTCATTGGACGCGAGTTCATTCAGTTCGTCTATAGGCTGCAGCAGTTGCCGCAGAGCAACCAATGAGCTCGCTAGATAGCCCGCTCAAGGTCTGCAGCTGCTGCACTGCGTTGACAATGGATACAAAATTAAGGATAATATTTTGGCTTCAATATTTCAGAAAAGATTAATCTTTCCCGTAGCGTAAGCTAGCTTACGCAATACTCGTTCCCTCATCTAGAGAGAATCGAGGTTACGTTAGGTAACCGATTCGTTCTACTCTGAGTTGAATTATGCATTTCTATGGCAACACTATCAACTGTGCAGTCAGGTGGTACAAGTCAGAGCTCTCAGAAAATGTGTAGAAAATGTGTAGTTACGAGTTCTACGAGGACATGAACGCTTTTTTACTAATTCGGTAATTCCGACATGGAATGGAGGTAGGCCTATATGCATTTTATAGTTAACTAAAACCATAAACAGTTTTGTTTACTGAAATGAAATAAATAAATAAAAAAACCCTAAACTTTATTACCGTAAACTAGCTGCCAAAACAACAGTTTTCTTCTGTGGTGAATCCGATAATTTGCCATCCTTAAAGGGATAGTTCACCCAAAAAATTAAAATTCTGTCAGTAATTACTCACCGCCATGTTGTTCCAACCCCGTAAGACTTTCGTTCATCTTCGGAACACAAATTAAGATATTTTTGATTAAATCTGAGAGCTGTCTCACTCCTCCATTGGCTTCTATGTTATTGAAACTTGCCGGCCTAGAAAGGTTAGTAAAAACATTGTTACAATAGTCCAAGTGACTACAGTGGCTCAACCATAAGTTTATCAAGCGACAAGAATACTTTTTGTGCTTAAAAACAAACAAAAATAACGACTTTATTAAACTATTCATTTTCTTCTCTGTGGGCCTCTGAGTTCACATAAGTTAGTGTAACAGCGCAGCGCTTCTGTGTTGTACGTCAGAACGTAGGCTCACTATTGGCCGATGCTGGTCATGTGTGTGATGCGTGTGAATAAAATCCAGTCAAAAGCAATAAACAATTTTTAATTTAAATATTCTCTTACTGGTTCAATATTGCAAGGACTCCAGAGTGACAGGAAGTTTTATCAAAAATTAATACCAAAATCCTCTGAGATCATTTGTGTCACTGCAGGTTTTTCTTGTGTTTCTATGAAAAGAGAGAAGCCACAACTTACAAGAATTGACTGCTGAGAATGTATGTTTCCACAAACACCAGTGAAATATACAAAAATATAATGTGACCAATCAAAATTGGTATTCCAGAGAGACATTTAATTATTCAGAACATTACATAAGAGATTTTAATGAACATTAAAGTAGACAGCATGTCTTATTGTGAACTCAATCTTGCACTGCACTTGCAAAAAACATCTCGATTAGATTCTAGTTTAAATGGAAGCAAGTTCGTGAGGTTCACGTTATAAAATGTATTCTTACGAACTTTAAGAAGCTGAATGAGCGCTCACATATCTTAGGCAACAATGTGTCACATCTTTGGTAGATAAAAGCTCATTCACTCCTGTAGTTCTGGGTCAATCTGACCTGCTTTTATTAAAGGCCCTTCAGAGAATGAATGACAGCGGATTTGGAACCAAGACAAAAGGTCAATAAACCTCTGAAAAAATAACAAGCTGGGGGAAAAGATGTGTGTTTGGCATGAAAGATCTAACATTGCCCATTTGATGCGGTTTTATTCTGGAGAGTAAGAAAGGCTCCATAATTGTTTCATTGTTCGGGTCTGGACATGTCCGGTGGACTGCTTTGGGCTTTCAATGGCACTTTACAAGCAAAATCAAGGGTGTATCCTGGCAACTGGGGATTTTAAACAGCTTTAAAACTTGGGGAAAGAATATATATTGGGGTAAAGCTACTGAACTTCGGAATGATGGGAGCATGCAAACGGCAAGACTGAGCTACTGAACGGCACATTTAGAAATGAAACGGATGCCGATCTAAAGAGGTGAGTGTGTTTGTTATATTACTCCAATGGAACTCAATTTATTCAGTTGATGCTAATTTAATAGGGTGAGCTGGAATTTCTCTGCTGGACTGATGGTTTCTCTGAAATCAAATCAAGTTTTCATATGGTTTATTGAAGTACAGGACACATAAAAGCTCTTACATAATGACTTTCGAAACCAATTCAAGGACATGAAGAATGTTTTATTACGTTTTTCAGCTTATAAAATTTAATAATGTACTTTGTCGTTTCTTCTGTGGATATACACTGCCCGGCCAGAAAAAAAAGTCGCTGTTTGGATTTAAACAGGCAAATGCTTAAGATTGGATTATTATTGCAGTGATTATTATGTTTCTAGCATGTTATATGTTTGGCAACAGTTCTTCTATCCCTAATTAATGGAGTGTGTAGCTTTTAATTTCAAAAACAACCATGTAGGAAGACACAACATGATCATATTCCAGGATGACAATGTCAAGATTCATCAGGCTCAAACTGTGAAAGAATGGTTGTGAGGAGCTTGAAGAATCGTTTTCACACATGAATCGTCTCCTCTGAGTCCAGATCTTAAATTCACTGAATGTCTTTGGGATGTGCTGGAGGAGACTCTACAGAGCGCTGGACTCTTGCATTATCAATACAAGATCTAGACCAAAAACCGATGCTCCTCTTGATGGAAATAAATGTCGCGATGTTATTTCCATCAAGAGGAGCATCAAATTTTGGTCAAGATATTGACAATGCAAGACTTAATAGAACCGGGCAACTCTAGGAATATGGTCTGTGAAATTTAACTGATCATCGAGGTTTCTGACTGTCCTTGATGGAGTTATGGATGATGAACCTAGCTCAATTGAGAAGTTGTGATGAAGTGTTGGGTTGGCTGAGACCACAACCAGCACCACACAAGGTTGAGTTGAAGGTGGTGGTCCTTCATCCAGCAAGAAATGTCTGTCAGTCAGTCCTAGATGCAAGCAGCTACCGTCGGATCCTCTGGCTGGAATGAAAGGTAGAGTTGTGTGTCGTCAGCATAACAGTAATGGGAATAAACATGTTTGAGAATGACATGACCTAGTGACGACATGCAGATGGAGAAGAGAAGTGGTCCAAGCACTGAGCCCTGAGGCACCCAAGTAGCTAGATATATTTCCACTTAGACACCTCACCCCTCCACGACACCCTAAAGGACCTGAGAGGAAAGACTTGAACCACTGGAGTGTGGTTTTGAAGATGCCCTTTGTCATTAGGGTTTTACAGGAGGATCTTGTGGTTAACTGTGTCAAAAGACAGATTCAGAAAGATGAGTACTGAGGATTTGGAAGCTGCTCTTGCCAGACTCAGAGCTTGGGCAGTCTCAGTTGAGTGGCCACTTTTGAAACCAGACTGGTTGTTATCCAGGAGGTTGTTCTGTGTGAGAAAGGTAGAGAAAGACAGAATGGTCTCACATTAAACTCAAACGAATGGCGAGACATTCTTCAGCTACTCATTAACTGTTTTGAAGCCATTAACATTGAGTGGAACAACACTGACTCTTCTTCCTGTAAAAATGCTGTCTGCAATTTTACCCACACGGCTTTAACATTTAAAGAAAACAAAGGGGAAGTCTATTCAGTGCCAAGTTACTTTATCTACAGTATTTGTGCAATTCTTGCTAATTTCCTGCCCAGTGATTTGTAATTAAAATGGTTAACACCATTAAAATACCACTAAATATACCGTGTTGCAATGAGTGTAAAAAAAAAAGAAAGAAAAAGGAACACTAATCACTCCATTGCAACACTTGAATGACGAGTGACGTCTGCCTAGACGCTTCACTGACCCACATGGTTTACGTGACGTCAGTGATTAACAACTAAAATACCCAGAATACCTTGTTTTGGCAAAGTTCTACAGTAGCATGTATCCTTTGAAGAGAGAAGATCTCCAGAATGCACCACAACAAGCTCTGTGGACAAAATATATCCAAGATGGCGGATAAAACTTAGAGAAATGTTGATATCATTCAATGCATAGAGAAATGTTGATATCATTCAATACATAGTATAAATTAATATAGTTAAAAAAAGCATATTTGACACAAACATCATGCCATTTCATTTTATAGTTAAGACTATTACATCATCAGCTTAGCAACATGCTCACAGCAAACTAGTTTCCAATATTTTAAGATACTTTAATATATATTTAGGTGCACCTGTAGATGACTTGATGATGGAGCAGGTCATGGAGGGAACGGTAAACATCGCCGCTGCGGTGCAGGGAACGTTACTGGTGCTGATGGGAACGTTACTGCTGATTCTGCTGCACAGAATATTTAGAGCCAAGAACTGGAAGAACCAATCAGCAGTCCCAGGTGAGTTCAAACCAATTAGATTCACTGGGAGCAACCTACCAACTGGTTCCACTAGGTGTGATGTGCTTGGTGTTTGTCAGGTCCTGGCTGGTGGTTGGGTCTCGGCCCGGTTCTGAGCTACAGTAGGTTCCTGTGGATGGGGATTGGCACTGCATGCAACTACTACAACGAAAAATATGGCAGCATTGCTCGGGTTTGGATCAATGGAGAAGAGACCGTTATACTCAGCAAGCAAGTTCTCAAAATCTCATCTGTCTAACAAATTATTGCAGATTTAGACTCTTTATATTTATATAGCCTATATTTTGCGTTAGATATTGATTGATTTCATGAAAAGAAGTCCTGTCCAGATCTGAACTGGTCTTGAAATTTGTTGTTCATTTCATAATTAAAAAAAATTCTCAAGAGCGCACCCTATGGGGTAGACAAATAGTTTTCTGGTACAGTCTGCTACTCCAGTCCATAATGCCCAATTATGTCACTAAGGGTTGACTCAAATGAGGAGTGCCGTGCCATGCATGAGGGCACAATTTTGGAATTGGATGGGGTCAAATTTTAGTGTAAAAAAACTAAAACTGTTTCAGGTCCTCCGCCGTGTATCATGTTCTGAAGAGCAATAATTACATCGGGAGGTTTGCCAGTACTAAAGGTCTGCAGTGCATTGGCATGTTTGAACAAGGCATCATCTTCAACAGCAACATCACACTGTGGAAGAAAGTGAGAACATATTTCACCAAAGGTGGGTGTTATTCACTGGTCTCAGATTAGTTCCTACAGAGAATCATGCAGAATCTATTGTTTATGTATTTGTGTAGCTCTTACAGGTCCAGGTCTCCAGAAGTCAGTAGATGTGTGTGTCAGCGCCACCAACAAACAGCTCGACGTCCTGCAGGAGTTCACGGACTGCTCGGGACACGTGGACGTGCTCAATCTTCTGCGCTGTATTGTGGTGGACGTTTCCAATAGACTCTTCCTAAAAATCCCACTGAGCGGTCAGCCTGCAATAAAAGCATTTGATTGTTATTATTATTCTTTCGATCTGATTGGTCTATTATATCTATTACCAGAGGAGAAGGCTGTAAAACCCTTGATTATGATGTGAAATATATAACCTTGATACTTAAGATCAATGTGGATGACCTTAGAAAGTTATAGATTTTAATATTTCACAGTAGACTCTTAAAAATAAATGTTTTTTATTAGCATCTATGGTTCCATTAACAGCCTTTAACGTCCATCAAATCTTTCCATTCCTCTAAATAACCTTTTTCCACTATAAAGAACCTTTTTGAGCATTAAAATGTTCTTCACACTAAGGAAAGACGGTTCTTTTAAGAAGGTCCATTGAAAGGTTCTTTGGGGAACCAAAAATGATTATTTTATGGCATCACTGAGAGAGAAAAAAACCCTTTTGGAAGCATTATTTAAAGAATGTAAGATCACTGACTTCTCTCTTTATACGTGTTCAATGCAGAGAAAGACTTGCTGATAAAGATCCATCGGTATTTCAGTACCTGGCAGACAGTTCTCATACAGCCAGATGTTTTCTTCAGACTGGACTTTGTGTACAAAAAACACCACCTGGCAGCGTGAGTCCACCTCAGACTTAACTGAATTTATCCTTTGTATATGCTGTGTCAAGGTTTTTTTTTAACCAAAAACAACCATTTTACACTCTCTCTCTGACCTGTAGAAGCGACCTTTTGCAATTTTTGCTACTGCACCTTTAAGGATTATGCAAATAATCTCTACTTTGATTGGTGGAGATTTTTCTATGTGAAATGAGCAAAAACAATTACTTACAGCTTGTGGGTTTGCTGTTGGGTCCATATTGGCACTGCTCAGATTTGTGTAGATCAGGGGTTCTCAACTCTGGCCCTCGAGATCCATTTTCCTGCAGAGTTTTGCTCCAATCCTAATCAAACATACCTTAACAAGCTAACCAAGGTCTTCAGGATTACTAGAACGTTACAGGTAGAAGAGTTTGATCAAGGTTAGTGCTAAACTCAGCAGGAAAGTGGACCTCGAGGACCAGATTTGAGAACCCCTGATGTAGATCGTAGTTTGAACGAATGGTCATTTTCGACAAGTGAATGTTTACAGTTAAAGGTCCTGTGAGGAATTTTTTGCATGTATTCTGGTAACAGCAAAAAAGTTATTTTATCAAGAATTTCGCACATTTGAAAATGATTTGGAGGCCATTTTGAAAAAGGGCATGTGGTTGAAAGGATTGGGTGGTCTAATTTGGTGGCAGAAATCCAGAAATCACTAAAAGCACCATGAAATCTTTTACTTATATATCTAGATTAATCTTCTTTTTTTCATGCATCCCCTTTAAGAAGTATTTTCTTGCAGAAAAGAGCTGCAGGATGAAATGGAAAAGCTTGTGGAGCAGAAGCGACAGGCCATCAATAACACGGAGAAGCTGGATGAGACGGACTTCGCAACGGAGCTTATATTTGCTCAGGTGTGTTCACAAACACGACCTCTTCATTTATGTACCATCTCTTACATTAAAGCAACAGAACGTGTTAACTGTGTCTGTAGAACCACGGCGAGCTGTGTGCGGATGACGTGAGGCAGTGTGTGCTGGAGATGGTGATCGCCGCTCCAGACACGCTCTCCATCAGTCTGTTCTTCATGCTTCTGCTACTGAAGCAGAACTCTGCCGTGGAAGAGCAGATAGTACAGGAGATACGGTCTCAGATAGGTACAGTAAACCTTTCAACCTAATGCAGGTTTAAGGTGGTCAACATGGTGATTGGAACATGGTAGCTAGGCCCAAGATGTTCTACCAGGTCAGTCTTGGCCCCAACAGCTAGTAGTCCAATCTAGACCAATTGGACCAGCTAGAAACCACCAGAAACTGGTTTTAACTGGATTTTCCATAAGAAGTGATACTTTGTGCATGATAAAAGATGTACATCACTACGACTCGTCTTTCTTGTCCTCTCAGGTGAGCGGGACGTACAGTCGGCCGACCTGCAGAACCTGAACGTACTAGAGCGCTTCATCAAGGAGTCTCTGAGGTTCCATCCGGTGGTGGACTTCATCATGAGACGGGCTCTGGAGGATGACCACATCGATGGCTACCGGGTGGCAAAGGGGACAAACCTCATCCTGAACATCGGACGCATGCACAAGTCTGAGTTCTTCAAAAAACCCAATGAATTCAACTTGGAGAACTTTGAGAACAGCGTAAGTACTGGGAGAATCAGATGTTTAAGATCAAATAAGATCATACATAAAGGGTTTTTGTCTGCATAAATTGGTGCATTTGTAGATTTTATACCAATTATTCATATTCTTTCACAATTATCCAAATATGCTGTACATTTTTCCAATAACAGAGTGAACAATACTGATCTGTGAAACCAGGAAATAAGCATATTCTGGAGGGAAAGTGAAAATATAAGTGAAATCTCAAATATCCTTCAAAAAAGTACCATGGTATTACAATGTTTTTTTGACTCTATCTATCTATCTATCTTTTTTTTAGTTTTGCCTTGGGAACTAGCTCAAATAAAACAAGTTTAAGTTGCTTTATATTTTATTTTACTTCAGTTAACAAATATTATATTTCAAGTAATGAAAATGTTTTTTTTTTATTGTTTGTTTTCGTTAATGATAATAACCCTGAGACATACCATGGCAATGATATGGTATTATTTGAACGATGTACCTTTTGATACCATGTAAATGTCCTTACATATGAATGCAGTCATCATATAGGTTTTTTATATATTTTTTTATAAATATGTACTATGGTGATACCTTATAGTTTTCCTTAAAGTAAATACCTTTATATATGAAAATGGTTATTACCATATAATACCATTAACTTTACTATGGTACCATTACTCTACTTCTCTCTCAGGTTCCCAGTCGTTACTTCCAGCCGTTCGGCTGCGGCCCGCGGGCCTGTGTTGGGAAGCACATAGCCATGGCTATGACGAAGGCCATCCTGGTGACTCTGTTGTCGAGGTTCACGGTTTGTCCTCGTCACGGCTGCACCATCAGCACCATCAAACAGACCAACAACCTCTCCATGCAGCCCGTAGAAGAGGATCCCGACTGCCTGGCCATGCGCTTCATCCCACGAGCTCCGAACATCAGCGGAGAAACAACGGACAGCCAAACCTGAAAGCGACAGACGCAAATCACATACTAGTCATTTCTTCCATTTACTATTTTGATATACCGAAGAAAAAAAGTAATTTCCTTTTACCTAAAAGCTTTACACTGGGTCGTCACATTAAGATCACGTTACTATTTTTTTTTTAGGGAATTTGACTTAATAAACACAAACTTCAGTTGAACTTACCTCAAACTTAATGTCGGAAACAAGTAGGCCTGCGGTAAAGTCACACACAGGTAATATATGGATGTCAACATAGATATAATGACTTTGTGCACCTTTAAAGTGTTCTAGATAGTTTAAAAAAGCAAACAAGAAAAGTAGTTTGGCAATGGCAAAGACAACAAAACCATTTGAATGATCTGCTTTATCATGTGTACTGATCTTTACGTTGTACTAATCTACTGTACAGAACTTTAACACGTGTGTTAAGTGATTATAGGAAATAGTTCTAGTATCTTATTTACTGTAGTAAATGTATAGTCTGTATACATCTGTAGTGCTGCATCCAAGCTAACCATGTAAAAGGTCAACATGAAATGGCAATCACATCCTATTTTACTTCCATAATGTGATGCATTTCTGAGTTAAACAGTAGATTCAATGAGAAAAGCAATTGATTGGAGGGTGAAAAGTGGGTGTTAGATAAAAGAACGAAGGAAGGGGCTGAAAATGAGGGCTTGGTAACGTCAATCAAAAAGGAAGATGCTCTAGAGATGAAGGAAGTACATTTTTATGAAAGATTATGATGACTTTACGAATAATGTTCAATTAACCATTTAAAATACGAAAAGTGCCATGAGTTGAGAAAGTAAATGGTCAATTTTTATTTCATATTGTTTTATAAAAATAACCTACAGTAATCATTGTTTGAGGTTGATTATATTATGCATCACTGAGGAGGATCTATTAAATATTAAGAAAATATTTAATAGAACAAATAGTATAAATATTTAATAGACACATGCAATATTTCCATTATTATAAAGATAATAACAAAAGTATTTGATGGCCATGTATGCACTGCTTTTTTTAGAATATGCAAAACTACTTTTTCTGCTCTAACAAATTGTCAAGTCAATAAAATGACACTTTGAAAACAATCTGAAAGCCATATTTCTTTTTTTCCCCCTCGAACAAATAAACACTAAAGAATGAGTATACCAACCAGAACAGACCAAACCACAGGCTGGAAATGTTTAAAATCAATAAATACTTTTTACTATATGTACTTGTAAGTGTGTACAAAAAAATATATATCATTAAAATGATTAGTCAGAGCATAAGACACGCAATACACAGGTATTGCTTTCAAACAGTCATTGCACGACACCTGAAAGCATTTAGTCCGGGAGCTTCCCTGGACGTTTGGCCGGGTGTTTCTGTGTTAGTGTTCTGCGAGAGCTCTCTGGCAGTGGTACATGATGCAGTCTGGGAGAGAAGGATGAGGAGAGCGCAGCCACACGGCCAGAGCCGAGCCGTTCACTCTGCAGTGCAGGAGACAGGGGGCGCCACTGAGCAGACGGCACGCTACGATTCCCTCGGAGCCTGAAAGAGCCACACGCAATTACACAATTGACCGGCTGCATGTTTAAAGAGAGTGTAAATTACAGTCAATTATGGTGCATGTTCAAAATGTAATGTGAAAGGGGGTAAAATAACTGTGGAATGGAAGCTATTGTTGTGTTTACCGATGATGTCCACTACATGTAGCTGTAGGGCGTCTTTGAGAGCGTTCAGGGTGGTTTCGAGCGGGTCACCACCAGCATCTGTGAGCAGTTTCAGATTCTGTTTGACGTCATGAGACAGAGACAGCCAGAGTTTCCCATATTCCTCTGTGGTTACAACCAAAGGCCTGTGTGTGGCAGAGAGAAATTAGTTCATTAAAACAAGTCACAGCCACAAAGCTGCAAACAAAACTAAAATACACTGGAGTGATTTGATGTCATTTGTATTTCACTTTCATTTTATATTTAGTGGAGAAAAAAAAAAAACTTGATTAAAAACGGCATCCTGAAATCTGTCGCAATTTGCACATTTATTTGATCTTTTTTAACGCCGTGCCAGCTTCTGTGGCTATTTTATATGGCGAGAAAAATGTATGGTAAAACTATATCAGGTTTTTACAATTTATTGTTTGCTAAAAAAAATCCTAACTGAGTAAAATTGTATAAAACCAGTACAATCTCATAAAACAGAAAGAACATAGCAATTTGCATGTCTTTAGCCTCACCCACAGAAGTTTATGAAGGATGACATATTTCTTCTACACTTTACATTAAGCAGGTACAATTGTGTATATATTAAGATTATTATAGATAACTAAAACCGTTTCTTATTTTAATTTAGTTTAACTAGATGTGCTAAAATGACTAAAACTAATGTTATTAAAAATGTGATAAAAACACAACAAAATTACTAAATCTTTGTCTAAACAGTATATGTAAAATGTAAATAAAAAAAATCTAAGTAACTAATGCAAAGTATTTACAAAAATTATAATAGTTCCTTATTAATTATTTTAATATCTCATTACGTTATTTATTAATTAATGTATTTATTATAATTACATCTTTTTTATTTTAATTATTAGTTATTTTATTGAAAAACTTACAAGTGTCATTTAGCATTTAGACCATGGATTTAGACAAAATTTTAATTAAATTCTACAAAGGTAATTTTTAGCTCTTAGCTCAATAATTATCTAGTATTAGTATTGGCCAAAATTTAATTACATTTATTTATGCTAATTAAATTCTACAAAGTTAATCAAATCACTTACTCCATTTTTTGTTAGTAATCATTTCTAAATTATTTAATACAAAAATAACCAATGTGTCTTAATTGTTTAATAATAAATAAGTGAGAAAACTACAGTAAGGCATGTATTTTCAGACACACGTTACCTGATAAAGTCCGTTGTGGACAGTGTCCCAGAGAAAGGGAGTGTGTTTGTGTGTCCTGGCTGTGTTTGATAAGAGACGGTCCCGGTAAAGGACACGTGTGTGTGAGGCTCGTCCATCAGCAGAGCATAATGACACACAGACGTACTCTTGCCCTCCAGACAGTCTACGACATTCCCTCTCAAACTGGCCGTCTAGGACAGAAGATTGACATTTTGCATTAAATCTCATATGCTGTCATTATATATATACTGTATATATACACTAGGGGTGGAACGGTACATGTATTCGTACCGAACCGGTACGGGCGTCACGGTTCGGTGCACGAATTTACACGGAGAATACACGGTATAAAAATAAATAAAACTCGCGTGAAAATTAATTAATGTAATGCGGAACTACTGTTATGGTGTGTTCACACCGAACGCGAATTTAATTATTTGCGCGAGTAGATTACAAACAAAGTCAATGCAAAGACGCGAATAGACGCATCATTCGCGCCGGGCGTTGCGAATGACGCGAATTGGGCGACGCGTTTGACGCGAATGTCTTCCGCGCAAGTTGAAAAATTTGAACTCGAGCGAATGTTCAAGCGTCTAACTAGACGCGATAGACGCGTATTTGACGCTCTATTCACGTTCGGTGTGAACACACCATTAGATACGCGGGTTCTTTAGGGACACATAATCTGTACCATCGGCTTAGCTCTGAACGCGCGTTCACTTCAAACGTTGGCTTTATACGCGCGTCCTATTCGCTTTGGACTAGCGTCGAACTAGACGCGAATTTAACGCTCTATTCGCGTTTGGTGTGACCGCATAATGAACAGGCTGCGATGTCAAGATTGCAATGCTGGAGTGTGTGTGTTTGTGTGTGAGAGAGAGAGGCGCGGCCGCGATTGAACAGTGGAAACATAAAAAACATACTCTGTCATTTTGTTCATACAGATCATTAAACCTGCAAAGTGTTTACTTATATTTGTGTACACTCGCAATAAAACACAACATTGTGCTTTTGTCACACTGTAACCTACAACTGTCACCCAATCTCTCTCTCTCTCTCTCTCTCTCTCTCTCTCTCTCTCTCTCTCTCTCTCTCTCTCTCTCTCTCTCTCTCTCTCTCTCTCTCTCTCTCTCTCTCTCTCTCTCTCTCTCTCTCTCTCTCTCTCTCTCTCTCTCTCTCTCTTTCTCTCTCACACACACACACTGTTTTAAAAGCAAAACATATTTATCCAACTCCATTTCAAAACAGTCTGTGGGTCCCATCTTTTGGACATTCGTCATATTGCATTGGTTTTCATTTCTCGTCCTCGGAGCGCTAATCTTACACATTCTACATTGATTAAAAAAGAAAATCGAATGCGTTTTTAATGGTAATATTATTTTATACAGAAATCAATTATTTATAATTCATTATACCAAATTATTATATCAATTACCAAGCATATCGCAAGGTCTTTTTGTCTTTTTATTAATTTAATTAATAAACGAATTATATAAAACTATTGTCAGTGCACTACAAATAAACTGGTTCTATGCCTTTATTAATAAAACTTATTTAAAAAATACAATGCCTTCTGCATTTTTGTTTTGCTTTTCCCTCCATTGTACCGAAATCGTACCGAACCGTGATGTCTGAACCGAGGTATGAACCGAACCGTGACTTCTGTGTACCGTTCCACCCCTAATATACACACACACACACACATATTACACACCTCCAGCTCCTCACAGGTCAGCTGCACTGCAACATCTTTTATTACAGTTTCCGTGCAGTTACATATGAAGATGACGAGCAGCAAAGCTTCATCTCTGAACATACGGCAGGAGGCCAGAGACAGGCTGGGGTCAGAGGTCAGGCTGATGACATCAGAGTGAGGTAGGTCTTTGATTTCAGAGGGTAACAGCGCGGTCAGATCTGAAGACACAGACGGAGGATGTCTGTCCTGTATCGTGTTGGGCCGCACTATAACCATATCGCTGCCCAGTATCTGAGACGTGTTTGCGCGGCGCTCTCCTTCCGTGTGTTTGCTCTGACTCAGGCCATTGGTTGTTGTGGATGTGGATGTGACAGGCTCCTCCTCCTCCAGCAAACTGCCATACAAGAAGCTGTCAGTCTTGCTATGCGAGGAGCGGGAGGAGTCGTCTGAGGATCTCTCGCTGGTGCCTGATGATGATGATGATGATGACTCATGTGGGCGGGGCTTTTTCCGAAAGCGAGGGGGCGGGGCTTCGGATTTTCCCAGCTGAGAGGAAACGAAACAATTAGCATTTACACTACAAATGCAAAACATTTCTGACTACTTCTGAGTGTGGTTTGAGTTGACTTAGACCTGCGTACTTGTATTACAAGATAAAATCTTTCATAAAATAATTTTCTCACCAGAGATATGGAGCTTTGGGTTCCCAAACCAACAAACAAAGAGGAAGCCAGCTGCTGTTTGTCCTGGTTTTGCGTTGATGGCTCCGGTTGCGGCTCTATTCGCTCTGCTGCCTCCTGCTGGCTGGAGGGATGAACTGCAATGCTGGGTTCGTCCACTGGAGGGGCTGTTGCTGCGGTTTCTTTTTGTGGAAGATACCCATCTTTCCCCCAAACTCTCTTCACACCCTCAAGAATCAGAGTGCTGGAACTGAATCAAACCGTAATATTATGAGATATTATTACAATTTAAAATAACCGTTTTCAACTGGAATATATTGTAAAATGTAATTTATTCCTGTGATGCAAAGCTGAATTTTCAGCATCATTACTCCAGTCTTCAATGTCACATGATCCTTCAGAAATCACTCTAATATGATGAATTTCTGCTTAGGAATCATATTTTCATATTTTTGTGGAAACAGTGATATTTCAGGATTCTTTGATGCATAGAAAGTTGCAAAAGAACAACATTTATTTGAAATAGTCAAATGTCTTTACTGTCACTTTTGATCAATTTCATGCATCCTTGCTGCTGAATAAAAGTATCTCTTTCAAAATAAAAATAAAAAATAATAATAATAATAATAATAATTTACTGTCTCCATACTTTTCAGCAGTTGTGAACAACCAAAGACAGCGTGCCACTCAGATACCCACCCTTCCTTCTGAGAGAGTTCAGTGCTGTTGCCCGAAAGTCCTGAACTGACGGACAGTAGCGGCGGAGACTGTCTATCAGTGATGCTACATGATGATAAACTTACAGGCAGAGAAAAACTGTACGGCTCCAGATTCAGTGCTGAAAAAAAAGGTCAGTCATACAAGTTTGGGATGACATAAGGATGAGTAAATGACAATAAAATGTGAATTCTTGGGTGAACTATCCCTTTAAGGGCAGGATAAACAAACATGTATAGAGTTTACTTTAGTGTAAATATCCATGAGCATATGGATGAGGGTTCGTAATGTCTGTACCTCTCTCCTCAGAAAGCTCTTCTTGTCTCTGATGAGGAGGTTTATAAGGTGCGGCTCCTGCGGCCAAAGCCTCCGACACAAAACCATCCAGAAATGACAGAGAAGAGTCCACCTGTGTAGAAACGTGAATGCTCAAAACGTGCCTTTTGAACAAAAACTGCCCTTCAAAAGTTTGGGGTCGGTATGACTTTTTATTTATTTTTTATTAAAACTTTTATTCAGCATGGATCGCATTAAATTGACCAAAAGTGACATTTATATTGTTACAAAATATTTCTATTTCCAATAAATGCTGTTCTTTTGAACTCTTTTCATTAAAGGATCCTCAACAAAATGTATCACTTTCCACAAAAATATTAAACTGTTTTTAACAATGATAATAATCAGAAATGTTTCTTGAGCAGAAAATCATCATATTAGAGTGATTTCTGAAGGATCATGTGACACTGAAGACTGGAGTAATGATGCTGAAAATTCAGCTTTGATCACAGGAATAAATTAGTTTATTCAAATAGAAAACAGGTATTTTAAATATTTCACAATATTACCATTTATTTTTGAGCAAATGAATGCAGCCTGAGCAGAAGAGACTTCCTTCAAAAACTTACCAATCCCAAACTTTTGAATGATAATATCCACAACCACAGTAATATGTATAATCAATTTACAATAAGGACATACGGTCAGAAATGGTCTTGGTTTAGTGTCTTAATGTTCATTTAATTCGCTTAATCTTCACTTGTCATAATCATTTGTTAACAAACAATTATGTATTACTTCAATGAGCTCATTATATCTGCATTAAATTACTACATTGTTTAAATTAATACATTTTTCGCTAACTGTGATTTGGTATATGTACATTTCTGAAATACATAACTTAGACAGTTACCTCTGATAACACATCACTCTATATTGTAATGTGGACAGTGTACTTTCTGTAAAGCTGCTTTGAAATGATGTGTATTGTGAAAAGCACTATACAAATAAATGTGAATTGAATTGAACTTAAGAGTGCTCTAAATCTGGCGGTTTTAAGTGTGAGAAGACTCTTAACAAGAGGAACGTGTGATCATGCCTGTTACCTCCATGCTGTCCCAGGGCGCTCCTCGGGGCAGCACACACTCCTGGAGCTGTGAGTCCTGGCTGAGGTGACGCAGCTCCTGCGCCTGCTGACGGAGCACCGTGTCCTGGGAGGACGAAAGGCTCTCGGACAGCTCCAGGATCAGGTCTGTCTGGCCCTCGGAGATCTTGGTCAGGGCAGAAAGAATCCAGACCCGCGTCTCTGAGCTCACGCTTCTCTGATCCAGCAGCTTCACCAGGAGTCGGATGACCTCGCGCTGGTCCACACACTCTTGGAGGTGAGAGTATTCTCCAAGAACCTGAATACACACACACAGACACACACACACACACACACACACACACACACACACACACAGCATCTTGTGAGTTTCCAGAAGAACACGGATTCATCTTTTATCATTCATTCAAGGAAACTGACACCTGAAGTTCCTATATATAATATATATATTTATGAAGACATTCTTTTATATATATAATATCTATAATAATAGCATTAAAATAATTATCTTATATATTATGTTTGCAACTTTCAATTATTTAGTTAATATGAATTGATGCTGAATTGTAAAAAAGTTAATAAATCCATTGTTACATTTTAGTAATTTCTTAAAATTAATTACATTTCCTAATAAGGTGCAATATAAATAAATTAGTCCTGTCGAATCCATTAATCGCATATATTATATAAACACAAACTTTTATGTTAGATGTGATCAATCGATTTGACAGCACTAAAATAAATGTGATTTGACTTAGTAAAAAATGTGTCCTAATTGTTTAATATTAAATAAGTGAGAAAAATGTCCACAAATAACACTTATTAAGCACCAAATAATAGTACAAACAGGATTTTGTGGGTAAATAAAACAGCAAATTGTATAATACATCTGTCGTAACTTGCAAGTCTTTCTTTCATCAGAAAATTCACCTTCAGAGGTTTAATTCTAATCTTTTTTCATCCTCCAAATAGGAGGATTTTTTTTTTTTTTTTACATTTTATACATGAATGTATTTATTTAATACGTCAAATTATTTTTGGAATATTCTTTCTGGTGACGCTATATTATTTTACAGTGTCTTTGTTACACATGTTACATGTAGTAACTATAGTGATAACTATAAATTATGCATAATTTCATGCAACTAACCCTAAAACAAACCTAATCCTAACCCTATAGTAAGCACATGTAGTAAATTAATATTACTCAGTACTTCAATGTATAATTACACTGTAACACAGACACCTTCAAATTAAGGAGAGTATCTTAATTTGTACACACCCAGCTCATGACCTGAAGGAAGTGTTGGGGCAGATGAGAAGCGTCCCCCTTCAGCACAGTCAGATAAGAGTCGACAGCAAACAGCCGTAACTCATCATCTTCCTCTTTACACTCTGAGCCTGAGGCAAAAACACAAAAAAACCAGCAGGGGTATTAAACAAGGCTCCTTCTACTACAGTTCACAGCTCTTCAGATCGCCTACACTTCTCGTTTACCCTCCGCCAGCAATCGCAGGAAGTTGTTTGGGACGTCCTGTTGCAGCGAATCTCCACCGATGGAAAAAACATCATTCATAGTCTGAATGAACCACGAGTTATCTGGAGCAAACGTAAGGCTTTTTATAGGAACATAAGACGAGATAGAAAAGCTGACATTCAACAAATTTGAGTTAATTTCATAGAAACTAGTATATTTTTTTATAAACTCAAGTTAAATAGTCTTTTCTTCCCTATTGTGATGCATATTTGAGTGAAACCGCTTCTCAAACAAGAACAAATGTAGGGCGGGAAAATCTGGAAATGATTGGATATATGTGGTTTGCTATTTGTCAATTTCATGTGAATGACAGGTTGATTAAAGGTCACTCAGGTTTGATTAAAGATGAATAAAAAAAAATAATGATGTGCACGGATAAATCATTTATAATAAATGCTGCAATAATTCCATTAAACAAACCAGTAACTGTCAATTTTGATTTCATGGTGACTTTAATTAAAAGGATATTTTTCAGCGAGCTCTGCGACTTTTCCAACCAGATGGATGATGGTGTGCTCGTCGTCGCAGCCGCGCAGGAAGTCCAGCATCTTCTCAGCGATCACGGTCACGTTCTGAGCGTTTGTGATCCTGAACAGCAATTCAAGAGTCTGAGAGAGAAGAGAGTGGAAGAGATGAACAAAACGTTTGGTTTGTTTTGGGGTCTGAGAATGGTCTGTTTGTTACCTCTCTCTTAATAGTGAAATCAGAGTGATCCAAACACTCAATAATGGTCATCTGATGCTGCAGGGCCAGTTTGGCATCGTGCTGGACGACGTACGTCAAGGCTTTCAAACCTGAAAACACACCAGTGTGTGAGCAGTTAACGCGAGGAGAGGTTAACCAACAAGTGAAAATCAAAAGAAATCATTTTACCGAGATATTTGAGGTTGATCTTTGGAGACAGCACAAAATTCCCGATGCATCTCGCTGCTTTTTCCAGCAGCTCAGCTTTGGGGTGTATGGTGTAAATGGCCTTCACACACTCATACAGGATTGCTGAAACACACATTATGTGTTAGTTGGACTCATTCTGCTGACGAATTACTGTTGGGTCCATTAGAAAAGATGATTTTACCGTAAGTGATGTTGTGGTTCATTTCCGCTCTGCGCAGAGACTCATCCAGAACTTCATACATCAGCTCACTGGTGCTGGGAAATGAAGACACATTTTACATTCGAATTTCAGATACAGTATGTACTTTCCCGGTTTAATACACACTTTCAGTGCATAATGCGAGTACCTTTGGTCTTCTCTCCCGAGCAGCGAGAGGATCCTGAGCAGCTGGATCTGCAGCCACGGCGCAGGAACGTTGTGGTAGTAAAAGTCCATCGGGAGTTTCCCACCCACCACCTGCTTCATGATGGCCACGAAACTGCCGGTCAGATCTTTATAGCCGTCTGGACTCTCCTGATAAAGAGAAAAACATCCGATGTTTAGCGGAATACTGCATGACGGGACACAAATTACAGCCAATTAGAACATATTTAATGTTTACTATACAGATGTAGCAACCCGAAAAACTATTTGGATGCTTAAGCCAATTAAACATACAGAAGCTTGTTTCCATCATTAAAAAAAAAAAAAAAAAAAATCTCACAATTCGGATTTTATAACTCACAATTGCGAGAAATAAAGTCAGAATTGCGAGATATAACCTCGCAATATTGAGAAATAAATTGAGAATTGTGAGATATAAATTCACAATTTGCCAGAAATAAAGAGAGAATTGCAAGATATAAACTCAATTGCGTGAAATAGTCAGAATAGCGAGATATAAATTCGCAATTGCGAGAAAAAGTCAGGATTGTAAGATCTCGCAGAAAACTCGCAATTGCGAAATATAAAGTCAGAAGTCGGGTTTATATCTCACAATTCTGACTTTATATTTTGCAATTGACTTTGAGAATTGCAATTTTTAAGATATAAAAGTCAGAGCTGTGAGATATAAAGTTCCAATCACTTTTTTATTTTCTTATTCCGTGACGGAAACAAACCTCCGTAAATATGAGGTTGTAACTGGATGGGTTATGAAAAACCTCTGATTAATACGGAAGAAATAATATTTAACTATGAATTGGATGTTACTTTATATTGACTGTATTATAATGGATAAAGATGTTGGCTTGGTTTCATAAATACTGAAATTGAAAGACCAACCCTGATCAGCTGTAGGTAAATGTGTAGTGATGATGTCATGACGCCGGGATCTTTGTCACACAGGGCTTTACGAAACTTGGCGTGAATGTGCTGGACTTGATTCGGTGCGATAAGATAAAACTTGTACAACGCCAGGACGGCTTTCCTCCGAATGATCTCCCTTGGAGAGGAAAGAAAGACAAGAATATGAGTTATTATTAAATTAGTAATGTTGCCGTGGCAAGTTTAAGTTGTAGTACTAAATTACTAAAACTGAAACTGAAATAAAAATAAATTAAATCTATATAGAAATATATATATATATATAAATTAAATGACAATAAAAATGACAAAAATTACTAA
This sequence comes from Rhinichthys klamathensis goyatoka, assembly GCF_029890125.1. NCBI lineage: Eukaryota > Metazoa > Chordata > Actinopteri > Cypriniformes > Leuciscidae > Rhinichthys > Rhinichthys klamathensis. The sequence continues at coordinate 716,951 of NW_026606855.1, read as the reverse complement.
AAATGAAAAATATAAAAATAAAAGATAAACTAAACCTGAAATAAAAATAAAGCTATATAGAAATATATTTTGCAGAAAATAACAAAGATGACAAAAAAGAAGCACATTAAAAATTACCAAAATTAAAATGAAAGCTAAAAATATATTTAAAAAAAGCTCAAATAAAACTGAAATTAAAATAAATTAAAGCTATATAGAAATATATTTTTTTAAAAGACAATAAAGTGACATAAGAAATTACAATGAAAACTAAAAATACAAATATAAAAGCTAAACTAAAACTGAAATAAAAATAAATTAAAGCTACATAGAAATATATATAAAAAACCCAAAGATGACAAAAGAGAAGCACATAAATTTACTACAATTAAAATGAAAACTAAAAATACAAAAATAAAAGCTAAACTAAAACAGAAATAAAAATAAATTAAAGCTAAATGACAAAAAAGCACATAAATTACTAACATTAAAATGAAAACTAAAAATATAAAAAGCTAGTTGAAAATATGAATAACTATTTTAATAGTGTATAAAAATACTAAAATTACACTACTTTTAAATGAACAACATCAGCCACATTTGATATTATCTAAAAGTCTTATTGATGGCTTTTAGATATTTTCCAGTGTTCAAATAAGAAATAACTCTATGATTTGGTGTATTTCAGAGGAAAGACTCTCGCTGGCTTACTTCGGATGTGACAGCTTGTCTTCTACCAGAGGAAGGACGGCAGGGATCATGTCTTTAGGGAAAACCTGAGCTACAACAGTCAACGCCATGCACACTTCAATGAGGTTAGTGCTCTGAAGATCCTGCCACATATGTATGACACGTTCAGTCATACACTTCAAGTAATATGTTCAATCAAAAGTAATAAGACACAAGCTCACCTTTAATACTGTGTTTACCAGCAGCAACAGCAACTCATGGCCCTCACTGAGGAAGAGAGACACGGCGAGGTACCCTGAGACCACACAAGAGTACAACACAATCTACTTAAGGGTTAAAATCACACACATTCAGGGACCAAAACTGATTTGTTTTTTTTTTTTCATAAAGAATCTCCACATGGAGATCTGGAATTATAATAATAGTAGAAGTAGATTTGTATAATTTATTTGTTTTAATATAGAAATTAATAACTGTAGATGTGTATATATTTTAATATTTTTTATATTCTAATACACTGGCAGTCAAAAGTTTAGAATAATTTTTAAATGTTTTTAAAAGAAGTCTCTTCTGCTCACTAAGGCTGAATTTATTTAATCATAAATACAGCAAAAAAAAAAAACAGTAATATTGTGAAATATTATCGCAAATTAAAACTGTTTTCTTTTTGAATATGTTTTAAAAATGTAATTTATTCCTGTAATCAAAGCTACATCATTACTCCAGTCTTCAGTGTCACATGATCCTTCAGAAATCATTCTAATATGCTAAATATTTGCTGCTCAATTATTACTGGTGCTCAATTATCTATAATAGTTCTTATTATTATCAATGTTGAAAACGGTTGAGCTGCTTAATATTTTGTGGAAACTGGCACATTTGTTCAGAATTCTTTGATGAATAAAGTTCAAAAGAACAGCCTTTATTTGAAATATTAATATTTTGTAATATTATAAATGTCTTTATTGATCAATTGAATGCATCCTTCAATAAACGTTTTAATTTGATTTTTTTTTTTAATCTTTCTTACCTCAAACTTTTGAATGGTAGTGTATCACGGTTTCCACAAAAATATGAAGCAGCACAACAGTTTTCAACATTAATAATAACAAATGTTTCTTGAGCAGCAAATCAGCATATTAGAGTGATTTCTGAAGGATCATGTGACACTGAAGACTGGAGTAATGATGCTGAAAATTCAGCTTTGATCACAGGAATAAATTACATAAAAAAAAATATTCATTATATTCTTTATTTTAAATTGTAATAATATTTCACAATATTACTGTTTTTACTGTATATATTGTGTTTTATATATATACCGGTATATGTAATAATGTATTATACATAAATGTTATTATTTTTAATAATAATATTAATAATAATATTATATTATTATTATTATATTTTGTTAAAATTGGTAAATATTCCACTAAGACAATTTCTGGACCCAGTATAAACTGTCCAGTGACTGAACTGAAGGTAAAGTGACCGTACCCACTCTCTTCTCCAGGACGCTGCCCTGCTGGGCCAGTTTGATGGCATGAATGTAGGTGAAGGAGGCTTCGTAGCCCAGCATCTCACAGTACATGGCTCGCACCATGACCTCTCTCATCTGCTTCTGTAAGCACCACACACACACACACACACACACACACAGAGAGCTCAAATAAGCAGCTTCTGAAGGACAGCGATGATGACGCTGATGTCTGTACGGCTCACCATGCTGGTGTTGGGAGACGAAACCTGCTCTTTCATGGCAGACAGCTCCTGTTTCATGAGCTTCTCCTCCTCCTACAAATGCACATCAGCAACACGCTTTACAATAACAAAACACTGCATTGCATTTGTATATGGTACTTCATCTCTTTGAACCTGGTGACCTTTTTGCAATTGTTTTAAAATACAGTGTTTTACAATATTTATTTTGTAAATATTTTACTATTGATTGTTTTTTTTTACTATTTATTATTAACTATAATATTATTATTTAGTAAATAATTTTTTAATTAGCAAAAATATGAATGAATTAAATAGTATATACATATATATATATATACACACACATACACACACATATAGATACATTCATATATATATATATATATAATACACACACACACACACACACATATATATATATATATACCAGTAAAAATACAAATATTGAGTAAAATCAATTAATCTGATCATTAAATCATTTTAAAAGAGTTATAAAATGTTTATACTTTTTAGATTTAACATACATGTCACACTGCAAAACACTAGTCACTGCTTAACACGTCAAATACCCTCAAAGAAATGACATATCACTATCTATATTCATGCTTATGTCTGTTATAAGTATTTATTTTACTCACATGTTTAGATGTCAGTTCTGTGATGCTCCTGATGAGTTGTTTTAATCCGCTGGTGATTTTTGCGGCTCCAGTTTGAGTATCAAATAAACCCGGCAGAGCAGAGAGAGTTTTCTCCACAACATCACTCATTTCAGCACGACAAAACAGACAATCAGATTATAACACACAGCCGAGACCCTACATAAAGATAAGCGCACTACAGCAGGAGAAATACCCATACAAGACCTACACTACAGTCATAACACACTGTATGAAAACACAAACCATCATGACTAGACTTTCTCGCCGCCTACAGGAAGTGCGCTGCTGTTTATTCATAATAAAAGTCCCACGAGTGCTTTTACTGTTAAAGGGATATTTCACCATAATAAAAGTAATAATAATAATAATAATAATAAGTGTGATTCTTTTTTAATTAAATTATGAATAATTTTTTTAATACTTTCACTGTTAAATAAACTTTTTTTTCTTCTTTTTTTTTTACAAAACTATATGCAGATGTTTAAGCAGAATGAAATAGCAATATAATGAAATTTGGTGAATGTAAAAAAAAAATCAAATTCATTTATTAAAGCTAAATAATGGAAAAGGGTGAATGAAAAATAATGGGTCTCAATGATGATGGACTTTTCATTTTTAGATGAATTACTTTCTATTAACTCTAAACTCACTTTAACCTTTATGTTTTACTGAACAGTTATGTTAACATTCCATATCAATGAATAATTAAAAAATAAATAAAACTGATCTAATATCAAGAACAGGCACTTCATTAAACGAACATTAACCATGAAATAAAGAGACACCACATGGCTTTCGGTGTTTAAAATCCATTTATTTATTTTATGTATATTGATAACTGTGTCGATATGACAACCTATATATTATGGTATATACACTTTGCTACAGTAAGAAAGAACAACTATAGTGGCATAATAATTAAATGACTCATGACCATTATGAGTAAGAGCTCATAACTACTGGTAAATCTGTTATCTTGCATATCAGCTAAACAATATTTCCCGTTTCACTCATTAACAATAATTCAAGTCGTCAATCTGGTAAATAATCTTTGTTGAGCCTCAACCTCATGCACAGACCTAAACAACATAGATTACATTTGTATTTTTTGGATTTATGTTTAAGATAAATTATTTCTTGGATCAAAGTTGGAATGTGTTCACATACATTCATACACACAAACTAGAACAGCATTACCATAGAAACCATCCAAGGCCATCCCATAATATCAAGCGTGGTGTGAACGGAGTGACTGTGTTGATTAGAGTTGAAGTGGATGCACTACAGTCTGTCTGTATTATTTACTCTACTGCACTCAACACACTATTAGAGTCTGCGGTTATCCTTGATTCCTGATAAAAGAGTGAGAAATGTGAAACCCAACCAGTCTGAGGTTCAGGCAACATTCAGGCCCAGATCTAAAAAAAAGAAAGAAAGAAAGAAAGACAAACTCTGAGACTTTCATCACAATGCTTAATACACTTAGACTGACTGTATTAAGAAATGTTTTCCACTGACCCGTAATGTGTGATCCCAAGATCCCGAACAGAACGATGTTCCGTCCGGAGAGACGCGGAGGGTGCTAACTCTGTTTTCATGTCCGAACAAGATGGACACACGGGTGCCCTTTAAAACGTCCCATACATTGATTGTGTAGTCATTGTAACCACCAAACAGCAGTCTCCCTGCATAAAGATATTAGCATAGCATAAACAGCAAACTCCTTCAAAAAGAAAATGAATCTTGGTCATTTTGCTAGAGACATTAATAAATATATGTGTTTGCTTTATAAAATGTGCTTTGTTATGTGATATTTTTGTTGACTACAGCTTTAGAAGATCAACTATGTGTGAAGAAACAAAACTTTTTTCTAAATGGAATTTGGGCATTTTTGGGATGGATTAACAGCATATTTGCACACTTTACAGTAAATATTCTGAATACAATTAAAAAAAATATATATAATCTGAACAAGCATGCACCATGCAAGGGGTTTTCAAACTGGAGCAAATAAATAAATAAACAAACAAACAAACAATTTATCAAAGAATAATAAGGCATTAAAAAATATGTACAATTTTATATATAATATTAATATATTTTTACATATACATTTTACATATTTTTTTATTTATTCAATGTATGCATAATTTATATGTATGTGTGTGTATATATATTACAAAAAGAAAGTTAGAAAAAAATCTAATGATGGCAGAAAAATATGGTCAATATACTATAAAATATAATAGATCATAAATATTAATAATAATGAATATTTTAACAATTAAAAAACCCCAGATAATGTTTTATATATGTGTATATATATATATATATATATATATATATATAGCAATACTGTTATCAGACCAATCAAATAGTGAGTTGAGAAGGAGATATTACAAATTGTGGTTGATATTACTTTCATTAATCACACTGAAAAAGGGAGGTCGAGTGCACTGAATTGTGGGATACGGTACACTACAGTTTGTTCTGGATAAGCACTGCACATTTTATAAAAGCAATAGATTCTGTGAGTACAGGTGAAACTCGAACAATTTGAATATCGTGCAACAGTTCATGTATTTCAGTAATTCAAATTAAAAGGTGACACTAATATATTTAGTATATATAACTATATACATATGCATGATTATACTTTTCAGAGGGCAGACATTTCTGTATTTAAAATCCTTTTTTTTATTGATTTCATGTAATATTCTAATTTTCTGAGATCTTGAATTTGGGGTTTTTAGAAGCTGTAAGCCATAATCATCAAAATTATAACTTATGCACGATATTCAAATTTTTCGAGTTTCACCTGTATGCAGTTTACATAAAATATTACCAGTGATGGTTATATGATAGTTTAAACAGTGTCACTGCTCACCGCTGAGAGAGAAATCCACACTAGAGGCTCCAAATATGATGCTCTCTTTGGAATAAATGGCCACCTCTCTGTCTGCCCTCAAGTCATAGAGACGACACTATAAACACATACAATAAGGACAAGATTAACTGCATTTTTTATTATTTCAACACAGGAAGTATGAAAAAACAAAAGGAGAGAACAGACTCACAGTAGCGTCATCTGAGCCTGAAGCGAAAGCATCTCCGCTTGGATAGTACCTGCAGTGATAATAAAATACGAGCAGTCATGTGACCCTCTCGCTCGGTAAACATTCAACAACACTCGAAGGTGCAGCCAAAGACAAGTCAGATCAGTCGACGGCCATTGCCTTTACATGGTCATAACATTTTGAGGGTATACAGACTATAAATATTGACCAGCATTGTAAAGCCCTGAGTCTACTTTGTTTATTATGCTCTATGACAAAACCTGAAGGGGGGAAAACAGGCCTGAGGACACTTACCGCACACTGTTGATGTCTGATTCATGAGTCTCAAAAGACTGGACACACTGTCCCGTGCGCAAGTCCCACACGCAAGCCTTCTTATCGCAGCCCTGAGAGAGGCGAGAACATACAGGTCACTGCACAGGCATGCTAACAGCTCCATTGTGCTCATGTGTCTGTGTGTGAATGAATGCTGTGTGTGGGCTTGTTCTGCTACTCTTGTGGGCACCAGAATGTCCCCAGATGAACACCAAAACCAGACAAAACCTCCTCGAGGGGATGACCAGAAAAAAGGCTTAGCTCTGGTTTATGTTTTAAAAATACCCATCATCTACCCAATAATTCAAAAAGACCCAGGCCTGATTTCACAGACAAGATTAGGCCTTTTCAATTAGGACATTTAAGTAACTTTTATAAACATGACTTAGAAAAAACATTACTGGTGTACAGGGCTTGACATTGACTTTTTTGCTCACCAGCCACAGTGGCTAGTGGTTTTTCAAAGTTGCCACTCAGCATTTTCACTGGCCACAATTTTTGACATTGATACCATGGGGAAAAACTGCCATATAAATATTTGTAACATTAACTTATAATATGGCAGCAGGTTTATTAGGCTGCTGTCACTTTAAGACCTGATGCACTGATCCATTACACTGTTAAACATGCATTTTCCTTCTCAACTGTTTACGTTCACTTAAAACATAACTGACTGTGTTTAGGTGAATACTTGCCAAGACCGGCATTTTGACATTATTTTGTGTGTATTTGACTGTTTACGTGCAATAAGCAGTGAAAAAGAGCTCAATTTAGTGCTGAGAGGCGGCTTTATGTGGCGCACTTTGGGTGTGAACACAAAATCTGAAGGAATGAGTCAAATCATGCACAATACACGCAATCCTCACTGAAATTCAAGGCCTGTAACAGCAACAATATTCATTGTTTGTGTGTCACTCGCTGTCGGAGAGATGAGAGAGAGAGAGAAAGAGCAGCTGATATCCTGTATCTATTCTGCGGAAAATGAGTCCTGGAAGAGTTTCAGAAATTTTTGTATCGATATATATCGAAAAAGCTATATTTTTGACAACAGTAATATTGCACTTAGCCTATTATTTCAGATGCCTTTTTAAAAAGACTAGAATAATAATAATAAAAATATTATATATAAAATTCAACCCCCCAAAGTGGCTAGTAGGAGTGACTGTGTTACACACCACTGCTGAAATACACACACATTTGGCAGGTTGGCGGGTGTTAATGTCAAGCCCTGCTGGTGTGCATCTTGAGACAAAACAATGGCACTGACATATTTTAAGATTTGTCAGTGCAAGTTGCTTTCGGTTAGGACAGATCAAACATGCATTTTAGTCTGGGACTAGGTTTAAGCCTTGATCTCGTGTCTTCAAGATTATGTAAGGTAACGTGTGACATTCATGGCGAGGGCCAGTGTTTGGCATGAGCAGTGCTGTTCCCACCCCTGACACGAACGTGTTTCCGGTCTCAGAGGGGGCAAGGTCCAGACACAGCACATCAGCCGCGTGTCCATGGAAACTCTGCAGCATCTGACCGCTCTCTACATCCCAGAGAGCACACGTGCCATCGCCGCTGGACGTCAGGATCTACCGCAAACACAAAACACACGGCAGTCGGCACAATGCAAGACACCGTTTCATTATTTCATCCTTCATTGAAGCATACCTGCATATCTGAGTTTGTAAAGCAGCATGCAGACAGGTAGTTGGTGTGCATGGCCACTGATTTCTTCTTGGCGGCAAGGTTTTCATTCTTGTCCAGGGATAGAGGGTACACAGAGCACTTATTGTCCAACCCACTGAGAAAAACAACAGATAAGTTACTAAACCATTCTTCTGCTGAAGATAGCAAGCAAATTATAGCTTCATATTGTTTTTTTCAAGCAAGGATATTTTGTATTTACTCAAATTGTGTAAAAAAAGAAAGAAAGAAAGAAGTGTGTAACAACTAGTGGCACCAAATGGAACTGCATAAAATATTGTTTCCAAACATGTTTCCTAAAAGCCTCTTTTGCCACTGTGAGTTATTTTAGTATTATTTAGTATTCCCCACAACTGAAAAAAGACAGACAAAAACACTGTATGCAATGCGACTACAATTACTTTATCTGTCATATTTACAATTTTAGAATAGTCTATTTATAAACATATTCTATCTCTTTAACCAGAACTATTGTTATAATCACAGCCGAAAACAATCGCCAATCATTCAATCGTCCCTCAGCTAAAATTAAATGATACTCAAAACCGCCAGTAGGTGGCAGCAAATCATTGTCTTAACGAGTTAGTCAGTGAATCATTCAGTCAAGCGATTTGTTCAAAACGGCTGATTCATTCAAGGACAAAGCAGAAGTGAGTGAGCGAGTCATTCATTTGAAGGATTCGTTCAAAAACACAGATTCATTCGGTAACGAAACTGAAAAAGTGTTGCTCGGAGATGCGCAATGGCTCTACTGTTTGGAACTATTTTCTTTATTTGAAACATAGCAAAGGCCGCTACTGCTCTTGATTTAGAAAGGAGCCAGAGACTCACCCACAAGCCACTGCACATCCAGACGGGGCGTAAGCGCAGGCCATGACCCACGTACAGGGCATAGTCACTGCATGCTCCTATCAAAACATTTGAAATAATGAGAATGGAGCTGTAAAATATACAATTAAAAAACAATATAACAGAAGTTGAATAATATTATATTAAAAATTGAACCACCCTTTTAATCAAAATTAGTCATTAGCAGTCTCTTTTCACCTTATTTGTTGTAAACGCATCCCATACAATCACCTTTCCATCCTAAAATGCAGGAGAAAATGAAATAATGATAATTTAATAAAATATAATTGCATGTAAAAATAGGCCCTCCTTGATGTATTTGTTATGTTCATAGACTGACCTGAGACGAGCTGACGATTCTCCTCCTGTCTTTACACCAGTCCATACACAAGACTTTATTTCCATGGCCTTTCAGCGTCCGTCTGGTTTTCATGACAAACTGACCCAAAGCCTCAATCTTCTCTGCCACTTGATGTACTGATTGAAAAAGTCACAATATTAAAGCCATTTTGTTTATTTCCTGTTTTTATTATTAATGAACATGCCTGCATAATCATACATCACAAACTGCCTCTTATCAAACCATTAGTGACCAAGCCTTACAAAAAATAAAAAAGATCAATAATAAATGAACAAACAAATAGAGTAATTAGTACTGTCAAATCAATTAATTGCATCTAACATAATAGTTTATAAATATATATGTGTGTCTGTGTAAATATACGATTTACAAACTTATGTTAGATGTGATTAATCGCAATAAATCAATTTGACAGCACTAAATGTAATACATCAATAAAAATGTATAAAGAAATAAAATAAAAATAATAAATATATAACACAAAATAACTAAATAAAAACAAACAAATACATTTTAAAAGCTTAAAAGCTGAATGAAAGTTCTCCTAATAAAGTCATTCTTAGCAGTGTTGTTATTGTGTAACAAACAAACTATTAAAAAACGTTTGCGGCCATTGAAATAAAGCTGAAATAAAAGAAAATATTAGGTTAAAAGCTTAAACTTAGAACTAGAAATGTTGCTACTATTTAGGTTTTTTATACGTGTTTTAGTTTGAAAAAAATAATACTGTAAATGAAAGCTAAATAGAATATTTAAACAGAAAACATCAAAAACGAATTAAAAAGGATAAAAAAGCACATAATAAAATGTATAAAACTTAAACCAAATATATAAAAATAAAGGCTAATTCAAAATATAAACACTAGTATATAATAAAACTAAAAGAACACGGTTTCTTAGTAATGGCTGGCCTGTTTTTCTCAGAATATCCTAATGTGATGCTGAACGGAAAATAAAGCGCTCCCTCGCCACCTCCACCATTATCATCCTCATCACCTTTCTGAACACTAATCACTTTATCGAAAAGACTGATTGCTCTGATTTCCTCTTGAGTCTGATTCACGGAACACATCCAGACACATAGCGGCAGCTATGATTATTATTATATGATCATTAAGCTCCTGCCATACGTCTTCATTAAACACACATACGGCGGTTTAACGGTTCTTACGCTCGACATCGTGCAGTTTGGCTCTCTCATCCTCCAGCTTCGTCTTCAGCGTCTCAGATTCGGTTTTGAGCGTAGACAGAGTGTCGCTAGGCTGCTCTACCACCTCCTGCGCGGCCATTGCCACGAGAAAACACAAGTTTCGCGGAGGTGAGGAGTGTTTTGTCGGGGAGAGGAGAGCAGGGACACGGAGGAGAGCCTGGAGACGGAGCGCACGGTTGATGGATGATGCAGCTGGCGTGACGTCATGAGGGGCGCGCGCACGCTCTCGCGCATCCGCCTGAACCCCCAGAGAGTCACTCGGATGTGCGTTATATATTATATCCTCCTGATGATGATCAATATTTGCGCTTTCTACATCTGGAAGGGCTTCTCAAATCCCTGACTGGAAAATATATTCCCTATAAATTCCCTACTTCATTTTAACAATCTCAGGGTTTACCTAATTTTTAACTTAAATAAACTAACTTTACAATAATGTATGTATAATTTAAATGTTTTATTATATTCTTAACATTTTTGTTTAAAAATAGTGAAACCTATGTGTATTGTGTATAGGGCCATATTGTTATGTGACATTTTTTATGACAATTAAAGTAACACTAATATAAAAAAAATAATGATGTATTCCTGGTAGAATTTTATGTACTGTTTTTAATGGGTTGATTTAAAAAAAAAGTGTCCTGATGATTTTCATTTCCTTAGAGTATGGAAAATATGCAAATGATCATTGAAAATTAAAACTACAGCAATGAATAATGGGGGAAAACTGCATATCATAAATATAGTCTTAATTTTTGTAATATATATATATATATATATAAGTGCTATCAAATCGATTAATTGCATCTAACATAAAAAGTTTGTTTATATATGTGTGATATAAATATGTGTGTGTGTGTGTATGTATATATGTATATACATATATATACACACACACACACATATTAGATGTGTGTAACCGAATTGACAGCACTTACATATATATATATATATATATATATTAGTGAAATGCACCCTGTGAGGTTTACTAATTGCTAGATAAGTTCTTGGGGTTTTCTTCTCTAGTCCTCAGAGAGTTACCCATCATAAATATTGCATTTCCACTGCACATTGTGAGAGCTATGGTGGATGGCGGAGAGAGAAGAAGAAAGGACTCATTTGGCAGTTGTGTTTATTGATTTATTTCTGGTGTATAAAAAATTCAACAGAAGAGCAATTTGTGACAGTAATTATTTAGGATTTACAAAATGAAGCAGAACATTTGAGGTTGGTTTGGGTTATTAAAATCTATGTTACAGTGTTTATTCATGGTTGATCTTGTAAAAAACTATTCTAAAATATACTATTTAGAGAACATTTGATTAAAATATTTATAAATAAATCTAAAATATACAAATGTTAGCAGTTACTTCATAATGCATTCAGGTCAGCATAGACACATCTTGATCATACGTACTGGTGTCAGTTGCATAAACAAAGTTAAAACGGTCTTAAGAACTAGTCTGACCAACTAGCAGTTTGTTAAAGGGTTATTAGTCTTAATTTTCAGGTTCAAATTATACAAATCTACGTTTTTATGTAACTGACTAAGACTAGTCTTACAGAAAAAATTTAGATGTCTGAACATTTTATGCAACTGGCCCCTGGTTTTAATATCACTAAGGTCAGAGGTTAAAGGTCAAATACGAGTGGTGAAGCCCAGGCGGAGGCTGCTGGGCACCTGTAGGAGTTCCAGTGCTTGTGGCGAGGAGCAAAAGGGAAAGGTGACCTGGAAACGATACTGTGAATCCATCATGAGCTGAGACGAGCCCTCGCGCTCCTGCAGCAATGCCTGTTGCCATGGAGACAAAAACAAAGGCCAATCAGAAGTCTAGGAGATGCTTGATGCTCAATACTACAACAGAGTGCATTAGTTCCGCCCCCTTTTTCAGCAGCGCTGGTTCCGGAAGTATTTTTTCCCATAGAGATTAAAAAAAAAGTATTTATCAAAGTGTTAAAGCCATGAACCAAGCCAATCAGCTACGAGGTGATTCACAACATTACAAACATTGATTCGAAGCTAAAGTATTTGAAAAGCGGACAAAATAACAAAGGACAAGACTGTGTACTTAACGGCTTTAGTGAGGGAAAGAACTACAATCCCATGAAGCAATGCAAACAGCATTCTCTAATTTAAAACAATGGAGAAATAGTAAACTTCTCATGCACAAATGTTGATTATCTATATAAAAACAATATATTTTAAGTTTATTGCAAAATATATATATACAAACATTTGAGTATTTTAAGAGCTTAGAGATCAACTCGATCACATTCGCAGGGGTTAATGTGAGTGGGTGGAGCTAAAGAGCAATTTAGGCTTGTGTTGCTTTTTTTCTAATCACTGATTGGTGGAATTTCTGCACAGCATCATCATGTGTAATGTAGTTTTTCCACTAGTAATTCTGCTGTTAAATATGATCATTTTAAAAATAGGCTGAAATAAACATTAACAACCTCGTAGCTCACGGAAAAGCTGTCTCTAAAGGTTTATAAGTTATCTTTCAAAATCAATTTCCTTGTTTTTTTTACTTCCTGAACCTGACTGTTGCGCTTTATTGATTTGTGATCATTTATCTTTATATTACTTTTTAAAAGGAATTATACTATAATATAATTATAATAAAATACTTTTATTCAGCAAAGAATCAAAATTGACACTAAAGACATTCGTAATGTTACAAATGATTTATATTTTAAATAAATGCTGTAAATGCTGCTTTCTATTCATCAAAGAAAGCATGTATCATAGTTTCCACAAAAATATGAAGCATCACAACTGTTTTCAACATTGATAACAATTAGAAATGTCTCTTGAGCAGCGAATCAGCATATTAGAATAATTTCTGAAGGATCATGTGACACTGAAGACTGGAGTAAATTCAGCTTTGCATCACAGGAATAAATTACATTTAACATATATTCGAATAGAAAACAGTTATTTAAAACTGAAATATTATTGCACAATTTTCACTCTATTTTTAATCCTTTAAAAAATTATACCGATCCCAAACTTTGAAACGGTAACATACCTGCTTAAAAAACAGAAAAAAAAATCGTACCTGCACTTTGCGGACAAAGGACGGAGCCACTCGCTTTTCGAAATCATCAATGGGTGTGTAGGAGTTTAGGATCTTCACAATCTACAAAAACACAAAACAACCAGATTTTTATAAATCAAGACAAAGAATTGACATTCTACGGGCATGTTGGCACAATTTAAAGATGGGGTATGTGATTTTCTTTTTTGACCATTTTTTCAAAATCAATTGAAATCCTATTCCTAACCCACTTACAGCCACTGAGTTAGAAGCACTCAAATGAAAATTAAGGCGAGACACTACAGGTGAATAGGGTAAAAGTTTTAAATAATAGATATCACCATGAAACTTTCTCAGTTGATTATTTACAAAAGTATATAAAAAAAATGTATTACAAGTTTTTGAAATTTTTATGTTTAATTATGCAAATTAGGCATTATCTCATTAAATATGCATAATTTTGCATATATTTTTGGTAGATAGATCTGAACATATGATAAAGCCAGGTGCAAAATTATTTTTTTATTTTGTTTACACACAAGATGAAAAAATAATTTCAGAGGGATTTCAGGATATATGCTTTCATTACCTAGGAAATCAAAATATACTGTCCATAGCCTTAAAAAATCAATTCTCGCCATTTTTTTATTATTAAAATGTCACATAAATCAGGCCAGGAATGATTTATAAACAAATCCCTCTGAAAATATCTTCAGAATACTGCTACGAGTATAACTGGAAAGTTTGGTGTACATAGGTGCTACACAGGCTGAGATGTTTCTACTGGAGAATTTAAAGATTTGTAATGTAAAAATTCATACTTTTTTTAGTGGAAACAACTATTTACAGACACAATATCTCATCAAATCATTAGCAACAACAATACAAACCACCTAAATCACATTACAACTTATAACACAGCATTTATGGCCTTCAACTGAACAGAAAAAGTGTCAAAAACACACATCTAAATGTCAGAGCACGTCACGTGATGCATCTGAACGAATCACGTTGCCAGAAATTGACATCAGCCAATGAGATTTCGGTTTTAGAGTTAAAAGCCCATTGTACTTTCACGATTGGTGGCTGATAAAAAGGAAATGACCATATTTGGATCCGACAACAATGTGCAAGAGAGAGAGAGCTTTCCAACGGTGTATGTGCGCGATCGCAGAGCATGTTGATTTAGAACGACAACTTTTTGTTGAATTTAGGAGAAATCTACAGACGCAAACAGACAAAGTGTAGTAAAATAAAGACCTAAATGTGTATTTTGGAAATTTTTTCACCACAAGTCTGAAAGAAGGAATGTTATTGAAGACAAATAGCCCAAAATCTCAAAATTGACCAGTGAAAAAAAAACTGTTTTTGCCTGCCGTGTCTCGCCTTAAGCAATTTAATCATCTGTGGAACGGGCAGAACTCGAAAAACTCCAGCCAATCATTTCCAAGACCACCTAGAATCATTGGACAGTCAGTGCGTCAATCAAACGGTTGTAACACCCCCTCCCCCATCCCCCTCACGCGCGTGTCCCCTTCGTGCGCATACTCAAAGCTCGTGACCCCGTCACAGTAAATGCAAGTCGCCCCGGTACAGAGAGAGAGAGTGTAAGTGCAATCTCGCGCATCTGAGTTTTGCAGATGCATGATCGCGCGTCCATGTTCTTCGAATGGGTGGAGTCAGGGCCAGTGTTGGAGGAAAGAAGGTAGGACCTTTTGAGTTGTGTTTTTTCAAAATCTGCCGGCCGTTTTGCAAATCCCATACCCTACCTTTAAGTTCCTCTAAAATGAATTAGTGGGCAAACGGCATATGTAAAGCGGCACCTGCACGGACGAGAGCTCGGAGCACCTCTGCTTGATCTCGGCTGCGTCTTCATCGGTGGTCTTGTTGACCTGAAGAAGCCAGGCAACCTGAGACAGCGGCCCCAGCGTTTCCATGGCACAGCTGCTCTGCAGACCCTTCTCTCGCAGCCACTCCTCTAGGTAACTGATGTTACACCTGTAAAAGAAAGATGCCCATTAAACTCTATTTCTGAGGACGTTCAGAAAGGCAAACTACCATCCTACCCATACTAGATCTCAACTTCATTTCCTCTGTGATGAATAAAGTCAAACAGAAAAAGATATCTCTTTCTTTACTCACTGTTTGATTGGTCTGCCAAGTTAAGAAATTTGAATGCAAACTCTAATTAAAAACTAAATAACATGCAACATCTTGGAAACTAATAAAAAAATAACATGCAACATATTGAGGTCATGTGCAGTTTAAAAAAAACAGTATGCAATATACAGTATTCACTACTATTCAAACATTTGGGGTTGGTAAGATTTTTAAAAGATGAAATAAAAGACTAAGGCTGCATTTATTTGGTCAAAAATACAGTAAAAACAGTAATATTGTGAAATAAAAATAACTTTTTTTATTTGATTATATTTTAAAATGTAATTTATTCCAGTGATCAAAGCTGAATTTTCAGCAGTGCTGTCTTAGTATCAGTGAGCTACTATTAAGAGTGTTTTTTAATATATTTTGAATTAGTTTTCATATTTTCCATTTTCATTTTTTATTTAAGTTTTAGTTTTAGTTATTTTAGTACATCAAGTTAAACTACATTAAAATGAGAAATTTTACCTTGACATTTAGCGAAAATAAATGTTATTATTTAATTTAAATATTAATATACATTAATTTTATATTATTTAAGATTTTTTTTTAACCTTCAAACCTTAAATTTAGTTTTTTTTTAAATGTTTTTTTTTAATTCTTTTAGATAACTATAATAACCCTTATTTTCAGCATCATAACTCCAGTCTTCAGCATTACATGATCCTTCAGAAATCATTCTAATAAACTGATTTGCGGATCAATAAACATTTCTGATTATTATCAATGTTGAAAACAGTTGTGCTGCTTCATGTTTGTGGGAACCATGATACATTTCTTTGATAAACAAAGTTCAAAAGAGCAGCATTTATTTGTAACTCTGTGTCAATTTAACGCATCCTCGCTGAATAACAGTAGCGCTTACACACACACCTGATCTGCATGCCCTTACGGCAGGAGCACAGGTCCTTCCGGAGCAGAATGCTGTTCACCGAGTTGGATCCGATGAGGTAGAAGAGCTGTCTTATGACCTGGCCCTGCAGCTGCGTCTCCATGCCCTGCTGAGCCATGCTGGTGTGGAACGAGCCGAGCTGCTGCAGGATCGAGCTCACGCTGAACGCCTCAGTCCCGCTGAGGTCCCCGCCATCCTCGTACACGCTATTCGAGCGCTTGCGGACACCGGTGGGCTTCATGCTGGAGATTCCCTGCAGGCTCTCGTGCTCCAGCATCCCGGGGACTGAACAGAGAGAGGGGACTGTTTAACAAGAAATATGCATTATCATGTAAACGCCAATGTATCAACTTCATTTCCATACTGATCATGGGAAAGAGCGCGTCCTCCATCACGCTGATGAACTGATGGTAGATGTTGATGGCGAGGTCGCTGAGAATCTGCCGGTGCTCTGACAGGTCGAAGTTCTTCAGGCAGTTCTTGTTCTGGCGAGGCGTGTTGTGCTTCATGAACTCCTGTTGATGGAGGGAAATCAAGGAATCTCATTGGTTGGTTTCAGGCATTATATAAATAAGATATCTTAGACCCTTTGAAATCATGTGTTGATCTATTAATAATAATACATTGCATTTAGGGCTTGACATTGACTTTTTTGCTCACCAGCCACAGTGGCTAGTGCTTTTCCAATGTTTCTAGCCACTCAGCATTTTCACTGGCCACAATTTCAACATCGATACCATGGGGAAAAACTGCCATTTAGATATTTTTAATATTCTCTTAATATTTGCCAGCAGGTATATTAGGCTGCTGTCACTTTAAGACCTGATGCACAGATCCATTACACTGTTACACAAGCATTTTCTTTCTCAACTGTTTACGTTCACTAAAAACATAACTGACTGTGTTTAGGTGAATACTTGCCAAGACCGGCATTTTGACATTATTTTGTGTATTTGACTATTTACGTGCAATAAGCAGTGAAAAAGAACTCAATTTAGTGCTGAGAGGCGGCTTTATGTGCCACACTTTGGGTGTGAACACAAAATCTGAAGGAATGAGTCAAATGTTCTCAACTGTTTACGTTCACTTAAAACATACACTATACATACAGTAACTGACTGTTTAAATGAATACTCGAGAATGGTCTAAATGAAGACCAGCATTTTTGACATTATATTTTGTGTATTTGATTGTTTCAGCGCAATAAGTCAAATGAATGACTTGAGTCAATGAATGAGTCAAATTATTTGCAATACTTGCGGGTATTGCAAATAATTTGACTCATTCATTGACTCAAGTCAATGAATTCCACGTCGAAATTCAAGGCCTGCAACACCAACAATATTCATCCGGAGCAAATGAAACGAGTGAGTGAGGAGAGGCTGGTTTGTGTGTCACTCGCTCTCGGAGAAATGAGAGAGAAAGAGAGAGAGAGCAGCTGGTATCCTGTATCTATTCTGCGGAAAATAAGTTTTGGAAGAGTTTCAGATATTTCAGTATCGATATGTATTGAAAAATCTATATTTTTGACAACACTACATTGCAGCCAGTTTACTATTTCAGATGCCTTTTAAAAAGACTACAATTAAAAAACGTATATATAAAATTCAACCCGTCAAAGTTTCTAGTAGGAGTGACAGCGTTACACGCCACTGCTGAAATACACACTCGTTTGGAGGGTTGGTGGCTGTTAATCTCAAGCCCTGATTGTATTTATAATGTGCTTTTCTCACACCCAAAGTGCTACAAAACAAGAAATGGAAGTAAAATACAGAAACTACAGACATAATACAATACAATAAATGCAGTAAAACACATATTAAAAAAACTCCATACTCTATTGAAGAGTTAAATGTATCTATTGAATGTACATTTTATTGGGTCTTTAATAGTGAAGGAGAAACACACAGAAAAAGGCTTTACCTCGTCCCCGCTGTACTGTTTGAGACAGTTGAGGAAGTGATATGTGTTGGAGAGCCAGAAGGACAGAACTTCAAAATTCTCCTGGTGGCCCTAAAATCATAGTCATCATCATAATCATCATCATTAAGGAAACTCTAGCGACATGCAGCAGCAAAGCCCCATGTCAGAGGATTCACAAGAGTGTGTTTGAAAGAGGCAGAATACATGCAAGCTGTTAGTTTGATGATATAGTCATCTATTTTGGTCATGCCAGTTTTGTTTGAATAGCATTAGTTTGCTTGAAATTAAAACATAATGCAGCGTGTGTTAGAAGTAATTCATACTTCACCCGAAAGTAAACAGAAAAAAGTCCCTTACTGAGATGATCTCTTTAATGGCTGTAATGATGCCGTGCATGAGGGACTTGAGCTTGTTTCCATCGTTGAGGTAATCGGAGTGTCTCACACACATGAAGAGGAGATGTGCAGCCAGACCGGGGATCATTTGCACACCCACACCGCGAGGTTTCAGCTCTGCAGATTACAAACCACTGATTAAGTTATGAGTTATGATTTGAACTTACACAGGCTTCACAATATAGATTTACCGAGTATGAGCGTCCGGATCAGCCTGCTTTCATCCTCCTTCTTGTACTCCAACATGCCCAAGTACTCTTTGGGCACGGCCGGTACTGCTTTCTGATTGGCTGATGAGAATATGAAACATGCAGAGGATGAGACCGGATTGACTAAATGTGAAAGCAGGTAAATGAAGGGAGTTTTACCTGTCACATGTGTTTGAAGAGCTTTGATTTGGTCTTGAAGTCGTTTTATCAATCTGTCCTTCATGTCTGACTGCTCCTCAAAGTCCTGAAACAAGAAGAAAATCATCTTAACATTAGATTAAGATTAACAAATTGACTTTTTGGTTCGCCAAATACCTAAATGTCCTTCAGGAAGACAGATTTTTGTGGCACTAACAGTCTAAATTTTAAATATATGCATAAATAAATAAATAAATAGATAAAATAAATAAATAAATCCACACATTCATGCATTAATAAAATATATACAGTATATATTGTATTATTGTACTGTTTTTGCTATGAGGGGGTGCTTTTATTTATTATGCATGTATGCTTTGGAAAAAAAGGCTAAATGAATGCATGTAAGCACAAATGCAATCATGAGCGAGATCTCACACACACACACACACACACAACATATTCTCAGCTGTGAGGCGGGACGTCTCCTGTCTGAGTTTGTTCTTGGCTTCGCTCTCTGAGAGCTGAGCTTTCTGAAGCTGCTGGTTCTCCTCCTGGAGGTCAGCCATCTGTCCCTCCATCTCTTCTCTTCTTCTCTCGCTCTCTGTAATCTTCTCCTCCAGGTGCCTATGAACAGAAGCACAACACCTGCTCCTTCAGCCTTGTGCCACAGTCTGTAGTGTAAATACAGTTTGAGGGTAATAAACGCCTCACCTGCGTTGTGATTGCTCCTCTTCAACAGTGTGCTGAATCTCTTTTGATAACTCCTTTATTTTTGCTGCAACATAAAATTTAAGTTGTAAAGAAGTGCCAACAGATAAAACATTTTCATATTAAGGCCTACCACAACTGAATAAACAGATAGCTCAGTCTGTAGTGATTGGTCTACTCTACTCTGATTGGTCAGATGGCTCAGTCTGTAGTGATTGGTCTACTCTGCTGATTGGTCAGATGTCTCAGTCTGTAGTGATTGGTCTACTCTACTCTGATTGGTCAGATGGCTCAGTCTGTAGTGATTGGTCTTCTCTACTGATTGGTCAGATGTCTCAGTCTGTTGTGATTGGTCTACTCTGCTGATTGGTCAGATGGCTCAGTCTGTTGTGATTGGTCTACTCTGCTCTGATTGGTCAGATGGCTCAGTCTGTAGTGATTGGTCTACTCTGCTGATTGGTCAGATGGCTCAGTCTGTAGTGATTGGTCTACTCTGCTGATTGGTCAGATGGCTCAGTCTGTAGTGATTGGTCTACTCTGCTGATTGGTCAGATGTCTCAGTCTGTTGTGATTGGTCTACTCTGCTGATTGGTCAGATGGCTCAGTCTGTTGTGATTGGTCTACTCTACTCTGATTGGTCAGATGTCTCAGTCTGTTGTAATTGGTCTACTCTGCTCTGATTGGTCAGATGTCTCAGTCTGTTGTGATTGGTCTACTCTGCTCTGATTGGTCAGATGTCTCAGTCTGTTGTAATTGGTCTACTCTACTCTGATTGGTCAGATGTCTCAGTCTGTAGTGATTGGTCTACTCTGCTGATTGGTCAGATGTTTCAGTCTGTTGTGATTGGTCTACTCTACTCTGATTGGTCAGATGTCTCAGTCTGTTGTGATTGGTCTACTCTGCTCTGATTGGTCAGATGTCTCAGTCTGTTGTAATTGGTCTACTCTGCTCTGATTGGTCAGATGTCTCAGTCTGTTGTAATTGGTCTACTCTGCTCTGATTGGTCAGATGTCTCAGTCTGTTGTAATTGGTCTACTCTGCTCTGATTGGTCAGATGTCTCAGTCTGTTGTGATTGGTCTACTCTGCTCTGATTGGTCAGATGTCTCAGTCTGTTGTAATTGGTCTACTCTGCTCTGATTGGTCAGATGTCTCAGTCTGTTGTAATTGGTCTACTCTGCTCTGATTGGTCAGATGTCTCAGTCTGTTGTAATTGGTCTACTCTGCTCTGATTGGTCAGATGTCTCAGTCTGTTGTGATTGGTCTACTCTACTCTGATTGGTCAGATGTCTCAGTCTGTTGTGATTGGTCTACTCTACTCTGATTGGTCAGATGTCTCAGTCTGTTGTAATTGGTCTACTCTACTCTGATTGGTCAGATGTCTCAGTCTGTTGTAATTGGTCTACTCTGCTCTGATTGGTCAGATGTCTCAGTCTGTTGTAATTGGTCTACTCTACTCTAATTGGTCAGATGTCTCAGTCTGTTGTAATTGGTCAGATGTCTCAGTCTGTTGTGTTTGAGGGCAGGTCAAAGTAGACGTTGTTTGCAGGCATTATGCAAATTTGTTACAAACCTACGTAGGTTTGTGCAGGAAGTAAGACTGGAATCACTGACGACTCGTTTCAGGCGGTTCAGAATCGGTTCTTTCTTTTAGGACACAATAACTCCATTTATCTGCACTTTGATCTTTGAAACTTTGCAGACCTTTTACATTCAATTACACTACATGAAAGCAATATCCGAAAAAGCATAATAGGGGGCACTTTAAAAAATTGTGTAACATCATATCCTGCAGTCCAGATCTGTCCAAAATATTTTTCCGCATGCATAAAACCTAATGTATTTCAAATCTGGTTGGCTTACCGCTCATCTCAGCGCTCTGATCTTGCAACTGGGTCTCCAGCTCGTGTTTGTGGCGGTTCAGTTCCGACACCTGCTGCTTCAGCTCTGGAATCACCTGCACACAGGAAGTCACCGTCATCACCAGGTGACTGTTTATTGCTGGAGTAGATGATAGTTTTAACCAATCTGGGGAGTGGGGTGGGACTAAGCTTCAACAATCGTTCCTGTTTGGCTCAGAGGAACAAACCGCACGGGTTTCTTTAAAACAATCAATGCTGATCAAAACTTGATGACGCAATCACGTTCACTACGGAGCCTTTGAATGTCCAACTGAGACAAACGCAATACCACAGAAAAGCCGAGAATCTCCTCTTTACAAGACTTTTTAAAACGGTTATTAAAGTTATTAAACATTTAAGAACAGTACTTATTTTTAAGGGTTAAACTATGACTCTAAATAAACATAGAAGCTACATAAATACACTCTACCATGTTCTCAGCAGCGAGGCGGGCCACTTCCTGCCCGATGCTTTGGTTGACGGTACTTTTCTCCTGAAAGAGAGCTTTATGCTGCTCGTTCTCTCGGTTCAAATGTTCGTTTTTGAAGACCAGAGCTTCCAGTTGACTCTCATAAGCCTCTTTCAGCTCCCGCTGCTGAGTTTCCATCACCCTGAGAAAGGAGGACAGTAAATTTGCTCATTTGATGATATGGTCATCTATTTTGATGTATAATACATATTATATGTATATATACATAAATAATATATATTATTTATATAAATGAAATAGTTGCAAAAGCATGTTTACTTTTCTTTAAAGGGACATTGTGTAGGAATTTCTCCCATCTAGCGGTGAAATTGTATTTTGCATTCAAGCGAATTGTGCTCTCCAGCGCCTCGCTTTTTCAAATCCGCGTTGCATCTACGGTAGCCGTTATGTACCAAAAAGCTATGACAGGATGTCTTCTAATAGCACTTCGTCGAGTAACTCTTGTTTTTTGTAATCTTTTACGTTCTATTTTGGACTTTTTTGGCGACGAGGATTTCTTCTCCTGTGGCTCGGCATATGTATGGTCCGCCATTAAAAATAACAGTGCAATGCAGCCTTTTAAACTTGCCGGGGCAGTGACAAGCGCCTCTCACTGCTCTGCTCCTCCGTTTCTGCTGCTTTCAGTTACTGGCTCTGAACGAAAACGCGTTGTGGAAACATCTTTTCAAGATGGTGGAACTACATGGAAGCCTCTCGTGGACCTACCCGTCCCATGTATATAAAGATAATAAATTCTTCGTTTACGAGGATAAGTCAGATAATTGGCAGAGGTATTTGTACACCATTGAGGACATATTTATGAATAAAAATATTGATTTTAGATAATAAAATACCTAAAAAAGTACACATTGTCCCTTTAAGCAATTTTTTTTTTCTTTTTGATGAGAAAACAAACACTTATGGATTAAACTGAAAACCTTTAGAGGTCATACTTTGCAGCTTTCTCCACGCCGTCAAAAGCAGTGAGAAGATCAGCTCCATCATCATTCTCTGAGGCTTCTTTATTCAGCCTGGAGTAAAAGAGACAATCTGAATCAAGCTAATCCAGATAACAATCAGCGCTGACAATCCCAATACTCTGACGCACCTGTGGATGAGATCTTCCTCTGCAGTGTGACCGAGCAGCTGCCTCGTGATTAAACTCATCTTAGCTGATGGAGAAAGACAGCTCAGCGTTTTATAGTTTTACATGTATTGTTCATTATTTTATAGTATGTTTTATACCTCTGGCTTGAAGACTTTGAGCTCTCTTGGTTTTATCAGCTTCAGCTCGTTGCATCTGCAGGCTGTTGATTTCTTTCCGTAAATCTGGTATGACCTTCAAATGTCACAAAAAAGTCATTGTGTGTGTGACTGACAGAGAAAAACCCTATACATTAAGGTCCATATTAATAACCAATGTATAAAGGCCCGTTTACACCAAGAACAGTAACTATAAAGACAGGTGGATTCTGATTGGCTGTCAATTTTTTTTATAATTTAGCAGCTGGGAAAAAACTTTATGGTTATCCTCCTTGGTTAACACTAGATTTGCATTTGCAGAAAGGAAAACTAGTGCTTCAAAATCAGGAAAAGAAGAAAGTTTTAGAGAAGTTCAGGTTTCAGGCTATAGAGGACAAAATCTGAAAAAACAATAAATAAGTAAAGATACAAATAAATATGCACGAACCACACATTCAAATATATAAATAATCAAATGTAAATAATGTATACTGTATAATATTTGTAAATAATAAAATATTCAATAATATTCAATATCAAAAAATATAAGGAGATATACAATTAATTAAATAATAATAAAAGAAATTGGAGAATTACTATGAAGAACTAAAAAAAAACATTAGAGATTAAAAATCGAAGACAATTATTGGAATTATTATTTTTATTAAATACATAGTTTGGAAATTTGGCATTTCCTTTAACATTTTTCGCAAAATTTACATTAACATTTCCCCAAACATTTCATTTATATTGTATTATTTTAGCATTGCTGGGAATTTAATCAATTATTTGTATATTTCCATGCACATTTGATTTATTTTTGCAGGTTTCATTGTCAATAGTCAATATTAGGCTTCGGTTTACTGTAAATGCCTTGGAAGCGCTGTAATAAAACAGCCATTTGTACCTGTTCTTAAAAAAATGGGGGAAAAATGTAAGAAAAAAAGAGAAAGGCAGAGTTGGAGTTGTGATTCACCTTGACGTGTTTGGTGAGCTGCAGCAGTTGTTCTTGCAGTTCTGCGTTGACCTTCATGTCGTCCTCCACTTGCGTCTGGAGTCTGATTCGCTCCTCTCTCAGTCTACGGCTTTCCTCTTTCAGTGCTACGATCTCTTTATCCGAGTCTTCCTTCTGGAGTTCACCGTTGTGCTCCGCCACCCTGACAGAACAGGACGGATTTGGACAAAGGTCTGATTGATAGCCAAACAAAAGGAAACGGGAAATGTCCAACAACTCAAAGTTGGGTCTGTTCCTCACAAAGTTATCAAGACGCCCACTTTTGGACCATTTTTATGGTGTTTTTTTGAGCAACTTTGAGATTCACTGAGGAAATTAACTCAAACGTGTTTGGAATGAGATGAGAGCGAGTAAATGATTTTTGGAGAAACTATCCCATTAAGAAAGCGCTCTTACTTTCTAAACCTCTCCTCTCTTTCCAGATCATCCATCAGCTTTCTCTTTACATCCTCAAATTGATCTGGAAAACAAATGTTTCGTAAGTTACAGTCACATACTCTTCATTATCACGGTTTTAAAAACAGCTCACTCTTCACCTTGCATCTGCAGGGTCGTGTCTTTCAGTTTCTGCTCCAAAGCTTTATTCACCTGAACCAGTTTCTCTTTATCATTCTGAAGCAGAGCGATTGCCTTAGAGGAGAGAACAAAGTGAACAACCTCATAATTATATTCAATACTGTATCTATACTACAAAGATATTGTACAAATCAGTGTGTCTATTACCTGATTGGACTCTTCCGAGTGTGTTCTCGCTCTCTCCTCTAAAGCTGTCATCTCATTGGTTAGCTTTCCAAGCTCGACCTCCAGAGCCTGAATCTTTTCTAGTCCGTGAGCTCGTGCATTAGACAAGCTGGCGAGTCTCTCCATGAGGCCACGGTTCTCTTTATTCTTGAGGAAAAGAGAGAAAGGGCTTGTATTTCAGACACACTGCAGAAAATGACATATTTAAAGAGTCCGGATAATTTCAAGTCTCTAAATACAAATAAACACAACTAGCTGAGCCTGTGACACAAATAGCAATATGATTAAATGGAGATCAAATAGAGACTTTGGTTGAAGTCTCCAGAAAAAAGAGCCCAGTGAAGAGCCCATGTCTCTTCTAGAGTTTCAAAAAAAAAAAAATCTCAACAATGTATCAAACTTTGGTCAAATTTGCCAAGATACCAAAGTGGGAGATCTCAATATGAGCACTTCTCAACAAGAGATATGAAAGCTGCACTCCACAATAATTTTATAGCTCTATATACTTACTGTATATCGACTACTACTCCCGTTTGTGTCTATTTTCATTTAAACAAAAATTATTTTATAAGAAACATCTGAGACAAAGTTCATAATTAATTCTCCCTGAAACATCCTTGATCAATAACCTTTTCTGTCTGATCGTACCTGCTCTTCCACTTTCTTGCGCAGCTGCTGGACTCTGTAGGAAAGCTGAACGTTGATGACCAGCCGTCGCATGGTTTGAAATCGCCGGCGCACCAGCCAAGCTCGAGCGTACTTCTGCAGAACCAGAGCCTTGTGCTCCGCCACCATCTATAAGCACACACAAGCGATTGAATTGACATGCAGCATTTTTGACCATGCAGGTCACAAGTTTGATCAACAAAATGACAAACGATGAGACTGGTTGCTTTGCCTTTCTGTAGCGTTTGCGGGCCATCCATCCTCTGGTGTAGGCCTGTATGATGACTGCAGCCCTCAGGACGAGCTGGTAAATCTTCCGCACCAGATACCCACGACAGTGTCTCTGAATCACCACAGCGGCCCAGCCCTGCTTCAGCGCCAGAGCTGTCACCGTGCGTCTGAGACAGGAAAGCAACGGTTTTCAGGATAAATTCATTTCTGTGATCATCCTAACTGTAATGTTCTCCAAAAGTAGCATATAACGGAAAGTTCTGTGCTATTTTTTAGTTGTCTATGTATAGACAATTAAACAATACAACAGATCAATGTCAGTTGCGTCACATCAACTATATATCACATCAGCTTGACATGTCTTGACAATCGCCTTTTGAACTGAAAATAAGTGTGAACAAGTGAATAACAGTTTAAAGGAGCAGTAAGCGATTTCTGAGAAACGCTGTTGAAAGTGATTCGGTCTGCACAACACACTTGTGACCAATCAGCAGTAGGGGGCGTGTCCACTCATTATGGGGGAGGAGAGCGAGTGAGCCAATCAGCAATAGGGGGCGTGTCCACTCATGATGGGGGAGGAGAGTGAGTGAGCCAATCAGCAGTAGGGGGCGTGTCCACTCATGATGGGGGAGGAGAGTGAGTGAGCCAATCAGCAGTAGGGGGCGTGTCCACTCATTATGGGGGAGGAGAGCAAATCAGCAGTAGGGGGCGCGTCCACTCATGATGGGGGAGGAGAGCGAGTGAGCAAATCAGCAGTAGGGGGCGCGTCCACTCATTATGGGGGAGGAGAGTAAGTGAGCCAATCAGCAGTAGGGGGCGTGTCCACTCATTATGGGGGAGAGCGAGTGAGCCAATCAGCAGTAGGGGGCGTGTCCACTCTTGATGGGGGAGGCGAGCAAATGAGCCAATCAGCAGTAGGGGGCGCGTCCACTCATGATGGGGAGGAGAGCGAGTGAGCCAATCAGCAGTAGGGGGCGCGTCCACTCATTATGGGGGAGGAGAGTGAGTGAGCCAATCAGCAGTAGGGGGCGTGTCCACTCATTATGGGGGAGAGCGAGTGAGCCAATCAGCAGTAGGGGGCGTGTCCACTCATGATGGGGGAGGCGAGCAAATGAGCCAATCAGCAGTAGGGGGCATGTCCACTCATGATGGGGGAGGAGAGCGAGTGAGCCAATCAGCAGTAGGGGGCGTGTCCACTCATGATGGGGGAGGAGAGCAAATCAGCAGTAGGGGACGCGTCCACTCATGATGGGGGAGGAGAGCGAGTGAGCCAATCAGCAGTAGGGGGCGTGTCCACTCATTATGGGGGAGGAGTGCAAATCAGCAGTAGGGGGCGCGTCCACTCATGATGGGGGAGGAGAGCGAGTGAGCCAACCAGCAGTAGGGGGCGCGTCCACTCATTATGGGGGAGGAGAGTGAGTGAGCCAATCAGCAGTAGGGGGCGTGTCCACTCATTATGGGGGAGGAGAGCAAATCAGCAGTAGGGGGCGCGTCCACTCATGATGGGGGAGGAGAGCGAGTGAGCCAATCAGCAGTAGGGGGCGCGTCCACTCATTATGGGGAAGGAGAGTGAGTGAGCCAATCAGCAGTAGGGGGCGTGTCCACTCATTATGGGGGAGAGCGAGTGAGCCAATCAGCAGTAGGGGGCGTGTCCACTCATGATGGGGGAGGCGAGCAAATGAGCCAATCAGCAGTAGGGGGCGTGTCCACTCATGATGGGGGAGGAGAGCGAGTGAGCCAATCAGCAGTAGGAGGTGTGTCCACTCATGATGGGGGGGGTGAGTGAGTGAGCCAATCAGCAGTAGGGGGCGTGTCCACTCATGATGGGGAGGAGAGTGAGTAAGCCAATCAGCAGTAGGGGGCGTGTCCACTCATGATGGGGGAGGAGAGTGAGCCAATCAGCAGTAGGGGGCGTGTCCACTCATTATGGGGGAGGAGAGCGAGTGAGCCAATCAGCAGTAGGGGGCGTATCCACTCATTATGGGGGAGGAGAGCGAGTGAGACAATCAGCAGTAGGGGGCGTGTCCACTCATGATGGGGGAGGAGAGAGAGTGAGAAAGAGGGAGATTTGAAGAGAAATGGCTGAGAGACATTACAAAAGAGAAATGGTCACAGGAATATCACTGGAAAAAGAAGGGTTATGATCAGGCTAGAGCTTGAGGACCTGTGTTAATATTAGAAAAGCTTTCCAGCGGATACGGAACCCTTCTACGGAATTTGTCCTTTTTTGGAGTTTGGCTTGTAACATCTAACATACTTAGCATTTACATAACATGGGTTTGCAATGACATGAGGGTTTTAAGCATCTCAAGATGCATGTGTTCTGCTCCATTCTTTTGTGCTAATTTCTAGCCGTTTTAAAACCATCCGTTAACATGACCATTTAAATGTTTAGGGTCAGTAATATTTAGTTAATACCTTTAATCATTAAGGATGCATTAAATTGATCAAAAGTGACAGTAAAGGCATGTATAATGTTACAAAAGATTTCTATTTCAAATAAATGCTGCTCTTTTGAATCTTCTAGTCATCAAAGAATCCAAAAATATATATATTTTCCACAAAAATATAAAGCAGCACAACTGTTTTCAACATTGATAATAATCTGAAATGTTTCTTGAGCAGCAAATCAGCATATTAGAATGATTTCTGAAGGATCATGTGACACTGAAGACTGGAGTAAATTCAGCTTTGCATCACAGGAATAAATTACGTTAAATTGTAATAATATTTCACAATATTACTGTATTTTTGCAGTATTATCAAGAAAGATTTAAGAAGGTCAAGTTTTAAAATACTGTTTTGGATCGCTAGTGCTCTGGAAACACTCACCTGATCTGTTTCTTTCCACGCACGTACTGTTGTATAGTGATGGCAGCTTGTCTCATGTGCAGGAACCTGCGTCTCTGCCTCCAGCCCCTCACGTGCTTCTGAACGGTCACGCAAGCCGCACGCAGATGATCCAAGCGCAGCTTCTCCAGGTACGCCACCTGTCCCGCCCGGAAGAAGATCTTCGTCCGACCAAACTTGTACTGGTTGGAATCCTGCAATGCACCAAAGATGACACTTTTCAGAACATGGTTGAAGATCACAAGCTCTCTGATGAACCACAGTGCAGTTCTCTTACAGGAATGAGTTTCTGCAGGACCGTCCTGCACGTCTGCTTCTTCTCTCCCAGCTTCAGCTCTGACTGGCTCATCAAGATACTGTAACGGCTGTAAAACTCGATATACGTCCACCTGTAAGGATAGACAGAGAGGATGAGACTTTACAGAAAAGAGAGAGGCCAGTCAAACATTGCTAATCTGTACCAAGATGCTGCTCTGTGGCGTTTTAAGCTTGCTTGGTTGGATCTCATAATGTGTCTTGAGATTTGGTTGGATTTTTGTTGTATTAAAATATGCATAACTCTCACAAAAACATGTCCGGGTCACATTTCACACAAAGATAATAAGAAAAAAAACAAAACAAACAAACAATAAATATATATTTTTAAGGAAAATTATTCTAATGATAACACTGTGACATTGTTTTTGCAATTAAACACAATTCAAAATACAATATATTTTTTAAATATTACATGAATATTTCTTTCACCTTACAGTAATTGGTTTTCAAATTATACGGTTTAAAAAAATGTGTATAAACAAACCAATAAATATTATAGTATTTATTAATGTTTTGAACTAGGTTTTATTTTTATGTTTTAATTTTAATTTTAGTTCAAGTTTTAGTAATTTTGTTATGTGCTTTTGTCATTATTAGTTTTTTATATTTCTGTGTAGTTTAAATTTATAAAAACTACATTTAAAACATTTTATTTCAGTTTTAGTAAATTTGTTATGTGCTTGTCATTTTTATATTTCTATTTAGATTTAATTTAGTTTTAGTCATTTTGTTATGTGCTTTATGTTATTTTATCCGTTTTTAATATTTACCGGTATATTCAGCATTCATTTATTAATGCTAGATATAAATATTAAAAAACGAATACATTATATATATATATATTTTTTTTTTTTAAATATATATATATATATATATATATATATATATATATATATATATATATAAATAAAATATTTTATTTCAGCTTCAACCTAAAACTATTTAATTTCAGTTAGCTGCCAAGGAAACGTTTTATTTCATTTTTATTTTAGCTTTATTTCAATGAAATTTTTATACTTTTATAGTTTTACTTAATGATGAAAATGAAAACACTGATATTCTGTCCTAAATATATATGACTATAGATATGCCTTCCTAAATATTTCTGTTTTGTGTCATTCAGTCATGTGATAACACACACATACAGTATGAAGATCACAGAGTCTTCACAGAGAATGAAGTTTAAAAGGCCACATAGTGATGTTTTGATGTTGCATTGAGAGTTTAGGCTGAACTAAAACTTGTGAGATGGTAGAAGATTTCTGAGAACTTCACATATAAGTTCTGCCAATTCACACTGAACCGACAGACAGACCAACGCCGACAGTCACCAGATTACAGCACGTCACTTCTCACAGGAGTAACACACCGATCCGACAAAACTCGACGAAGAGTCTGTTGCCGTCGGTCGGCGCGGTGTGGCCTGAACTTGAGTTAATGCCGGTCACCTGGATGGGTAACTCTGGGCACTGATGCGGATGGTCTCCAGCACACCACAGGCCCTCAGCTGCTGCACCACACGCTTTGAGTCGTACCTGAGCAAACGCACACACACACAGTTTCATTTACTCTATACAACCAACAGAAAGTCCCAAATAAAATCATTCAGGCTTATCACTTACTCAAATGGCATTTTCTCCTCATTGGGTTTAATACAGCGCACATAATGAGGTGTAGTAGCGTTCAGCGTCTCCATTAACAGGGACAAGGAACTTCGAAACTGTGATCAGACAGAAGATAAAGATGTTAAAGATGATACATATCCTATAGAGAACGCCATTGTTTTTTGTCTCAATGAATTGATCGAGTTTATGATCACACCGTGTTCGTGATGACCCAGAATGAGCTGTTGTCATATGCATGAAAGAACTTCACAAAGTCTTTTTAAACCACTCAATTTCATTTATTTGTGTGTTACAAGCATTCAAATAATCAATAGGATAAAAGTTTATAGATTGGATCTAAACACAGCAGATGGTCTGGTTTTTTGGAAAGATCTTTGCTGCTTTCACATGCTGTATTTCAATGTAAACAAACATGGCTGAGCACAGGGCTCTTTTCGCAAGTTACATTATTACACCAGTAGGTGGCGGTCTTTATGACTTTTATACTCACTAATAAGAGTGTAAAAGTCATAAAGACAGTCACTTGTTGCCAATAGAGTATAAAAAAATACTATAGAGTATAAAAAAATACTCACTAATAGAGTATAAAAGTCATAAAGACAGTTACTTGTTGCCAATAGAGTATAAAAGTCATAAAGACAGTCACTTGTTGCCACCTACTGGTGTAATAATGTAACTTGTAAAAAACAATATATATCTTTTTCAATAAATTTAAATCTTTTAAAACAAGTTAATCGGTCATTATCTTTACCACTAGAACAGTATTGTCTGTGATTTTGTACCTTGTCTCCTACAGTGGTTCTCAGCTGCTTGTTTGAAGCTTTAACTCGGGGTTGTGCTGGTTTAACTTTGATCATTTTGTGGCCAGAATTTGGTTCCTCCTCTTTAAAAAAATCTGCCAAGAGAGCAAACTAACAGCATAGAAAATAGATAAACAACATTATAATGACATTAAACTCACAGACACAGATTCAAAGATCATAAAGGAAAACATTAGGTTGATACCTGACTAGTGCGCAGGACGTCGACTAGCTCTTGATAAAGCGTGTCTCTGTTCTTCTCCAAAAAACCTTTACACTGGTATTCTACCTAAGGAAAACAGTTCCAGTTCTTTATGTATCATTTCCACTGTATTTTTTAAGACAATATAGAGAAGTAATAGTCACTCACCTTATCGGCAAAATGCTGGATCATAAAAGAGTCATTAGACAAACGAGGTTTCTCAAACAGCGGCTTTGAACCTAGAAAATTGTACAGCTTTTGCAGCCAGTTTTTATCAGTGCCCTGTGGGAACTGTGGGAGATCATTCAGTTAGTAAAAAAATCATTAAATATGTATATATATATATATATGCTTCTCTGAAAAATCAATGACATTAAATAGAGAACAAGTGGAAACTTTGGATCAAATCGAGTTTGGAATTGGAATTTCATTATGAAGTCATACGCATATAACAATTTTTGTCCTAACCAGGTTATTTTTCTGTTCTTGATACTGTAAAAAATAACAGCCAATCAGAACATATCACAAGCTTAATATTCAGCTATGTGCAACCAATGAGATTTCAGTGTGGGCGGAGCTCCACAGCAAGCAGCATAAGAAATAAAAAATGGCCACTTTCTTGTAGCATGCTGCGATTTACGCTGGTTAGGACAGTAAAACTTTCACATCCGTGTTATTCTCACCAGACACTCCTCATCCAAAAGGTCCAGGATGCCCATCTTAGACTCGATGAGATCAATAACGGGCTGATTGTCGTAGAAATCGATCAGCGTCCACGGGATGTCCTCTTTCATGTACTCCTCCTGCTCCAGTTTAAACACGTGCTGATGGGACGATCAGAGATGTGTTTTTATCAATAGTTCCACTTCAAATCAGATTGATTTCTTGCTAAATAAAATAAAAAGGAACGCACCAGGTTGAACTGCTGTTGCAGCTTCTCGTTGGCGTAGTTGATGCAGAACTGCTCGAAACTGTTAACTTCAAATGTCTCAAATCTAGAGGCCGAAAGACAGAACAACATTAGAAAAAGCTACACTAATGGACCCTTAGTTTTCAGACTGTGATGACACAGATTTCAAGTTATTAACATTGTAATTTAGCAAAGTATTTTATTATATATTTATATAAAAAAATGTATGTGCATTTATAACACTGTATTTTGTGTTGTATTGCCTAGGCATTAAAGTCACCATGAAATCAAAATGGACAATTCTTGATTTATGCAATATTGCAGTATTCATTATAAATGATTTATCTGTGCATATCATTTTTTTTTTAATTCATGTGCCTCATAATCTTTAATCAAACTAACTTCCCCTCCCTCTTGCAGCGACATCTCTTCTCTGATGATGCGTTTACTGTCATGAGGGCGGGGCAACATGTCTCTCACATGAGATCCACCAATAGCAAACCACAACCATCCAATCAATTCCCCATGGACAAAATCAAGCCCCGCCCTACATATTGTACTTTCATGTTCAAGAAACCGTTTTACTCAGATATACGTCACAATGTTTCATGCCAAATTTAAATTACAGAACTACTGCTATGTGAGTGACATCATATCATGAATTGAACATCTTTCTCTTTTCTGACCAATGTCTGAATCTCTCCATACTTCTGTTTTCTCCTCATTTGTAAAATCATAGAAATGCTATAGGACTTGACATTTTTTGCTCACCAGTCACTGTAGCCAGTGGTTTTCCAAAGTTACAAGCCACTCAGCACTTTCACAAGCCACAATTTTGACATCGATACCATGGGGAAAAACTCCCATATAGAGATTTTAATATTATCTCATAATTTCAGCAGGTATATTAGGCTGCTGTCACTTTAACACATGAGGCACAGATCCATTAAACTGTTACACTTGCAAAAGTTTTCTTTCTCAAATGTTTACATTCACTTAAAACATACATTAACTGACTGTGTTTTGACATTATTTTGTGTGTATTTGACTGTTTAAGTGCAATAAGCAGCAAAAAAGAACTCAATTTAGTGCTGAGAGGCGGCTTTATGTGCCACACTTTGGGTGTGAACACAAAATCATGAGTACAATTGAATGAGTAAAATTATGTACATGCAATCCCACGCTGAAATTCAAGCCCTGTAACACCAACAATATTCATCCGGAGCAAATAAAACGAGTGAGTGAAAGAAGGTGGGTTTGTGTCACTCGCTGACGGAGAGATGAGAGAAAGAGCAGCTGGTAGCGTGAATTCAACGTACCCATAAATATCCAACACCCCAATAAATGAATGTTGTTTCCCAGGGACCATTAGTGCCTGGTTGATCTTGTGGATGACCCAGTCGAAAAGATGGGCGTAGATGTGTTTGGCCAGGGCATCGCGGGCGTTGACGGCACGTTCCTTGGGCTGCGGTTTCACCACCGTCTCCGCTGACAAGACTATCCGTCTGTGACACAGCCAGCGGCTCATATTGTCCATGCTGACGCTCATCAGGTCACAGAATATGGCCAAGTGAGGGTCTCTGGACTGGAGAGAAAGCAGAAAGTATTACAAAATGG
Organism: Rhinichthys klamathensis goyatoka; assembly: GCF_029890125.1. Classification (NCBI taxonomy): domain Eukaryota; kingdom Metazoa; phylum Chordata; class Actinopteri; order Cypriniformes; family Leuciscidae; genus Rhinichthys; species Rhinichthys klamathensis. Next base: position 682,337 of record NW_026606855.1, on the reverse strand, counting down.
CAATTACCAATTGAAAAAAAATATCAAGATTGTCTAAAACCACACAGAAATAATATCTTACACCGATGGAGGATTTTTCAGGGCTGTTCGCCTTGATGACTACGTTTCCTAAATGCAGGATTGCAGCGAGGACCTTAAACACATCCGCCTGAAAACTGTCCTTAAGACCTGTAGAGAAACAAGGCAGCCAGAGGAAGACCAGATGAAGTTCATGGATTGACAACCACGGTCTTAATAAATTGCTAAATTGAATCAGATGTTAGACGTTTTTGTAAATACCCAGTAGATTGAAGGTTCTGAGTGTTTCTGCCATATCAGCCTGGTCGTCCACACCCTCGATCTCGGTCTCCCCACCCAGACGAGTGTAATTAAACTTCTCTGCACCCACTAATCAACAGATGAAGAACATGCTAGCATTACAGACTGAATTTACACTCTACATGATTAATCTCATTTTGCTTATAAGAACTGAAAGCTGTCCTTTATATATTTTAAAGAGTAAAGTATTAACTTAAAGGGATAGTTCACCCAAAAATGTAAATTCTGCCATCATTTACTCACCCTCAAGTTCCAAACCTTTTTTGGAAGTCAATGGGCCCATCAACTGTTTGATGACAGAGTATACATTCTAGACATGATATATTATTAACATATTCTTCAAAATATCTTAATTTGTTTGGAACAACTTGAGGATGAATCAATTATGACAGAATTTTCATTTTTAGGTGAACTATCCCTTTAATTTAACCAGTCTACAATCATGATACAGACTTAAGGTATTTTCTTATACATTTTTAAGTATTTTTTAAGCATTCATTATGCAATCATAAATTATAATGCATTATTATCCATCTATCTATCTTTGTTTAAAAAAGGTCTTACTTTTTGGCAGTAAAATCAGATACTGAATTACAATGTAAAGTCAAGAGTTATATAAGTTATATTATATAAGTATCTATTTTTTTAGAAAATTTACGTAAAATATACAGTATACAAACCGCAAAAATAGTACAATTACAAGTAGTGCAATTATGAAGTCTTTGTCGCTTCCTGGAGTCGACACAATTCTCTTATAATTTCATCTTTTGTAGCTATTCCCATTTCTGTGATTAGTAATAAAATCATATGACATGTACAGAGACACTCACAGAGTCTCAAGCCTTTGAACTCCGGTTGATTTGCACACGCACACATTTGGTAGAAGATGTGATAATTTCTCTCATTCTCTGACTGCAGGGGGAACAAATGAGACATTATGAGTTTTGCGCCTTTATCATTTAGTTAATCTGTTGCTAAAAAGTCAACAAAAAGTAAAAAAAAACTGCTTTCACCTGAAACACAACCCTTGACTTTTCCAGAAGGTACGTCCTCATGTTGGCACCAATGATCTGGTATCTTTTGTCGAAGCTGATCTCAGTGTACTTCCCGAATCGACTGCTGTTGTCATTTCTGGTTGTTTTTGCATTTCCAATGGCCTGCAAACACATCGGATTATTATGTGATCTTATCCTGCTCGTAGAAAAGTGTTGGTTTGGTTAAAAAACACAGTTTTACCTCAGTGATCGGGTTGGATGCCAAAACTTTGTCCTCCACCCGAGTTTTGCTACCGGATTTGCTGACCATAGCAAAGTATCTCATAGCATACCGAGCTGATACGGTCTTTCCGGCCCCGGACTCACCGCTCACAATGATGGACTGATTCTTGTTATTCCTGCAGTTTGAAGATAAAATATCTCAGTTTGAGCTCAGCCTGTAAAACCTGCACAGTTGGTTATTCAGCAAAAAAACACAAAGTCTTTCTGAATCAACCACGGATTAAAGGGATAGTTTAAGACATGGCGCTTCACCTGGCCATTTGTTTGTAGGCCTCTTCAGCCACAGCAAATATATGAGGGTCCAGGTCACCCATGTTTTGGCCAGAGTACGCATGGATGACTGCATCTCCATAGATGGGAAGCTGCTTGTATGGGTTGATTGCCACCAGGATAATTCCTGAGATGGTAAAAATCATGGTGATGTTCTCACATTAAAGAAAGGGGTTCACATCAAGAAAGCCATTCTACAGCCAGCCAACCTACCACAGTATGTATAGATGATTTTGGACTCGACGAATCGGACTTTGAGGTTGTGTAGCACGGCCGGCTCGTGAAGGTAGCTGAGGGCCGTGAGGTCATTCTCTCCCACCAGGATATCCGGGTTACGGAGGGGTGGCAACGTCTCACCCCCTTCCAGAGGATACTGCAACTCCTGCAAGAGAGATTCACAACTCAGGGCAGGTTCTATTAAAGTCAAAGTTTTTAATACGGTGATTAAACTGTTAAATTTATAATGACTTTCATTATGAAAATCAACGAGAATTTTTACCCTCAGGTACCATTCGCTCCCATTATAAAGCTTGGAAGAACCAGGATATTATTTAATATAACTCCGATTGTGTTTGGCTGAAAGAAGAAAGTCATATACACCTAGGATGGCTTAAAGGGTTAGTTCACCCCAAAATAAAAAATTCTGTCAGTAATTACTCACCCTCATGTTGTTCAACCCCGTAACACTTTCGTTCATCTTCAGAACAACAAATTAAGATATTTTTTATTAAATCTGAGAGCTGGATCACTCCTCCATAGGCTTCTATGGGATTGAAACTGGCCGGCCCCGAAAAGTTATTAAAGACATCGTTAAAATAGTCCAGGTGACTACAGTGGCTCAACCATAAGTTTATCAAGCGACGAGAATACTTTTTGTGCGCAAAACCCCCCAAAAATAACGACTTTATTCAACTATTAATTTCCTTCTCTGTGGGCCTTGAGTCAGTTCACGTAGTGTAACAGCGCAGTGCTTCTGGGTTGTACCAGAGCCATAGAGAGAAAGAGTTGCGACACTCTTTGATGTCTCCGCGACGGCTGTCACGTGGTTCATGTAAGCCCCAAAAGTTCCAAAACGTACGCGGGCTGTCATGTTCTTCTATGGACAGACAGCAGCGATTGCATTATTAAACGGTAAATATAAAATAAAACACACACCCAAGTACTTTTTAAGCTGTTATTGCGTTTTGTTAATGTCAGTTTTGCATTTGGAGAGGCAGGGTGACAACTTAGATAAGTTTTAGGCTATATTTTTGGAGGGAAAAGCTTACTGTTCATGTTCGCATGGGTAGTAGCACTGGCTTTAGCGGGTCTAACTTAACTTTTCCATGTCATTCATCTGATGATGGACGTCTCATGATATTTATTTTGGCACAACTGGGCTGTATTAGGCTATTTATTCCCGTGATCTTGCTTATAAATTCCGATTCAGCCATTAGCCTACCTTCGTGATCACGCAAAGAGGTCTGCAGTCCGTTCAGAACTCCAACCAACATAAAATATAAATAATTACGCTGTGCATGTACAAATGAATGATTTAGGAGGGAAATAGACTGCTCCCATAACGTAGAAAGCAACGACTATATACAGCAATGTTCGCTAAATATTCAACCGAAAAATATTCTTCATAAAATTAAACCGGAGAGATAGTTAATGAGTGAATTAACTATGTTCCTAAATACATATAAGCACATGCATAGCCCTAACCCATTTAAATAAATGAATTGTGTGTGTGTGTGTGTGTGTGTGTGTGTATGTATATAATATTATATATAGGCTATACACTCACCGGCCACTTTATTAGGTACACCTGTCCAACTGCTCGTTAACACTTAATTTCTAAGCAGCCAATCACATGGCGGCAACTCAGTGCATTTAGGCATGTAGACATGGTCAAGACAATCTCCTGCCGTTCAAACCAAGCATCAGTATGGGGAAGAAAGGTGATTTGAGTGACTTTGAAAGTGGCATGATTGTTGGTGCCAGAAGGGCTGGTCTGAGTATTTCAGAAACTGCTAATCTACTGGGATTTTCACGCACAACCATCTCTAGGGTTTACAGAGAATGGTCCGAAAAAGAAAAAACATCCAGTGAGCGGCAGTTCTGTGGGCGGAAATGCCTTGTTGATGCCAGAGGTCAGAGGAGAATGGCCAGACTGGTTCGAGCTGATAGAAGGGCAACAGTGACTGAAATAACCACTCGTTACAACCGAGGTATGCAGCAAAGCATTTGTGAAGCCACAACACGCACAACCTTGAGGCGGATGGGCTGCAACAGCAGAAGACTCCACCGGGTACCACTCATCTCCACTACAAATAGGAAAAAGAGGCTACAATTTGCAAGAGCTCACCAAAATTGAACAGTTGAAGACTGGAGAAATGTTTCCTGGTCTGATGAGTCTCGATTTCTGTTGAGACATTCAGATGTTAGAGTCAGAATTTGGCGTAAACAGAATGAGAACATGGAACCATCATGCCTTGTTACCACTGTGCAGGCTGGTGGTGGTGGTGTAATGGTGTGGGGGATGTTTTCCTGGCACACTTTAGGCCCCTTAGTGCCAATTGGGCATCGTTTAAATGCCACGGCCTACCTGAGCATTGTTTCTGATCATGTCCATCCCTTTATGGCCACCATGTACCCATCCTCTGATGGCTACTTCCACCATGTCACAAAGCTCTAATCATTTCAAATTGGTTTCTTGAACATGACAATGAGTTCACTGTACTAAAATGGCCTCCACAGTCACCAGATCTCAACCCAATAGAGCATCTTTGGGATGTGGTGGAACGGGAGATTCGCATCATGGATGTGCAGCCGACAAATCTGCGGCAACTGTGTGATGCCATCATGTCAATATGGACCAAACTCCCTGAGGAATGCTTCCAGCACCTTGTTGAATCTATGCCACGAAGAATTGAGGCAGTTCTGAAGGCAAAAGGGGGTCCAACCCGTTACTAGCATGGGGTACCTAATAAAGTGGCCGGTGAGTGTATATATATATATATATACATATAAAATATTATTAAAAATATTATATATTATATACATCAGGTTACCAGTTAGCTAACGTTAATGAAGTGTTGGTCACGTAAGCTATCGCTGCAATTAACCTATTATCTTCCAATAAACATTTACTAAAACTGGCTACATAAAATATAACTACAGACTAGATTCACGAGAGGTCGGCTAATGTGTGTAAAAGTAAAAAAAATACAGTAATTTCATTAATTTACCAGCGAACGTACTTCTGAAGCACTGAAAATGAATGGGGTTCAATGGAGAAACTATCAGTGTTTGGAACTATTGGCCGCTCCACGACACGCGTTACTTCCGCATTCCAAAGTTCCTATGGCGGTCTATGGGAGTGTCGCAACTCTTTCTCTCTATGGCTCTGGGTTGTACGTTACACGTAGGCTCACTATTGGCCGACGCTGGTCATGTGTGTGATGCGTGTGACATACAACACAGAAGCGCTGCGCTGTAAAGTCGTAAATAATAAACTTCTTTTTTTTTTACATTTTTAAAAAGTTGTAAATAAATAAATAAAGTCGTTATTTTATTTTATTTTTTGCGCACAAAAAGTATTCTCGTCGCTTGATAAACTTAAGATTGAGCCACTGTAGTCACTTGGACTACTTTAACGATGTCTTAAATAACTTTTCTGGGCCGGCAAGTTTCAATCCCATAGAAGCCTATGGAGGAGTGATCCAGCTCTCAGATTTAATCAGAAATATCTTAATTTGTGTTCCGAAGATGAACGAAAGTCTTACGGGTTGGAACAACATGAGGGCGAGTAATTACTGACAGAATTTTCATTTTTGGGTGAACTATCCCTTTAAGGGTAAGTAAATTATGGGATAATAATTTTAATTTTGGGGGTAAACAAACCCTTTCTTTAACCATAATTTTAAAAAAAAAAATCCATAAAACCATAAGGAAAACACAAACTCAATAAGAAGGTTCTTGAACATTGAAGGTGCTGAAAATAACCCATTAAGAACCTTTATAGTGCAAACTTTTATGCGTGAAAATGCTAATTCATTAAATTAAGAAAATAATTCTATAAACAGCTGCTCAGTTTTCAGATTTAAAGCTCTAATACAAAGCTCTTACCGTCCCATCCTCCAGCTGTAGTTCCAGCTCAGTTTCTCCAGGATTGAAATCTGTCAGAATCTCCGCAGATTTCCAAACATGTTCTGAGTCGGGGATCCACACCCTGTTATACTACAACAGAAACCTCGCATTACACTGCGATTTTAGAAGATTGTGCTTTGGAAGAGATTTTGTATGGCTTGTGTTTTTTGTGCTTGCACTGCGCTTCCAACAATAACAAAACTACTACTGACCATATGCCACACAACTATAACTAACTTTTAAAGTTTGACTCAATCATTTCGTAAATAAAGTCTTTGACAAGATCAATATCTTCTCAAATGCACACATGCTAGACTAAAATATCATGTAACTAAACTTGCTAAACACTTCTTAAAAGGGATTTGTTCCTCATACCTTTGTATACAACTCCGACAGAGCCATGGCAACAGGTGTCTCTTCCGATTTATTTAACATTAAACCACTTTCTCATGATAAAAATTACAAGTGAAAGTAATATTCATACGACTAACTTTTTAGTCACGACACCTGCTAAAAGTCTGGGAATGACGATGGGAACTTCCTCGCTCACCTGCGATCACCGGCGAAACTACAAGTCCTACTATGGCGAAGGCTTGTGCTGCTTAATATTCATGAGATTCACGGACCAATTATAAATATTCATAAAAGTTCATTCGAAATGTTAAGTTTATACGTTCATAAATAAGTTTATTTGTCTAAATAACAATGACAAAAGTTTATTTGTCTAAATAAACTCAAAATGACAACTAATAATAAATTCATTGCACTTTAGATTTAATTACTGATTATGAAAATAGAGTTAAAAATCAATAAAATAAGGTAGGCTGGAAATGACAGGAATTATTATGAAAAGGAAGATGGATGGAAAGAGAAAATATTATAAAATGATGAAAAGATACTAGTGATTAAACATTTCTTAAAGAAAAATATAAATGTTGTTAAACCACAGTGTTGCACGCGGCTTAATATAACATGTAATATGAATAGCCTATAGGATATAAACCTATTTAATATTCATGAGACAATCCTTCTCCATAGTGCGGCTCGGGTGTCGCGAACTTTGACTGCTTCTCATAGCGCGAGCGAGTCTCGTGACGCTTTGCTTACCGTAGGAGTGTGTTCATTTGAACAAGGATTTGACACCAAAGGAACAGGATACTGCTCTTACTCACTCATTCAGTGACTGCACAAGTATGCAGACATATGATCAGATGTTTGGACACGAAGACAAGTTTTCTCTTGGCTTAGTGCAGAGTCTGCAGACAGATTGAAATATACAAAGGCGAGACAGCTCAAATAAATGATCAAAATTATCAGGTTTTAAAAATCCTTATGTTCATTTAATATTTTTTTTGCGCATTTTGTGGAAGCACAAAGGTTAATCTTTATCTACGTGTATCAAATTCATATGGAATCAGTGCATACTTTGACAATATATGGAAAGTCTTTGTTGTAGCAATTATAGTTTAGCATGTTATGGCAGATAAAATTGCAATGCTGTCAATAAAAAAGAGAAACCTGTTGCATTACAGAGGATGTTAGATCATTCGAGATCACTATGAGCAAGATCAGGTAATACCAGTTCTCTATAGTCCAAGAAAATACTTGTCAAAAAAATAATAATCTGAGGAGTTTGGCAAATAAACAAAATAGCTGATGATTGAAGCATAGGCTTTGGTCCTGTGGAAATCTGTAACCAATAACAATCCAGTTACCCTGAGATTCAAAATTAAATTAAATTAGACTTTTTAGGCAGCTTTTTTGTATCAAGGCCCCTCCTGAAAAAAAAGGTGGGTTTTAGGGGTTCAAGTGGTAGAAACCCTATTGTAATTGTTACAATTTCCAAGGATCAGCTATCTTTTCTAAAATTGATCGGGCAGACCAAACTGTAAGACTTGAAACTTTGAGGGATTGTATAGCCTACTCACAACGTCTACACTGTCACTAAGGCTCGCCCCAATCGACCTGATGGTGGCGCTACCAAGATCAAAAGTATGTAATGGCTCATCATGATCATAACCATAGACTGTGATCATAACTCAATTGTTTGCCGCGGGCTGAACTGTCTCTTATGCGCCCCCTGCTGGCCTCACTAACACCTCTTCCAGCAGAAACCTGGTGTTCTCAGGAGGTCTCCCATCCAGGTAACCAGGCTCAGCCTTGCTTAGCTTCAGTGGGCAACCAGTCTTGGGCTACAGGGTGATATGGCTGCTGACATACACTACCGTTCAAAAGTTTGGGGTCAGTACGATTTTAAATACTTTTAAAAGAATTCTCTTCTGCTAACCATGGCTGCGCTTATTTGATTAAAAATACAACAAAAATCAGTTATAGTATTAAATATTATTCCAGTGTAAATCAGCTGTTTTCTGAGTGAATATATAGTAAAGTGTAATTTATTCCTGTGATCAAAGCTGAATTTTCAGCATCACCAGTGTCAGTGTCTTCAGTGTCAAATGATCCTTCACAAATCAGTATAATATGAGGATTTGATGCTCAAGAAACATTTATTATTATTATCAATGTTGAAACAGTTGTTGGTCTGTCACTTGTACAGTTTTTTTTGGATTCTTTGATGAATAGGGTTAGGGTTAGAATCTTTTGTAACATTATAAATGTCTTTACTGTCACTTTCGATCAAATTAATTATTCCTTGATAAATAAAAGTATTGATTTCTCTCCTCCAAAAAAAAATAAAAAAAAATCTCACTGACCCCAAACTTTTGAACGGTAGTGTATATATTTTTTTCCACTGGAACAAAACGTTTAAATTAGGGCTGTCAAACGATTAATCACGATTAATGATTAATCGCATCCAAAATAAAACAACCTAAAAAAAATTAAACAATATGTGAAAAAATCACTAGAGTGTTTCTACCATAGGTTTCTACAGAGAGCTGTAAATCCACTAGTGGTAAAAATGTGCTATTGCGTAATAAAAATGCTCAGTGTGTCCACCAGATGGCTCCGATCTCATTTCAAAAATTGCTTTCATGAGGCCTAGACTTGACTCTAAAATGAAATACAGCTTTAATAAAAAATTGTTTTTAATTATATATATATATATAAATTTTCTATTATTTTTCAATGGGAAAAAATGGGTCTTAATTATTGCATAAATATTAATTATAAATCATAAAATTATCTCAAAACACCAAAAAAGAAAAGAAAAAACATTATTGAACTAAAATAATTATTACATTGATTTTACTCAAATAAAATGTATCTTAATGCCGCCCTCCGGGTCATTTTTGACCCGAAGGTCCTGAGTGTGGGTCTAAAATGAAGAACCCCAGAGGGTTAAGAAAAATATGTTATTTATATAAAATGTTTATATTTATATAAAATATACATTGTATAAAGGCTACATTCAGTCTATATACAGTATATACATGCAAATATTTCTTAAATACACATGCATGTGTGGGTGTTTATGTATTAAAAATAATTATACACAGTACACACACATATATTATGTAAACACAAACTTTTATTTTGGATGCGATTAATCGTTTGACAGCCCTAGTTTAAATGTGTTATTTTGGTGATCAAAGATGAGTTTTAATGGATAAAATTGACTAGGCAAGGCAAGGCAAGTTTATTTATATAGCACATTTCATACACAATGGTAATTCAAAGTGCTTTACATAAAATGAATTAAAATAATCAAAATAAATAATTAAAACAGTTTAGAATAAAAATAAAATACAGTACAGTACAAACAGTCGGATGAACAGTGGCACAGTGCTCATTCAGTAAATGCACAGCTAAACAGAAGTGTTTTGAGTCTGGATTTGAATATGACAAGGAGCACATCTGATCTCTTCTGGAAGCTGGTTCCAGCATAGTAGCTAAAAGCGGACTCGCCATGCTTAGAGGGAACCCTTGGTATTTCAAGCTGATGTGATCCTAATGATCTGAGTGATCTGTTGGGTTTATATTCAGTGAGCATATCTGCAATGTAGTGAGGTCCTAGGCCATTGAATGATTTATATACCAGTCAGGCCAGCTGACAGTCTTGCCTGGGCCCGGGACAAGATAATCTTAGATGGGGCCCCCCACCCCCCCCCCCCCCCCCCCCGATTTTTTTTATTTTTTATAAAACACCATTTACTTTTACCCAAAATGAATAATAAAAACACGTTTAAATGGGTACATTTTCAATAAATGTCTTCATCTTCTTTTCTGACATAGCCTACTGCAGTTCTTGTTAAAACACACTAGACATGCATAATCTGTGCATTTTGGGCACTTTTTGTGTGAAATCATATTTATTTTTTGTCCATCAAAAGTGTGCTTTCACTTTTAAGCATGAGCAGCGCAGCAAAAATAGACTCGGATCTGACCCATTATCTGTTCACCGATGATGACAGTGATGCATTTCAGCCGGCTTTTTATTTCTCATCTCCATAAATAGTAGTAAAGCTAATCCAAGGGCTAGAAATCAATGAATTCTTTGCTAATACTTCCTCGTCATCATGGAGAGCGCAGTTCGCACCGCTTTCTCCTTTCCACAAGCGTTTGCTCTCCCGTGGCGTCTGTCGTTGCTATGCAACAATGAACTTAGGCGCGCCTGTAAAAACGAGCGCGCCGCGTCGCTATTATGAGCTAATATCCAAAATATTTCCATATGTGGCTCTTTCCTCCTTTCTTATCAACAAGTGGATTTACAGCATACAGCCACCACAGCAGCAGCACCCCCGGTCGCCATGTCTCAGCGCTTTTATGAAGAGGACGCAACTGCACGCGCTTTGGGCATGCACGCGCATCCCGGGTTTGAGAAAACCTGGTACCGTGGCGTGACGTTTAAAAAGAAATTTGTACCGACTTGGTACCGAAGTGCCGGGTCTTTGACAACACTCATAAACGTTGGCTGCGCTGTTTCTTACCTTGCTCAACGTTGACTTTACTAACGTTAGTTCCAGCTTCACCGTCACCACCTTTTTAAAAATATTTGTTTAGGGCATCTCGAAGGCCTCTATTTTCTTCTGCTCTTTTCTTTTCTGAGCACCGGACTTGTGCTGACATTTTGAGCGTAACGTTAGCCTACTGAACTTCAAATCAAATGACAACATCATATTTCGATCAGTGGCCAAACCATTTTTGTTTGGGGGGGGGGGGGGGGGGGGGGGGGGGTTCTTGACCACTATTTCAATAACGAATAATGTCTTTTATGTATACATGTATACTTGTATAAATGTATACTACTATTTATTTATACTTACATAAAAGCTTTTATGTAACGCGCTGCTAGTGATCGCAATTCCCGTGATGTTCTCACAAAAAATCTTTCGATACCTGGAACATTGTGAATTGTAGCTACGTCTAGCGTCCTTGTCTTTCTTTAACTTTCTTTTTGCAAAACCACTCAATTGACGTCTGTCCAGTTTTGATTTTAATTCATTTTTTTGTAGCCGTTAAAAAAATGACACATTTGCACGTATTTGTTGTGGACCAACGCAACTCTGACAGATTGGGGAGGGGGGAGTGATAGTGGTCATGTAATCTTTATTTATTTATAATTTATTATTAAATCATTATTGTTATTATTATTGTTAAATTAGTGTTCATAAACGATTTATTTATGGTCTGTCAAGAATTTCAAGTTAATAATATAACAATTTACGAAAAATTTTTTTAAAGCTTGACTCATGTGGTGCCCCCCTAGTGGTTGTGAATGGTTGGTGCCCCTGGGCACTGGCCCAAGTGCCCTTATGGATAATCAGGTGTTACACCAGAATCTGTGACCGTCATAGTCTGTGACCGTATATGGGCGCGGTTGTCACTGTGCTGCGTGATCTACGCAAACAGCGTAACTTCTGACTATAAGCCAAAGGTAAGGTATTTACGAAACGTTTGTTTAGAAATGATGGTTATTTTTACACAATAAATGATTATTTGCTTGCCCAGATTGAGCTCAATGTGTTTTTCTTTTTTTTCAGAGTAGCCGACTACGTGTGTTTCCGTGTTCATTAATGTTTATGTTCTCACGCGAGAAGAGAACGTGCACGTTTAGGAAAAGTTTTTTTCTCAGTGTGTTTTGCTATTCAGAATAATATGTTATATTGGATATTATTTATTAGGATATATATTTAATTTGTGGAACCAGTAGTCAATGAAAGACATGTATGGCACAAAAAGATTATTTTTGTGTAAATTATTATATTAATGCACAGAATAATAATACAAAAAATCACTCAAAATTGCTGTAACAAGTTGTAAAGGTCACCGAATTGTATGTCGCAGACATACAGTAGGGTCACCAAATATGATAAGGTTATTTTAATTGTCACCGCATTCTGTTACCCTCCTCTATTTCACTCATAATGAATGTGACACACTCCAAATTCACTCTGATGATGTGTGAACTCTCCAGCTTCTTACAGTAGAAATCATTTTGGGCTGACATGAACAGAAGCAGACATACAGTAGGGTCACCAAATATGATAAGGCTATTTTAATGGTCACCGAATTCTGTTCACATTCATTATGAGTGAAATAGAGGACGGTAACAGAATGCGGTGACCATTAAAATAGCCTTATCATATTTGGTGACCCTACTGTATGTCTGCTTCTGTTCATGTCAGCCCAAAATGATTTCTACTGTAAGAAGCTGGAGAGTTCACACATCATCAGAGTGAATTTGGAGTGTGTCACATTCATTATGAGTGAAATAGAGGAGGGTAACAGAATTCGGTGACCATTAAAATAGCCTTATCATATTTGGTGACCCTACTGTATGTCTGCTTCTGTTCATGTCAGCCCAAAATGATTTCTACTGTAAGAAGCTGAAGAGTTCACACATCATCAGAGTGAATTTGGAGTGTGTCACATTCATTATGAGTGAAATAGAGGACGGTAACAGAATGCGGTGACCATTAAAATAGCCTTATCATATTTGGTGACCCTACTGTATGTCTGCTTCTGTTCATGTCAGCCCAAAATGATTTCTACTGTAAGAAGCTGGAGAGTTCACACATCATCAGAGTGAATTTGGAGTGTGTCACATTCATTATGAGTGAAATAGAGGAGGGTAACAGAATTCGGTGACCATTAAAATAGCCTTATCATATTTGGTGACCCTACTGTATGTCTGCTTCTGTTCATGTCAGCCCAAAATGATTTCTACTGTAAGAAGCTGAAGAGTTCACACATCATCAGAGTGAATTTGGAGTGTGTCACATTCATTATGAGTGAAATAGAGGACGGTAACAGAATGCGGTGACCATTAAAATAGCCTTATCATATTTGGTGACCCTACTGTATGTCTGCTTCTGTTCATGTCAGCCCAAAATGATTTCTACTGTAAGAAGCTGAAGAGTTCACACATCATCAGAGTGAATTTGGAGTGTGTCACATTCATTATGAGTGAAATAGAGGACGGTAACAGAATGCGGTGACCATTAAAATAGCCTTATCATATTTGGTGACCCTACTGTATGTCTGCTTCTGCTCATGTCAGCCCAAAATGATTTCTACTGTAAGAAGCTGAAGAGTTCACACATCATCAGAGTGAATTTGGAGTGTGTCACATTCATTATGAGTGAAATAGAGGAGGGTAACAGAATTCGGTGACCATTAAAATAGCCTTATCATATTTGGTGACCCTACTGTATGTCTGCTTCTGTTCATGTCAGCCCAAAATGATTTCTACTGTAAGAAGCTGGAGAGTTCACACATCATCAGAGTGAATTTGGAGTGTGTCACATTCATTATGAGTGAAATAGAGGAGGGTAACAGAATGCGGTGACAATTAAAATAACCTTATCATATTTGGTGACCCTACTGTATGTCTGCGACATACAATTCGGTGACCTTTACAACTTGTTACAGCAATTTTGAGTGATTTTTTGTATTATTATTCTGTGCATTAATATAATAATTTACACAAAAATAATCTTTTTGTGCCATACATGTCTTTCATTGACTACTGGTTCCACAAATTAAATATATATCCTAATAAATAATATCCAATATAACATATTATTCTGAATAGCAAAACACACTGAGAAAAAAACTTTTCCTAAACGTGCACGTTCTCTTCTCGCGTGAGAACATAAACATTAATGAACACGGAAACACACGTAGTCGGCTACTCTGAAAAAAAGAAAAACACATTGAGCTCAATCTGGGCAAGCAAATAATCATTTATTGTGTAAATAACCATCATTTCTAAACAAACGTTTCGTAAATACCTTACCTTTGGCTTATAGTCAGAAGTTACGCTGTTTGCGTAGATCACGCAGCACAGTGACAACCGCGCCCATATACGGTCACAGACTATGACGGTCACAGATTCTGGTGTAACACCGGCTCTGACTCCAGTCACGCAGCAGCTCTTCTGCCACTCAGTCCCGCTGAGGGGGGCGTGTTCCGGCGGGGAAGTGACGTTAATGCATTCCCTCTATAGTCTTCTGAGGCCCTGTCCCAAATGGCACACTTCATGTGCACTTTCGGTCTTGTGGACTTACAATGGCTGCCGCGTGCGCGTGTCCGTTAAGTCCGTGAGACCGCAGTGTGTCCCATTTGTCATTTTTAGATCTCAGAAGGGTGCTCTGCGGTCGATTTGCGCCCTTGATGCGCACTTTTGCCGAGCCCGCGCTGATGCGGACTCCACAGCAGACTTCTTCCCGACATTCAAAGCGGCGTTACGTCGCGAAAGTGCGGACTCAGAGGAAGACCGCGAGTGCTTAGGGTTCCATTTGGGACAGGGCATGACCATAGACTGTAAAAAAAGATGGACGACTGAACCCGCCAGAGTCCCGATATGGCGCTGACATATTGGAACTTGAGTCTGCGCAGTAGCGTTTTCGGGACCAGTCATGCGCAGTCGTGAGCAGGAAGTAAAGCCGCGAAATCAAGGCCCCGCCCTCACTCTCGTTGAATCAATCGCAAGCACACGCCCTGCACTTTTCTTAAGTGGCCTTGTCTGCTCCGTTCCTCTCCAATGATGTCTGCTGATTGCAGTACCTCGTTAAAATAAGGTAAATACAACTACTAACCACATAGTCAACATTATGAAAAAAAGTCCGTTAGTACTTCAGTGACTACTTCGCACAGAGAAGCTGTCAATCACAGCTGTCAATCATGATGTCACAGCACCGTTTTTATAGCATCAAATAACTAACTAAAAACTAACTTATTTTAAAAACAAACACTTGAAATTACATCAACGTGATAGAAACTACAGTAAATGACAGAAATTATCTTTAGCAAAAAGATATGTGAAGTGTAATTTAATTATTTAGTTGGTCTCACGTCCCGTTGAATAACATGGGGAGGCGGGGTTTATGACCTATACTAGGACCGGTCACCGGGGGGCGATCGAGACGTTTTGGCTTCACTTTTGAGGGCTTGTGCGGCACGCTTGGGCATGACTCATAGCAGTGGTTATACAACGCCCTCGGAGTCGGTAAACCACCTCAGCACTTCCATAAATATTTGGCCGCATTAGAAACCACTGATCAAAATCACTGATTTACTCAAATGAGTCGGTGATTTAAGGCAGCAGTTTCACTTTCGATTGGAAGTAAACTGTCATTTCGTGTAATGGTGAACTGCGGACTTCTGTCTGAGAAAAATGAGCCAGGTGTGAATTAACCTGTTTACTATTTTCTTACTAAAAACATTTTTAATATGTAGAGCTGGAGCCTATAGATGTTATTCGATCTGCGTCATCAATGTTTGCGGCGGCCATATTGTTGACATAGAAATCACGGCAACTGTCAGTCTGTCAATTGACAAACGAGGCAGCGTCGGTATTTATGGAACGATATTCCGGACATTATTCAAAAGGAATTGCAAATTGAATTTGCAATTGCGTTTTCAATTTGTGGACGCATAAAATGTGACATAATCCAAACGCAATTGCAAATCGCGCATTACCGTTTGCATTTTCGTTTAAGCGAACGCACACTGACTGCCAAATTTCAAATGGAAAAGCAAAGTCCGTTTGCAACTGTGTTTCCCATATCTGACGAGTTTTGGCCCTGTCATATTTAAATAGCAATTTCAATTACCACGTCTGCTTTTTCACTTTCTCAGTGTTGCGTATGTAGCCAGCCAAAACTCAAAGGGAATCGCAATTCCCTTAGTATTTGCATTTCCGATGCCTACACGTAAATCTGTCAATCAGTGTCGAGGGTGGGGTTATGCTACGGGGCGTGTTTGTGTTGGGAAGTGACGTCACTCACAGTCGACGCCGACGGTCATGAGGTGATTAGGGTGCTTTTCAATATCCCTCCTCGTCTCCTCGCTCCTCCGTCCTCCATCCTATGACCCGGAAACCAATCGAGCTCAGCCATCTTAAAGGACATCTCAATTCTCTAATTGCACCGCGAGGAGGCGAGGATCGAGGAGCGAGGAGGCTTCCAGAGGAGCTATGAGCGAGGATACACAGGTGTACCCTTTGCGGAAGAGTTTTATCGACTTAACGTGACGCACGTATCAATTCTCCTCCCCCTTCACGTCGGTCACAATCATTTGGATTTATACTTTACTTTTGTAGTTTACATAAACCACACAACTCACATATTTCAACAAGGTATCTTGCTTTATTATTATTTATTATGAATTTCTTAAATAAACAAACTTTAACAACATAAGGGCAGATCCTTTGAGCACTGCCGATGACGCAGTGAAGTGACGCTCGAGTGATCAAGTATTCCAATGTATAAAAAAGCTTTCATTCAATTCCTCCGTCCTCATTTTTTTTCCTTGCAGCCTTCCCTCGCGTCATACAGGGGGTGGAGCTGAGACGCGAGGAAAGGAAGCGAGGAAAGGAAACGAGGATGCACAAATAAGAAATGAGAAGCACCCCTGGAATTCATAGCAGCTTTCTTTGGCCAAGGCCCGCCCATAAGGCCGTTTGACCGACATGTCAAACAACCAATTACAGTTCGTTTCGTTCAGCGTCAAGTTTCGGGGCGTGGAAATGTCCCCACAACAACAGACCTGCGTGCAACAAGTCAGTCAGCATAGAAAATCAAAGAAGGAGAAGAAAACTTCAAGAGTCTATGCCGTGAACCTCGCATACTTTTGAGAATCCTACGTTTAGCTGATCTTGATAAATGCTCATTGTCACTCATGTAAACACAACAGTTTTTCTTCCGCAATCACACGTCTGCGCTTTGTTTCCCGGCGGACCGAAAATAAACGCGACACTCGCGCCCCCCGGAAATCCGATAAAATTCAACCAATCAGATGATGACTTCGACATTCCTGAAGTGTTTCCAGTTAAGTGTACCATATGCATCAGACGTTTAGCCAACGTTCCGTGGGCGTGACGTCTGAGGCTGAGACTATGAGGTGATGCCCTGAACAGACGCCTTCATCATCTGATCAAGACATTTTTTTTATTGAATACAAAATTATACATACAACCAAGGCAAACGTATTCATCTACAGTGTCTAATAAGAACGAATAAAAGGCTCAACACAGTTTAAAGGAACACTCCACCGTTTTTTGAAATTGGAGTTATTCACTGTCTCCCCTACATTTAGATATGTGGGCAAATACATTTTTGTCTCAGTGCATGCATTGTCTTAGCCTGGCAGTGTTCTGTTCAACATAGTTTTCTATGTCTGTGGCAGCAAAGATAAAGTTGAGATGCAGACTCGCCACCTTCGCAGTAGTGAACGCGCCTATAGAGAGAAATGCACACTTCATATGAATTAGCCTACATAAGCAGAGAGCAGACACTTTCTTTTAGTTTTTAATTATTTGGTTTAAAAGTAGACATTTCAATCGTTCTATACTTCTCAGGTATGCGAGACAAGTAGGCCTATCTTAAACGCTGAGTTTCGGTTCATTTATGAGACGCTCCAGTTCACGCGCCGGCGCCTCCGTGTCCTAATTACCGGTATATTGTCTACTATATTTGCTTCTTATTTATTAATACAGTCAATTTGTTGATGAAACATTGATTAAAATGAAGATATGTATTTGCCCACATATCTAAATGTAGGGGAGACAGTGAATAACTCCAATTTCAAAAAACGGTGGAGTGTTCCTTTAAACTGTGTTGAGCCTTTTATTCGTTCTTATTAGACACTGTAGATGAATACATTTGCCTTGGTTGTATGTATAATTTTGTATTCAATAAAAAAATGTCTTGATCAGATGATGAAGGCGTCTGTTCAGGGCAACACCTCTTGACCGTCAACTGTGAGTGACGTCACTTCCCAACACAAACACGCCCCATAGCATAACCCCACCCTCGACACTGATTGACAGATTTCCGTGTAGGCATCGGAAATGCAAATACTAAGGGAATTGCGATTCCATTTGAGTTTTGGCTGGCTACATACGCTACACTGAGAAAGTGAAAAAGCAGACGTGGTAATTGAAATTGCTATTTAAATATGACAGGGTCAAATCTCGTAAGATATGGGAAACACAGTTGCAAACGGACTTTGCTTTTCCATTTGAAATTTGGCAGTCAGTGTGCGTTCGCTTAAACGAAAATGCAAACGGTAATGCGCGATTTGCAATTGCGTTTGGATTATGTCACATTATATGCGTCCACAAATTGAAAATGCAATTGCAAATACAATTTGCAATTCCTTTTGAATAATGTCCGGAATATCGTTCCATAGGTATTATCCATGGTATTATCACTGTATTTTTTTTTTTAAACAGCGTGATGGTGTGTTGTGTAATACACGTCTGTTCTAACAACAGCAATAAGAACCCCGGGGTTAGTTTTTATGATTTCGATAAGTTATCGACTGTCAGAAAGCGTGAAGGGAAGGAGACAGAGTTGAGCCAGCGCAGGAGAGGCTAGCTAGGATAAATAGGCTAAACTTTCAGCCAACTCACCACAGAAAAGTCTGTTCCCATCCTTTTACCACAGGTTTCACACATAATCTGTGTGGAATGCGTGTGCGGTGCGTATACGGGACAGAAGCAGGACGCGCTACAGTGCTTTACGCCGCCTTCACACTGGCAGTTGAAATCAGCTCCGTAGTACGCAATACGCCCCCAACGGACGTCGTACTACACAGTGAAAAGCGTCGGAAGCGGGTAGAACAAAAATGGCGGAGAGATTAGATAGTTTGATTCTGTCAGTTCTGTATGATCTCTCTGATGAGGGTTATAGAGATATTAATAGGAAGGCTGCTGCGTGAGGAAAGTTGCTCAGGACGTTGACATGTCAGGTCGGCTAAAAATGTGATATAGTGGTATAATTTATACCACTATATCATATTTAGTTCGATGTCTGCCTACAATTTAATTGTATTAACTGCCCTAATAACGTTAGCAAATCATGAAAATAAAAAATGACATGACAACTTAACTTTTAATAAAATAAATAATGATTTTATAAGGATAAGAATTCAGGTTTGTTTATCAGTATCATAGCAACGCTAACTTCCGCTGAAATTGTCGGATAGGAACCGTCCGTAGCTTTTCGCAAGAGTTCAATTTTTTGAACGCATCCGGATGACCAACGGACACGATTTCCTTCGCACCGCACTCGGTCGGACCCGTTTCGGACCCATTCGCATGCGGTCTGCGAATCTCCATAGGAAATGAATGACTTCCGGTCGTTTCGGAGCCGTATCGGAGATGATTTCAACTGCCAGTGTGAAGGCGGTGTTAGTGCTATATGCTGCGTTTGCAGTGCGTAGCTAACTGATCCGCGGCTGTAACGTTACCACAAACACCCCGGTACTCACTATTTTTATTTTAACACATACTCGCTATTTCAACAACGTAAGCCAATTATTCCATGCATTACTTCTATATATTAAGTTGCTCAAGCAATTGGTCAAATATGTAACCATGTACTTATATTAAAATCGCAAACATTTTAAATGAAAACTTAAAATTGACAAAAACAACCGACTCTCATACCTTTTCTTTTGCATTTACATTTTAATACAACAAATCTTGCATGTCACAAAGAACTTGTTTTTCCACCTCCACGAATGAGACGAGTGTCATTCATTATGTTGCCTTGTGTTGAGGTGCATTGTAGTTTGTATACGGATACTGTATGAACGAGATCGTTATAAATATCCGGATAAGTTACGGCTTGCAAAGTGGCAATAAGGACGGATCTTTACTTAAGCTTGATTGGTGTGGACCCACATCAAATAATAGCATTATCTTCTCTTGATACCGACGAGATGAAGCCAGGCTACTGCTCCCCTCAACTCAAATCTGCGCGCGGTTAGGGGCAGCAGGACAGATGTCATGTCAACAATATGGCCGCGGTTAGCTACTTCCGGTGTTTGCGAATAAGGTCTATTTCACTCAAGTCGTCGCGAGGGCCTTACCTCAGTATTACTAACGTTAGACTATGTAATGACGATATATTTTAACTGAAATCTTGTCCCATTCTCATCTGTTCTGCTTGATTTCGGAAATCTTGATTTTATCTCCTCCTTGATCCTCCCGTGGATCTCCCTACTATTTTACATTAATTGCTGTATGTGACATTTCCATGTGCTCTGTTGTTTTTGTCTGAAAACCAATAAGCTAATTCAAAAAATATGTTTGCAGTGATATTCCTACAAGTGGTTGTTACAAAATCTTTAGTCAACAAGAAGTAGATGACGTCTAATTAACCTGTAATATGTTCTGATTTGATGGCAGTTTTGGAAGTTGAAGAGGACGTAAACCTCCGCTTCGCGTGCGGAAGACACTATAAATTAGGAAAAAGTTATTAAAGATACAATTAAAAGTTTCTTAAGTATCTGGAATTATAACCACTGATGTAAGAATCAGCCATATATTTATAAACTGCTGTATGGAAAATTCGTTTGGAATAAAAATCTCAGCGTTACGTCGATTCTGCAGTTAATTAATATTCATGAGCCAAACATGAGCCAGACCTGTTTAAATAGCAGGATCTCTGATCTCGCGCAGAGTTTAACGGTCTTCTGACTCTGACTGAAACTGCGGAGCGTTTCAACGACTTCCAGAAATCATCTCTTCTCTTTTCCAAACATTCGTCGCGCTAGAAACTCTCAGAAACACTTGTTTACCATTGTTTACTCATTAATCGAGTCTTCTGTGAAGAATTAAGGCACATTTAAAAGTTTTTTGATTTCCACTTTCGCTCACTTTTAAAGTAGGTCAGTCAGTTCCTCTGCGTGAGAATGATGAACTGCGGTCTTGTGACTGAGAAAAATGATCTGGGTATGAATTGACCTGTTTACTTTTACTGTTTCTAAATGTATTTATTTATTAATATGTGGGAGAGCTTATGTGTTTTTCAAACAGTGAAGTTTGTCTTGAGGAGGGCTTTATCTCAGTATTGTTTTATAGTGAAGGTAGATTTTAACCGAAATATTTTTCACAAATGCCATATGTTCTTCTTAAACTCAGATTTTTTTAAAATTATATATCAAAACGCTCTTGTTTTTATGCTAATTTAGAAAGTCTAATAGACGTTTTGTGATGTGATGTTGTTATTCTGTTGGTCTGTGTGACTCAGTGCCTCTGAAGAGCATCTCAGTGGAGGTTCGTGTTCAGGATCATGTCTCCACAGTCTCCTCCACTCTGCTGTATGTGAATGAGGAAGAGCGCCCCCTGGAGGCCTTGTTCGTGTTCCCTCTGCCCGCTGATGCTGCTGTCTGCCACTTCAGTGCCAAGATCGGAGAGCAGGAGATTGTGGCAGAGGTGCAAGAAAGAGAAACCGTGAGTCCAAATATAAGTCTGTAGGAAGCGTATTTGCATAATGTTTACTGTGTGCAGCACGTAATATAATTGTGTTTTGCAGGCGAGGGATCGGTATGATGACGCTTTGAGTTCGGGTCAGCAGGCGTTTCTGCTGGAAGAGAGTGCAGAGAGTCCTGATGTGTTCAAACTGAGTGTCGGGTGTCTGTCGCCGGGTCAGAACGCTGCCGTCACCATCATCTACGTCACCGAGCTCGATGTGCAGGCCGACCACTCGCTGCGCTTCTGTCTGCCGGCTGTACTCAACCCCCGATACACACCAGCAGGTGCAGCAGCTGCTGACACACACTTTATTAGCGGAGACAAGCTGATTCTAACACACTCTCTCTCTCTTTGTGTGTGTGTGTCAGGTTCAGGAGCTGGTATAGTCTCAGAGATTTCATCAGTATGTGGAGCTGTTCCCTACACGCTGACACTCAGTGTCCATGTGAGCTCTCCAAAGCCCATCTCCAAACTAGAGTCCAACTGCACTCTGGATCCTCTAGTGTTCCTCCACTCGGATCACACTCAGGCTACGGTACTGCGTGTGTCTTCATGTGTTTATCTGGATGTGTGAGCACAGTAGTGTTATGCATGTGTTTTTATGTGTGTAGGTGAATCTGAGTCCTGGTCACATGTTTGATAAGGACGTTGAGCTGTTTCTGTACTATCAGGATACCCATCAGCCCTCTGCTATAGTGGAGGCAGGAGTGGCCACTGCCCCATCAGGTCGGACCTGCAGCTGAGCTCACTGGCATTATGGGATTGATTGATCAAGGTTTCACTCTCTCTCTCTCTCTCTCTCTCTCTCTCTCTCTCTCTCTCTCTCTCTCTCTCTCTCTCTCTCTCTCTCTCTCTCTCTCTCTCTCTATTTCAGGCTCTCTGATGAGGGACCCAGTGGTCATGATAAGTTTGTACCCAGAATTCCCAGAGAAAGTGATGTCATCACTAGCAACTCAAGGAGAGTTTGTTTTCGTGGTGGACAGGTCAGGCAGTATGTGTGATGTGATGCATCATGAGAAAGGAGCACAGACGCGCATAGAAAGCGCAAAGGCAAGATTTCAGATTCAAAACATTATGCTTTATAAGTGGAGGTTAAACATAGATTTATAAACATAGAACCACTTTCTTTCCTTGTTGAACTGAAAGAATGACTTGCCCTCTCTCTTCTGTCGATCCTCGTTGAGATGAACGATCGCTCATTTTGTTCATGAGTTAGATTCATGAACAGATTGTCTCTTGTTCAGACTCAAATCACTGAGTCTCGTTCAGTAAAGGGGTTATTCGTTCAGTAGGTCGAATGCTCCTTCACAACCCACTAGAATGCTATTGGCTATAGTCACACGGTTCAAAATATAGTTCACTTTTTCAAAAAAGAGGGACTTCAGTGTACAATAAATAACAGTCAGTGTATGAAAGTGAACAAGAACGATTTGTTAAGAAAATTCTGATTCGTTAAATTTTCAGCCTTTTTTTTCCAGAATTTTTAGTTGGAATTTTATAACATTTGAAAACAACAAAAAATGGAAAACTTTCAGTTTTTGACCAAAATTCATGTTTTTCCAAAACCCCAAACTATTTTGGCCGTTTTTTTGTGCAAAATTCATGTTTTTCCAAAAACCAAAACAATTTTGGCCGTTTTTTTGTGCATTCTCGCGGTTTTTGACGAGGTTTTGGGATGGAAAATCTTGCTGGCATCTGGTGGTAACCCTGGTTTTGATGACATGTTGAGTTTAAATATCTGTCCATGTCTCTCTGCTATAGGACACTCTGCTGTTACTGTTGAAGAGTCTGCCCATGGGATGCTACTTCAATATCTATGGATTTGGCTCTCGTTTTGAGTCCTTCTTCCCGTTAGTAACTATATCTTCATTCATACTGTAGGTATTCAGTTTTGAAATCTGTCAGAGAGGAGATGAGGAGATGTTTTTGTGTGTCTTTGCAGTCAGAGTGTCGTGTACAATCAGGACACAATGGATCAGGCTATGAAGAGTGTGAAGAGAATGAAAGCAGACCTGGGCGGCACAGAGATTTTACAGCCTCTAAAACACATCTACAGTCAGCCCTGTAACCCTGACCATCCCAGACAGGTACAACAACACCTCAACATGCATCTGAACGACACACTGACATTCATGTGAAGTATCAACTAGGCTAAAAGAGCGTTAGTTCACCAAAAAATATAAATTCTGCCATTATTTTCTCACCCTCATGTCATTCCAAACCCATAAGACTTTTGTTTATCTTCAAAACAAAACTGAAGATATTTTTTATGAAATCTGTGAGGTTTCTGTTCCTCCACACATGCTCACCTGCTCCTTGGTGAATTTTGCCTCAATGAAAAATTGTGATTTGGGATTATAAAACACATTAACTTGCATCAAAGTGAAAACCACAATTGACCGTGCTACTCTTGGCCACAATGGTAAACACAACATTCAATAACAGAAACTCCTCTAAATGTCAGTGTTGAATCTCTGTGTTTACCAAGTTTAGATGTGAGTAAACTCATCTAAACTCTTCAGAAGACTTGGATTGAACTGATCGATTCATATGGATTATACGTATACTAATGTTTTATGAACTTTTTTTAAGTGTCAAAGTTTTTGGTAAATCTACTTTCAATGTCGGAACAGAAATCAAAGATAAACAAAAGTTTTACAGATTTGGAAAGACATGACAGAATTGTCATTTTTGGGTGAACTATCCCTTTAAGTCGACTAAGATGCTTTTTTTCTCTTCAGCTGTTCATCTTCACTGATGGAGAGGTGGAAAACACTAAAGAGGTGCTGGACCTGGTGAAACATCATGTTCACTCTCACAGGTAAAGGTCTGCTGGGTTTGATGTTCCCATCATTCATCTCTTCATCACTTACGGTAACAGAGTTTATTGTGTGTTCAGGTGTTTCTCATTCGGGATTGGTGAGGGTGCAAGTAGCGCCCTCATCACAGGAATGGCCAGGGAAGGATCTGGTCACGCTCAGTTCATCACAGGCACCGACCGCATGCAGCCCAAAGTAAAGCTCTACACCGGATTTCACAGCCACAAATGTTTCCTAGTCAAATGTCTCAATGGTTTTTTCTTTCTCTTCAAACTATATCAGGTGATGCAGTCCCTCAGGTTTGCGCTGCAGCCCCCTGTGTTTAATATCTTTGTGGATTGGACCCTTCCAGATGGCATTACTGTTGACACACTGTCTCAACCCATCAAAGTGCTCTTCCAGGGTCAAAGGGCACTCATTTACGCCCAACTTAAAGGAGAGGTGAGATGATGTAGCATGTGTTTTTTTTTTTATATAAGAATAAGAGACCAGTGTCTCTCCTTTGTTTAGATGATAACAAAATCTGCATTTCCCCTCTCTTATAGAGTTCAGGAGGTTTTGAGGGAACAGTGACCGTCAAA
Organism: Rhinichthys klamathensis goyatoka; assembly: GCF_029890125.1. NCBI lineage: Eukaryota > Metazoa > Chordata > Actinopteri > Cypriniformes > Leuciscidae > Rhinichthys > Rhinichthys klamathensis. Next base: position 657,271 of record NW_026606855.1, on the reverse strand, counting down.
TACAGGCTTAAAGATCATCCAGTAAAAAACCAGCTCCACTTTTGCCTCAAACCAAATGAGGAAACTGGGTAACACACACAAACACACATAGAAACACATTGAACTGTATGACATCCATTCTTTGCTTTTGAAATCTAACAAATTTCCTCCGTGTTTTTGTAGGTTGTCCGTCCACCGGCTGGCGGCTCGCACCCGGATCCGTTCTCTGGAGCAGGAGGAGAGGTCATGTGATTCAGATGTTGAAAGCATCAGGAGAAAGATAGTGGAGCTCAGTGTTCAGGCAGGAGTGAGCAGTGTTCATACAGCCTTCATTGCCATTAATAAAGACAGCAGAGAGACTGTGAAAGGACCCCTGCTGCAGAGAAGAGTGCAGACATACGGTTAGTGCGACGATTGTGAACTTGTGAGGATGTTTGTGTCTTTTTTATTATTATTAAATAATAATTTATTTATATATGGGCTCTGCACACACACACACACACACACACACACACACACACACACAGACACATCTCAACATTAAGCCTTGTTATACTTATTTTATACTTACTTTTAACTTGTAGTGTATAAATATTTGGGCTATCAAATTAAACCTATTCATGCGTGTGATTTAACCCTTTAAGACCGACGGGAGCGCCGGCGCTCCCGTTTGCGTGTGTCTGTTTAAACGCCTATAGAAACTGAAACCAAATTGCTAGCTCAATCATTCTTTTTGCATACAAAACCAGAGATGTAACATGTTCAGATCAAGCCTCCAACATGCCCATGTTGCGTTGTTTTCACCCTCTAATCAGTCTGTACAAACTGCGTAATATGCGTTTACAAAAAAACAACACAAAAATGCATTGCACGTCTTTGCACACATGTTCTGTAGATCTGCGATTGATAGTTACGTCTTCCGATGGCTCATTGACGTATCACGTTCTGTGCACTATGACCCCCGGGTGTGTCGCATATTGTGACGTCACAAGCTGCGTCATTTGACCATGCGTTTGACTCGCGTGATTTTTTTTCCCCAAACCACTTCAGCGGAAATCCCGCCCTGCAGCCGATTCTAAAGTTTTCATTGCTCATGTCAATCACTGTACAGATTGCCTACACCAAACACTGATCCCTAAACCTACCCGTCACTGTAACCTAAACCAATGAAATCGGCTGCAGGGCGGGATTTCCGCTAAAGTGGTTTGGGGGAAAAAAAAATCACACGTTTGACTCCCGTTTGACTCCCATTTGCTATATGTTCCTTCTTATCGTTATTGTCTTTTTACCATTGCTTTATTTTATCATTTCTTTCTCCTTTAGACACTCACAAATACAAGCACATTCACACACACACACACACACACACACACACACACGCGTGCGCGCACGCACGCAACGTTATGTCTAAACGAAAGTACACGGACGCGGAGGTTTTGGAAATACATATTGCGTCCGATGACGATGAACTATACGTCTGCTCATCTATTTATTTTATATTTTAACCAATTCAATGTTCAATCAATATTCAAAAGCAAAATGTTATCTGTTTGACCACAAATGTAATTGAATATTTTACATGGCATTTCCCCTCCCTTTTTTTGAATGAGTGTAAAAATGAGTGTATCTTCAAAACTAATTTATGTAAACAGTTCAAATCAATTCTGTGTAGTTTTAAATTGTTTTATGCACGTTTTTCACATTGACAAGTTTGAGGTTGACATTTATCCATTTTTTGTATTGAATAAAATATGTAAAAAATAAATAATTAAAATTGTTTTTCTTTTTGTTTATTGCACTTTTGAGATATTTATCTAGTTACTATTGATTTTTTACAAACATAGCCTTCAAATTGGGAGAGTAAGGATTATTTTGATGTATGGCATATGAAAATGCTCAAAAGAATGACAGCACAGCATGTAAAAATACAAAGATATACTCTGGTGGAATTGTTCTATGGCAGGTCATAAAGGGTTAACTGTTTAACATTTGTTAATGGAAACACAGTTAGAGGCCTACGTGTTTGTACAGTACATAAGACTGCCTGTAAGGAAAGATTTTTTATTATTGCTGATGCAGTTAAAAAAAAAAGAGTTGTGTGTGTGTGTGTGTGTGTGTGTGTGTGTGTGTGTGTGTTAGACCAAGAAATTAGTGTTGCATTCATTCAAATATATAGCTTCACATATAGTGTTTGTGCACGTTGGTTTTTCTTTAGAGATGGCGAGATCCTAATGTGGTTCTGCAAGAAAAATAAATAATTATATATTATTCCTGTTTGTTCACTTTATTTCAGAGATGATGGAGGATTATTGTTCAACACTTTCTATGACGAGTAAGTGAACATACACAACGAAAGCCATTTCACAAACTTCTGTCAGGGCTCCGACATTGTGATGTACATCATCATTTATTCAGAGATTACTAAACAAATGTGTTTTATTTGTGCTGATCATAAATGTGTTTAACCCTCTGGGGTCGGCTATCGCGCCGGCGCAATTGTCTCGATTTTTGCTTCAGAGAAGAATACGCGGTTAGTGCGAGGATTGTAAACTTGTGAGGATATTTGTGTCTTTTTTATTATTATTAACATATTCTTGTTACATATTTTACATTTGGTGTGTTCAAGTAATCGAAATCAAATGCTATTTTAGGGTCATAGCAGTGTAATTTATGGCCAATACTGAATGTCAAGTCAAACTTGTGTTTGTAAACTAAGTTTTACGACAGATGATTATTGCTTTGATTGTATGTGTAAAAGTGACTTGACTATATACTATAGTATATTATATTTTTATGTGTTAATCTCATTAGGATGTGAAAACAAATGTTTTAGATATTTACTGGATACAGAAAGTCCCAGGATGCCAGTATGTGACAGTGGCTTTTGCATGGCAAGCACCAATCACATTTTCTTCAAATGATAAGATATAAAATGTTCAGGTTTAGGGAGGATGTGGTCAGTGTTTCTTTTCAGTCTGTGGGGGTTTCTTGTGCTTGCAAGAATGTGTTTGTGGTATTTGCAAAGGTAAGCTCCCAACATAACATCAATTCAGTAACGTTCACTGGAAATGACTGAGTGCTAAAAATAGCTCTTGTACCTGTTTTTATGGGTTCATTGACAAACAAAACAATACAAAGGGTAATTGCAAGATTGTTTTGGGCCAGAAATGTCCATATCAATCCATCCCTATTCCAAAGCTTTTGTTCTTTTGGATGTGTCTGTTCTTGGTTGTTTCTCCAGATCTGAATCTGTTCTGACCTTTGGTTTTTCTGCCTGTATAGCGATACAACCTGCTCCGTTCCTGGCCGGTAAATGTAGGGATGCTGAGTCTAAGTCACTGATGGGTAAGTGCACTTCAATGTAATATTATTTTTATGAAAGAAACTTTTACGAAAGAAATATTGACCTGTTAATCATTGGTTTATAAGCCTCACCAAACCACAGCACAAAAAGGAGAGCAATAAATGATTTCCTGTCACATAACAGTTACCAAGATGTAAAATTAATTTGTTTTCAGGGAGACTATCTCAAGCCCTGTTTAAAAATCAAGGTAAGATAAATCATATTGACTAATCTTCTGTTGTGGTTTTGTGTTGAGGTGTTTTTGTTATGCAGGTTTCATGTGAACATAAAAAAAAAAAAAATCATATGTATGTTTTATGGTCAGAATGGTGCTACACACAGACACACACACAGACACACACAGAGCCGATCAGCCCTATATGCACACTACGCAAGTTGCGTAGGGCCCCGCAAATTACTCAAGGCCTCGTTTCAAAGCACGTCAATCAAAGTTTACAACATTGATGAGAAGATTAAGCAGAACTATCCTTCTGGTCACGAAAAGAGAGAGAGAAAACACCATGAGACTTGTGAATTGCGGGAACAGCAATCAGGCAGACTTGTGTTCTCTCCTCTCCAAGTTTGAGGTCAGCAAAGAACAGTAAAGTTAAGTTGATGTGCATCTCTCTCTAGTCTGTCTGTCTGTCTAACCCAGCTGGGAAGTGCATCTTTTGGTCTTTTTGTGTCTTGCTTGCTAATGGCGGCGTCTTCCAGGGCTGTGTTTTGTGACTTTGTGCCTGACAAAAAAAAGTTTGCGTGAAATATAACTATTTATTACGTTTGATAAACGACAAAGGGCAACTGTGTTTGTTTATAAACTGCAGCTCGGAAAAGATAACGCGTCGCGCGTTAACATGCGTTTATATGCGTGTGCACGAAATGAAACTCGCAGTTTCCAGCAGAAACATCTGTGGGGACTAGTCCGATATGGGCGTGATTGCACTCCTCATTATAGGCGCACATAATTTTAAAACAAGACAATGATTATCTTGTCTCCAAGTCAGTTTAGTTACAACTATAAAGCAAGATGGAAAGCAATATTGACATTGACTTGATTTATAGGCTATATTTTTTAAATAATTTCAACATTATTTAAAATGTTGATTGGCTGGACATACTGGTCAATATGGATGCACATCCCTCAGTAAATAATAACCATCAAGTATTGCTTTTATCATTTAAAACACAGGACATGCTATGGCAAGCCATTTTGGCTTTTATTCATTCACAGGCTGCATTTTTGATATCAGTAATTAAATTTGTACTATTTAAAATGTGAATTGTTGATATTAAGAATGTACTTTTTCTAGTAACAATGTCTATTTCTGATATCAGGGATTATATTTTCTTTGGTACTAGTTAAAGGAGGGAGGATTGTAGTGCATGGGAGCACTGGGGTGTCAGACTCAGGTGTGACTGTGTGGCAATGGCAAATGGTTTACATGGCTCATCATGGGTCAGGTAGGAGGGCCCCTTCATTTTGCTTAGGGCCACAGGGAGGTCAGGATCGGCTCTGCACGCGTGCACACACACACACACACACACACTCTCTCGTCTTTCACTGTCGTCACTCCTCCTTTTATGCTTCTGAAGCTCCTCCGTGAGAGATACGAGACCGGTGCGTTGCGCAGGTGTCCCCAGTCAGTATCACGCCAGCTTCCTAATGACTTTACTATTAAAGGAGATGTTCAAACTTTTAACTAGTAGTGTATAAATATTTGGGCTATCAAATTAAACCTATTAATGCGTGTGATTTAACTGTTTAACATTTGTTAATGGAAACACAAAGTACATAAGACTGCATGTGAGGAAAGATTTTTTATTATTGCTGATGCAGTTTAAAAAAAAAAAGAGTTGTTGTGGTGGTGGTGTGTGTGTGTGTGTGTGTTAGACCAAGAAATTAGTGTTGCATTCATTCAAATATATAGCTTCACATATGGTGTTTGTGCACGTTGGTTTTTCTTTATAGATGGCGAGATCCTAATGTGGTTCTGCAAGAAAAATAAATGTTTATATATTATTCCTGTTTGTTCTGTTACGTTCCCCTAACTGTCTAGGGGTCGGGAGGGGAGTTAACAAAGGAAAAAAAGGAAAGAAAGGTGAGACGAGAACACACTTCAATCCTCTGTCCCAGTCCCAGAGTATATATATATCAAAGAAATGATTTTATTTATTATCTGACAGTTGTAGCAAATTCCCAGAATATCGAACGCATAGGGAATATCCAACGCATAGAGAAGACGGTCGATTGTTATTCAACACTTTCTATGGAGAGTAAGTGAACACACACAACAAAAGCCATTTCACAAACTTCTGTCAGGGCTCCGACATTGTGATTTACATCATCATTGATCATTTAGAGATTACTAAACAAATGTGTTTAATTTGAGCTGATCATAAATGTGTTCATGCCTCATTTTTTTAGTCTGTTACTTTGAGTTTTTCTACTGAAACGAGAAACATACAGTCATTTTAGAGAACTTGTTGATTGTTAGTGAAAATATATTTCTTCATATTGACTAAATACATGAATTTTCCACTTGAACAGGAACAGCTCTGCCTAACGAAAAGTAAGTCAATGAATCCACAGTGATTAACATGTTTTTGTGATATGAGTGTGTGTGAGTTTTATTTCAAACTCTGTGAAACTCTAATGAAAAGTCACCTTATGGTCAATGATTGTTGTTGTCAGTTGCAGAGATCCTATTCCACTGTCTCATGAAGCAAAATCTCTAGGCAAACAAAGGGGTATACTAACGCACACACACACACACACACACACACACACACACACACTGTACATTGAGTTTTGATGTTTTATGGGGACTTTCCATAGACATAATGACATTTATACTGTAAAAACTATATATTCTATCCCCTAAACGCAACCATCACAGAAAAATTATTACATTTCTAAAACTTCATTTACTATGATTTATAGGCTCTTTTCTTCATGGGGACCTAAAAATGTCCCCACAAGGTAAAAAATGACTATTTAAAAAAAAAAAATATATATATATATATTACTTGGACATTTGGTCCCATTTACGGGTTTACCACACACTAACTCCTAAACAAGAGATGAGTCTTTTTATCATCTTATCATCTTGGAAATAAATGTTATTTTCCCTTTTTTGCCTCTTCAAATTGATCTATAATTGCCTCAACTTTTGGTAGGACGATTAAATGAGTCAAAGAACCGATCTAGAATGTTATGCTATTATGTAATTCCTAACATAGTCCAAAATGGAGGTCAAACAACCAACAAGGACAAAGAGGCAATAAATTTCCAGATTTTTGTTGAACAGATTTTCCATGATTGCACCTGGATCTTATTTTCTCTCTCTTTCTCTATATGTGTTCAACTGCAGACCCGTTACTCCAGCTGGTTTCTCTCCAAAAGGCGTCAGGCTGCTGGGATCTGGACGTCACACTGGCTGATGCGTTTGGGAAGACGGAGGAGGAGCTGACCAATCAGAAACCAGCTCAGGTGAGAGATGTGATGAATAATCAGACAGTGATGATTGTGTCCAGTAACTAATGCAGTGTATGATGGTTTGTACACAGGTGGAGGGGTCAGTATGGGCCACTCTCCTGGCTCTGATCTGGTTATACGGCTGTAAAATAGACCAGCGGGTCGAGTGGCAGTTTGTGGCCATGAAGGCGGCGTCGTGGATCGGCTCTCAGAAAGGTGAGATCTCCGTTCCAGACCACATTCACTCAGCCAGCGTTCATCAAGAGACGCTTGAGCAAATATCTGCAGTTCTTTGACACACACTGATGATATGTGTGTGTGTGTGTGTTTCAGTGGGCGATCTGTCCGAGTGTGTGTGTGTGGGTAATGTCCTGCTCGGATGTCAGGTGACCAAAGAGACTCTGGGAATCTAAAGAAGTCAGTGTTTCTACTTCCTGTGCCGTCAGAAGACGAAAGAACTGTCACACAGTTTCATTTACTGTTTTTCCTTTACTTGTTTTCTTAAAGGTGCATTGCGCAACATTTCATGTTAAAAATACCCGTTTTTCTAATACATACATGCTTAACCCTCAGACGGTCCTCGGTCATTTCTAACCGAAACATCTTCTGTTTTGAATTTCTAAAAATCACAGCTTCATCGGAATGTTATGAAACCTGGTGACTTTTATGGCATTATGTATGTGAATACAAAAAAAATTGAGGTCATGATCCGAGCATGCTAAGTGGTCGTAAAAAAATTGTCACACTTCGGCTTCGGTCAAAAATGACCCCCATTTTTTTTTTAATATAGTAGTTTATATTTTTTTCATCTTTCTTTAGCTTATTCATTATTGCTGTTTTCTTTTTTACTGTTCATTCAGGGTTCGTACGTTTTGAAAAAAAACCTGGAAAAGTTATGGAATTTGAAAAATGCAAATCCCAGGCCTGAAAAGGTTTTGAAAAAATAAAAAGACCTAGAAAGTTTTGGAAAAGTCATTGAATTTTTTTTTTTTTTAATTCATTTTTAACACAGCATAATATGTGATTAATACAAAAACTGTTTAATAAAAAAAAAATATTTCGCCTTGTCTTAACTTCCTTATATTCGGCCGGCATAACGTTCAGTTCACTTTCCGATTCACTCACTTGTTGCGATGTTGCCTGAGGCGAAGTCTAGACGGCTGAGGACATGACTATGTATTGGTTAAAATGTGTATGAACCTTGTTCACTGTTTTGTTACTTTCAGTGACTTACACAAATGTTCATTATATAGACTTGTTCATTAAATGTTATTTTACATAGTGTTATAATTGAATGAATTGCTTGAATAATTTATAATAATGAATAATTTTTTGTTACAAATTCTGAATAAAAAAAAATGGGTATAAAATGTGCTTCTTGTCAACACAAGCTTCTCTTTCTAACACAATGTTTAGGTTTGACTGTAATCATAATGCAAAAACTAACCTAAAAAAGAATAAATATTATAGAACAAAAATAAATTGCATTGGTTTTACTGGGATGGAGGAAGTTTCATTTTTAGGTCTCCGGTCACTTCTGACCGGGTAGGCCCAGGATGTGACTCCGAAAGGAAGACCGTCTGAGGGTTAAACAATTGCCTGATGGGCTGAATGAGCCCTTCTCTGATCACTGCGACTGCCTCTATAATCCTGTACAGTAAATAAAATAAATAAGAGGGATTTGGGATGGAATTTGAGACTGGGCGTGACGTCATGTGCGTTCACGCTCACCTGGCTATGTCTGGCAGGTTTGTGTATTCGCCGCCATTCTCCGTATCAGCGAAGACAACTCGAGCGACAAAACTTTAGTCAACTTTCGACAAAAATAGAAGATGGATTCAAAGAGACCGGCTTGTAGTTCATTCCAAACCCCAACGCAAACTCCACGTAAGACAAAGAAAAGAAAACTTTTGTCTAGTCTTACCTCCATAACTTCCGGCTCATGCATTATTTTGCATGGGCCATTGAGCTATTTCCCTGTGTGACTCAGTGCCTCTGAAGAGCATCTCAGTGGAGGTCCGTGTTCAGGATCATGTCTCCACAGTCTCCTCCACTCTGCTGTATGTGAATGAGGAAGAGCGCCCCCTGGAGGCCTTGTTCGTGTTCCCTCTGCCCGCTGATGCTGCTGTCTGCCACTTCAGTGCCAAGATCGGAGAGCAGGAGATTGTGGCAGAGGTGCAAGAAAGAGAAACCGTGAGTCCAAATATAAGTCTGTAGGAAGCGTATTTGCATATAATGTTTACTGTGCATCATGTAATATAATTGTGTTTTGCAGGCGAGGGATCGGTATGATGACGCTTTGAGTTCGGGTCAGCAGGCGTTTCTGCTGGAAGAGAGCGCAGAGAGTCCTGATGTGTTCGGACTGAGTGTCGGGTGTCTGTCGCCGGGTCAGAACGCTGCCGTCACCATCATCTACGTCACCGAGCTCGATGTGCAGGCCGACCACTCGCTGCGCTTCTGTCTGCCGGCTGTACTCAACCCCCGATACACACCAGCAGGTGCAGCAGCTGCTGACACACACTTTATTAGCGGAGACAAGCTGATTCTAACACTGAGGATTTTGGAAACTGTCATACATTCATATAGAGGATCAATCTATCCACGTCTTTAGAAATGAGGCCCCAGGAATGAGCATTAAGTCCATAGAATCATGTTGAGTTTAAGTAGTATTTGTCCATGTCTGTCTATAGGACACTCTGATGTTACTGTTGAAGAGTCTGCCCATGGGATGCTACTTCAATATCTATGGTTTCTCCATAGATGAAGAGAATGCAAGCAGACCTGGGCGGCACAGAGATTTTACTGCCTCTAAAATACATCTACAGTCAGCCCTGTAACCCTGACCATCCCAGACAGGTACAACAACACCTCAACATGCATCTGAACTACTGGTTAGATGTCTTCAGTGCCTGGGATGTACAGAATTACAGTGGGTTTCCTGAATCATTTTTAATGAAGAATTTGTATTTATGTTTTGGTTTAGAAGCAGGGGCCTCAAGATAGGTGGTGTATTTTTAACTTGATCAAATGCAACCATCTTGACTAGAGATGCCCCAAAACAGTGATATGCCACATAATGGCCAAAGAAATCTTTCTAAAAGTGTGTGTTTGTTTTTAAAGGTAATTAATTAAAAACTTACATTATATGAAAGTGTTTTACCACTTTCTCACAACTTAATTTGAAGCACAATTATCAGAATCAGAAGTGTCAATCTTACATTTAAATGTCAAACAGGCTAGTCGACCTGTTGAACCATTGTGACCCATCCATAATGAGTATCTCTATTGTTTTCTCTTCAGCTGTTCATCTTCACTGATGGAGAGGTGGGAAACACTAAAGAGGTGCTGGACCTGGTGAAACATCATGTTCACTCTCACAGGTAAAGGTCTGCTGGGTTTGATGTTCCCATCATTCATCTCTTCATCATTTACAGTAACAGAGTTTATTGTGTGTTCAGGTGTTTCTCATTCGGGATTGGTGAGGGTGCAAGTAGCGCCCTCATCACAGGAATGGCCAGGGAAGGATCTGGTCACGCTCAGTTCATCACAGGCACCGACCGCATGCAGCCCAAAGTAAAGCTCTCCACTGGATTTCACAGGCACAAATGTTTCCTAGTCAAATGTCTCAATGGTTTTTTCTTTCTCTTCAAACTATATCAGGTGATGCAGTCCCTCAGGTTTGCGCTGCAGCCGCCTGTGTTTAATATCTCTGTGGATTGGACCCTTCCAGATGGCATTACTGTTGACACACTGTCTCAACCCATCAAAGTGCTCTTCCAGGGTCAAAGGGCACTCATTTACGCCCAACTTAAAGGAGAGGTGAGATGATTTAATGTGTTTCTTTAATAAGAATCAGACACCAGTGATGTAACCTGGAGAAATATTCACAGAAATGTTAATACAAGCACAAGTGGAAGACTACATCTTTACATTATGTTAGATTGTGTCCAAATGTGTAAGGAAAGTTGTTTTATTTACATTTTCTGTGCAGTTTTAAAAATATAGTGTCTGTTGTTTTTTGTGTGAAACCGAGCAATTAGCATTACAGTCAATTACATTTTTTATGAGTCAGATCCACCAAAAAACTGCAGATCATAAATATATGCCAATAACTTTAGTTTTCTTTCCTTGAAAGGAATTGTATTGCTGTTTGATGGATGATGATGACGTTGATTACGCACCACCAGGTGAGGAGGGTATTTGAAAATTTAAACTAATTAAAAACACTAAATACTAGGGGTGTAACGGTACATGTATTCGTATTGAACCGTTTCGGTTCGAGGCTTCCGGTTCGGTACGCATACAAACCGAACGATTCCTTGGACCATTTTTCCTACCGACAAAATTCGCGCTGGCGCGACCACCACAACGTTGCGCAACATCAAATGGCAAGCGTAAAGAAAGCGGAACGAAACTGCGCTACTCATTATGTGCTTCACGGATCGTTTATCAGTTCGGAGTTCGGACCAGCAACATCTGTGCAGCGCGAGCCGATCTCGATCAAGCGACACTGTCACTACACAGCGCTAAGATCAAGTGAAGAAAACATTTGAATTCGCCACTGAAGTAATAACATCGCTGCGAGATCTAGTGAGAAGCATTCACATTTCTCCGTTATTAACCGTAGATCTCTATTAGATCAAACAGCGCTGACGTGGACACCAGGAGAAATATTGTGCCGTGAATGAACTAAGTTAGTAATACTTTACGTCCACAGACCAGCAACATTCACCATAACTGTAATCAGTTTGGCTGGAATAGTGAAATGCTTTCAAGTACTTCACACATCTTTTTCCAGCACTTCAAAACTCAAATATTATATAAATAAATATTTGAAGAGTTCAGATGCAAAAGCCTTTGAAATTTTCTTCTAGAATGATCATTTTTATGAAGCTTGTATATTTAAGTTCAGTAATTTCACTCAAATGACAATTAATAGGTAATCTTCATCGCCATTTAAGTGAAATTACTGAACTTAAATATACAAGCTTGATAAAAATAAAGAAAATGAACTCTTCATATATTTAAATGTTATTTTTAATGTGATGACCAAAACATTATTTGTTCATCCTTCAAAGATGACACCCATTTATAAACCTGAAAGTTTCAAGATGTAGGAAAACTCACAATTATTTAAAAAATATTTTTTCTTTTAACAAATAGGAAATTTCTCTGGCATTTCTTACTTTTTGCTGTATCGAAAACGTACCGAACCGTGACTTTAAAACCGAGGTACGTACCGAACCGTGATTTTTGTGTACCGTTACACCCCTACTAAATACTAAAAACAAAAATGTAAATACTAACTTAAAAAACAAGCAAATATTACAAATTGTAAATAAAAAAAATAAACGAGATGACACAAATCAGTCAATTTCATGCAGTGAATTTTCACATATGCTGATCCTTATAAAAATTGTACATTGACTTGCACATTGTAGTTTTCTTTCCTTAAAAAGATTCTGATTTCAAGGCGATGAATGATGATGATTATGTTGATGATGATGATCTACTCTAACTATCGAAAGTTTGAAATTGTGTGATACTTTTTGAGAGTATTGTTGAGAGTCGTATGATAAATTGCTTGTGATGTTCCCCATTTGTACAGTGAGTTGCTTTGGGTTAAAGAATCTGATAAATGACTAAATGTAAATATTAATTTCAGACTTTTTTATTTTATTTCAGATTTGCTTTTAAAAAGTAACTCAACCCCTGGTCAGAGCCTGACTCCACCCACTGGCAATGTTTGAAAAATGCTGGAAAAGTGGGCAAAGCCCAGCGGAGGGGGGGCGTCTCTCTCTCTCTGTCAAGGACTTCAACGACTCTTCAACGACTCTCTCAAGGCCGTGGTGAGCTGGTGCCTGCTTACGTCACGCAGTACCACAACATCCAATAGGAAAATTCAACTGCAGTATCCACCGTTCAACCTGAAGAGGGCAGCACTCAGACGTTTATACACCATATATTGTAGAATTAAAACACTTTATACCCAAATGTCAAAAAACTTACTCGAATCACTGAAACGGCATTAATAAAGCCCCAGTCTTACAGATCATTAACTAAAAAAAGTTGTTTTAGGGTTTAGTTACCCTTTAATGGCTGGATGGACACCCAGAATGAAACAAATGGAGCTCTGACATCAGGACGGTCGAGACAAGGAGCTCAGATCCCCGGACAGCTGTGGCAGGAACCTCTGAGACGTGACGGGAAGCCTGAAGACCAGAACATCATTCTCTGGTGGATGAGTTCTGGCATTTGAACCTCTGAGGCGTCCATGGCAAGAACTTCTAGGACCATACAGCCATGACGGGAACCCCTGGTCCTGGACAGACAGGGTAGGGAGCTTTAAACAGAAACAGAGAGACATAAACCTCTGGGCCGGCAGTGGCAAGAATTATTTACTGCCTGTGAGGCGGTAATGATGGGAACTTCTGGGACGGAAATAACTAGGAGCTTGGATACCGTTGTGGCTGAAATGGTCGTGAGTGCTGACCTTGTGGCAAGAACAGGAATCACTGGGGCAGCCATGACTGGGAGCACTGGTATTGAGGAGGCAGTCATATATAATCATATATCAGTCATATCAGGACCCTTGTTACCGGGTGTGACCAGGAAAGGGAGCTCTGTCATCGGAGAGGCACAGGTGGAGGCAGAAAGCTCTGGCATTCAGAGGCCATGATGGAAACCTCTTGGACTCAGGATGGTGCAAACCAAAACAAAAAAGGGGCTTATGTGACGACCTGAAACAAAACAGAGAAAAAATAACAGATTTGACTTAGCAAATTCTTCCTATGAGAAAATAAAATGATTTTTAGCCGATCTTAGGTTCACTACCTTAAACCAGTTGTGGGACAGGATTCTCCCCAGACTAAGTCTCCGGCTTGGCTGCTCCTTTAGCAGAGACCTGAGGAGGCGACAGCATTCTGTGCAAGAAGACGTCTGATTATTACCTTAAACTTTACATCATGTTTTGTATGATAGTGAATTATTAATTCTAGATCTCACCTGTTGACAGGTTGGGTTTGGACCAGAGCTTCTGTTTCAGCAGCATCAGGTCATAGTCACTAGGGAAATGTCCACACAACATCACGAACATCAGAATCCCTAGTGACCATGCCGTCGCCTGCCTGCCGTAGTACTTCCCCTTGGCATGGTACTCGGGAGGACAGTACGCTGATGTGCCTGAGGAAAGAGGTTTTGTCTGATGTGTACATTTGCAATGCATTACAGCATAACTGGAGTTTTGAGTTACAATACATACCGGAGTATGACCTGTACGCCGAACTCCTCAGAATGTCCCCACACCCGAAGTCAATCAGCTTGACTTCAGACGTCTCACTGTTAATCAGGAGATTTTCCAGTTTGATGTCACGGTGGAGGACTCTGCGATCGCAGCACATGTTGGCAGCGTGAGCCGCCTGCCTCATGATGTGCCGGACCTTCTCCTCATCCAGTCTTCCACCGTGACGCCTCATGAACCGGGCCAGATCCTCACAGGGAGAGGGACATTCGAGGACCATAACGAAGTGGTCAGGGTGGTCCTGCCAGTCCAGCAGCCGGATGATCCCCGGCACGCTGGGACCTTTACTCGCCAGGATGGTGAGGGCGATCTCTTTAGGAAGGGGCTTTGGATGATCAGGCTAGAAGAATTTGGTTTGCAAATAAAGATTTAGCTCAGTCTTGGACCAGTTTGTTAGTTGAATAAACAATCAAATATCTGTCTGTGATAAATGTTAATATGAGATGTTTTATATTGTGCAGCCTACTTACAATGAATATACATTTAGCGTCTTTCGTCTTTGTGACGTATTTCACGGCCACCTGATGAACAAAACAAACAATTCATTTGTGTGTAGAAGCCATAAAATACACTTTCAAAGGATGAGATTGAGTCACAATCTAGATCATGTTTGATTTATTTTGACTTACTTTAAGATCATCCTCCAGACGTCTCCCTTCGTACACCACACCAAAACCACCTTTCCCCAGCTGATCACCAATAGTATAGTGACTGAAGATGTAGTCTATTAAAAGACAAAATAACATGATGTATATAGTTTTTTCATTTGACTGTATTTTAAATAATTAAAGCTCCAGTCCGTAACTTTTTTAAGTTAAAAATAATCCAAAATAATTATATTAAAAAAAAACTTATTCTGCCAGTGGTCAAAACTATCTGCTTGCCATAGCTAGATTCAAAACGGTTAGCTTGTAATAATGATTTTAATTCCAGTGGTACTGGTGGGTTTCCGCGGGAAATTCGAGCATGTCTTTGCGTAATGACGTCACACCCGTACACATAAAGAAGAGTTTCGGCTAGCCGGCTATACTGCGCATGACGAGATGTTTAGATGTATAGGCTTTTCTCGCAGCACTTTACATAATTAAACTTATGGCATCCAGAAAGATCCAAACAACAATCATCAGTGTCAACTGGAGATTCAGCAGTTATAAAACCCAAAAGACTTCGTACTTCGGATTTAAGGTGGCTAGAGAAAGAGAAAGAAACCGTCTCATGCGAACACAAGGATTTAAACATCGGCGGGGCTTTTGAAAAGTGCGTGAACTCCGTGTTTTGAAGGGGTTCGAAACGGAAGAAGAGATGGCTTTTTTCTGCTGAACAAGTAAGACATTTCAATAGTTCAATCGTGTAACAGTACGTTTTCTTAATTCACACAGTTATGGAGTTTCCTTGTGCCTTTCTCGTTTTGCTTTATGGAGAATATGAATTCTGAACTACACAGGTAGCTGCTAACCATAAAACACATTAAATTTAACATTAGTCACGCAATGCTGATGTTGTTAACATGAACAATTTGAGAACAAAGTAGGCTATAATTTGCACGGTTGCTGTAAATCACGTTGATTAAATCTAACGAAGCTTATCATGTCGAATGCTTTTTCCCCCTTAGTTGGTCAGAACAAAAATGGATTTTACTTACTTGTTCAGAAGACATTTTCTTATGAAAATTATTATGTTGGTCAAACTTTCAAAAAGTGAATCTGTGATTCTGTATGACAGTATCCACACAGCGCGGTGACTGACAGCAGCACTCGCCTCAAAGCACTGTGTTCATCCGCGCTGTTTCATGCCGATTTACAACCCACGTAAAGATGATAATTCCGCGAATCACTGCAGTTACAGATTTCGAACAGAGAGATGGCGACAAAGAGGAAAAGTTCCGGACTGCAGCTTTAACAGACTATATTGAATATTTACAGTTTTAACATCAGTATATATAGTGTAATGTTGTATCATATAATAAAGATCTCATGGCATTGATGTGGATTTTGGTATGATTTGTACTGACGTGTATTTGATATTGTGTGTGATACAGTATAAGTTTTTACGAGGTCAAAACAGAGATCTAGTCATTTATATTCTCATAAGATGGTCTGGTGTAATTTACCATCACTACTTCTTCCTGGCCATGCTACCTTCCTCTTCTCTCCCTCATCCCTCTGCTCCTCCTCTCCCTGACCTGAGCTGATCTCTGGAGCCTGTTTTCTGTCAGCTCTGAGGAAAGAGACCAGCCTCCTCCACCACTTCCTCTTTCTCTTCAGCACTCTCCCTGACTCCTTCCTCTCCTCCTCATCGCCTCCTCCTTCTCCTACTCTGTCCATCAACCTCCTCAACTCCTCATCAATTTCTTCCTCTCCTCCTCTCTCCATCACACTCCTCTCCTCCTCATCATCTCCTCTCTCCATCAACCTCCTCAACTCCTCCTCACTTTCTTCCTCTCCTCCTCCTCTCACTAATATCACCCTCCTCTCTTGGCTCTTTCCCACACCAGCATCATCAACAGGGGTCTCAGTCTCATCGCGAGGATGAGGATGCTGAACCGCCGTGTTGGTGCTGGGTTTTAGGGGTGTGCTTTGATGTTGATCGCACACCTCGCCAATAATTGGACTCACTTTACAACCTCGCTGTCCCATCGCTGTGAAAAAAACACTCACTCTCTGTCGACCACTACAACAAACCCACAAAGTGTGTAAGTCTGTGACGCGCTTATACAGTAAAACCCGCGCGTTCGATTCCACTTTGTTTATGACATCATTAGAGTCACCAACACATATAATCTGCTTTATCTCAATGTTTTCTCTTATAATTTTAAAATATAAGCAAATTGTATTTTTTCTAAACATCTCCCGTTTTACATGAATTGTTGTATATGACATTTTTATTATTGATAGCTGTTGTTTTTGTCTGTTGAAACGGTAGGCTAATTCAATAAATATGTTTGCAGTGATATTCCTACATGGGGTTGTTACAAAATCTTGTCAACAAGAAGTAGATGACATCTAACTAACGAGTAATATGTTCAGATTTGATAGCAGTTTCTTGGAAGTTGAAGAAACTTCCAACTTGGAATCCGTAAACCTCCACTTCGGGTGCGGAAGACACTCTTAAATTAGGAAAAAGTTATTAAAGTATCTGGAATTATCACCCCTGATGTAAGAATCAGCCATATGTTTATAAACTCCTGTATAGAAAATTTGTTTGGAATAAAAATCTCAGCTTTACGTCTCTTCTGCAGATAATTAATATTCATGAGCCAAACCTGTTTAAATAGCAGGATCACTGATCTCGCGCAGAGTTTAACGGTCTTCTGACTCTGACTGAAACTGCGGAGCGTTTCAACGACTTCCAGAAATCATCTTTTCTCTTCCCCAAACGGTCGCGCTAGAAACTCTCAGAAACACTTGTTTACTCATTAATTGAGTATTCTGTGAAGATTTATTTTTGTATTTGTATTTTCGGTTTTTTTTTTTCGGTTTCACACTTTCGCTCACTTTTAAAGTAGGTCGGTCATCTAGTCAGTTCATCATGAGCGTGAGAAGAATGATGAACTGCGGTCTTGTGACTGAGAAAAATGATCTGGGTATGAATTCACCTGTTTACTTTTATTGTTTCTAAATTTATTTATTTATTAATATGTTGGAGAGCTTATGTGTTTTTCAAACAGTGAAGTTTGTCGGCTTTATCTCAGTATTATTTTAGTGAAGATAGATTTTAACCGAAATATTTTTCACAAATGCCACATGCTCTTCTTAAATTCATATTTTTTTATTATATATCAAAAAGCTCTTGTTCGCTCTTGTTTTTATGCTAATGTATAGACGTTTTGTGATGTGTGGTTGTTCTGTTGGTTTGTGTGACTCTAGAAACTCTCAGAAACACGTATTTACTTGTTAATTGAGTCTTATGTGGGGATTTAAGGCACATTTAAAATGTGTATTTTCGGTTTTTGATTGTCACTTTCGCTTACTTTAAAGTAGGTCATCTTACTAGTAATTTCCTCTAACGCAGCTTGAGAATGATGAACTGCGGTCTTGTGACTGAGAAAAATGATCTGGGTTACCGGGTATGAATTCACCTGTTTACATTTATTGTTTCTAAATTTATTTAGCCTATCATTTATTAATATGTGGTAGAGCTTGTGTTTTTTAAACAATGAAGTTTGTCGCGAGGGGGGCTTTATATGGATTTTGGGACCATTGCTGTTCTCTCTGTATATGCTTCCTCTTAGCACTATTTTTCAGAAGTAAAGTATTTCATACCACTGTTATGCCGACGATCTCCAGTTTTACTTTCCTGTAAGCTTAGATCATCAAACATGTTCACTGGACAAAGCACAGGAATGTTACAGCGACATAAAACTTTGGCTTTCTAGCAACTTTCACCAATTAAATGAGAGTAAAACTGTGTAGGCTCTCCCATCTCACCTACCTTTCCTGATCATTTAGGTTCCTTGTCCCTAAAGATTGAAGATCATGTTAAGTGTTTAGGGCTGATCATGGACTCATCACTAAATTTTAATAGACAAATTGGTGCTGTTGTGAAAGGTAGCTTTTTTAACCTGAGATCAATTGCTAAAGTAAAGCATTTTCTATCTATTAAGGATTTGGAAATTGTGGTTCACTCTTTTATTTCATCAAAGATTGACTACTGCAATTCTTTATATATTGGTCTCCCCCAGACTATGCTAGTCCGCCTACAGTTAGTGCAAAATGCAGCGGCAAGGCTTTTAACGGGTGTGAGAAAGAGAGACCATATCACTCCTGTACTGCAATCCTTACATTGGCTTCCGGTTAAATTCAGGATTTATTTTAAAGTCCTCTTGTTTGTCTACAAAGCCCTATCAGGCCTTGCCCCCCAGTACAGTGATCTTATTATTCCCTACTCTCCTTCTAGAGTTCTTCGGTCCTCCAATCAAAGGCTTTTAAAGGTCCCTCGTTGTCATTTAAAATCAAAAGGAGATCGTGCTTTTTCTGTGGTATGTCCCAAACTTTGGAATAGTTTACCATTCCACGTGAGGTCAGCTCCATTAATTACCACTTTTAAGTCTTATTTAAAAAACGCATTTATTTTCTTTAGCTTTTGAATAAATTATGTTTTGTTTTGTTGCACGATTTTAATGTTGGGGCAACGTCTGTTGTTTGAAAATGTGCTATATAAATAAAGTTGCTTGCTAGTATTATTTTATAGTGAAGGTAGATTTTAACCGAAATATTTTTCACAAATGCCATATGTTCGGAATTTTTTTATCAAAACGTTATTGTTTTTATGCTAATTTAGAGAGTCTAATAGTCACGTTTTGTGATGTTGTTCTTGTTCTGTTGCTTTGTGTGACTCAGTGCCTCTGAAGAGCATCTCAGTGGAGGTCCGTGTTCAGGATCATGTCTCCACAGTCTCCTCCACTCTGCTGTATGTGAATGAGGAAGAGCGCCCCCTGGAGGCCTTGTTCGTGTTCCCTCTGCCCGCTGATGCTGCTGTCTGCCACTTCAGTGCCAAGATCGGAGAGCAGGAGATTGTGGCAGAGGTGCAAGAAAGAGAAACCGTGAGTCCAAATATAAGTCTGTAGGAAGCGTATTTGCATATAATGTTTACTGTGCATCATGTAATATAATTGTGTCTTGCAGGCGAGGGATCGGTATGATGACGCTTTGAGTTCGGGTCAGCAGGCGTTTCTGCTGGAAGAGAGCGCAGAGAGTCCTGATGTGTTCAGACTGAGTGTCGGGTGTCTGTCGCCGGGTCAGAACGCTGCCGTCACCATCATCTACGTCACCGAGCTCGATGTGCAGGCCGACCACTCGCTGCGCTTCTGTCTGCCGGCTGTACTCAACCCCCGATACACACCAGCAGGTGCAGCAGCTGCTGACACACACTTTATTAGCGGAGACAAGCTGATTCTAACACACTCTCTCTCTCTCTCTGTGTGTGTCAGGTTCAGGAGCTTGTATGGTCTCAGAGATTTCATCAGTATGTGGAGCTGTTCCCTACACGCTGACACTCAGTGTCCATGTGAGCTCTCCAAAGCCCATCTCCAAACTAGAGTCCAACTGCACTCTGGATCCTCTAGTGTTCCTCCACTCCGATCACACTCAGGCTACGGTACTGTGTGTGTCTTCATGTGTTTATCTGGATGTGTGAGCACAGTAGTGTTATGCATGTGTTTTTATGTGTGTAGGTGAATCTGAGTCCTGGTCACATGTTTGATAAGGACGTTGAGCTGTTTCTGTACTATCAGGAGACCCATCAGCCCTCTGCTATAGTGGAGGCAGGAGTGGCCACTGCCCCATCAGGTCGGACCTGCAGCTGAGCTCACTGGCATTATGGGATTGAGTGATCAAGGTTTCACTGACTCTCTCTCTCTCTCTCTCTCTCTCTCTCTCTCTCTCTCTCTCTCTCTCTCTCTCTCTCTCTATTTCAGGCTCTCTGATGAGGGACCCAGTGATCATGATAAGTTTGTACCCAGAATTCCCAGAGGAAGTGATGTCATCACTGGCAACACAAGGAGAGTTTGTTTTCGTGATGGACAGATCAGGCAGTATGTGTGATGTGATGCATCATGGGACAGGAGCACAGAGGCGCATAGAAAGCGCAAAGGCAAGATTTAAGATTCTGCTTTTTAAGTGGAGGTCAAATTTAATTTGTACATTTTGTGCATATTTATAATATTGCTACACTTTTTTTTTGCATTGTAGTCGCTTTGATGAAAAATCCCTCATTTTGTTCAAGAATTAGATTCATGAACAGATTGTCTCTCGTTCAGTAAAGGGGTTTATTCGTTCAGTAGGTCAAATGCTCCTTCACAACCCACTCAAATGCAAGTGGCTATAGTCACACCGCACAGTTCAAAATGTAGTTTCAAAACAGATTTTTTTCTCTCTTGATTTCAAAACGGAGGTACTTCAGTGTACAATAAAAAACAGTCAGTGTATGAAAGTGAACAAGAACGCTGTTCAAAATACACTGATTTGTTAAATTTTCAGACTTTTTTGGGGCAGAATTTTTAGTTGGAATTTTACAACATTTGAAAACATTTCAGTGTTTGACCAAAATTCATGTTTTTCTAAAAACTGCTCATTTTGATTTCTGCTCATTCTGATGGTGTGCATCACAAATAGAATCAGTTATGATGTCATGTTGAGTTTAAATATCTGTCCATGTCTCTCTATAGGACACTCTGCTGTTACTGTTGAAGAGTCTGCCCATGGGATGCTACTTCAATATCTATGGATTTGGCTCTCGTTTTGAGTCTTTCTTCCCGTTAGTAACTAGATCTTCATTCATTGATATTCAGTTTTGAAATCTGTCAGAGAGGAGATGAGGAGATGTTTTTGTGTGCCTTTGCAGTCAGAGTGTCGTGTACAATCAGGACACAATGGATCAGGCTATGAAGAGTGTGAAGAGAATTAAAACAGACCTGGGCGGCACAGAGATTTTACAGCCTCTAAAACACATCTACAGTCAGCCCTGTAACCCTGACCATCCCAGACAGGTACAACAACACCTCAACATGCATCTGAATGACTATAAACTAAAAAGTTAGTTCACCAAAAAATTAAATTTCTGCCACTTTTTTCTCACCCTCATGTCGTTCCAAACCCTTAAGACTTCATCTTTAAACTGAAGATATTTTTTAATGAAATCTGAGAGGTTTCTGTTCCTCCATTTGAAGTCCATTCACCTAATACTTTGATGCTTCAGGACATGTTCACACTAATACGTTTTCATTTGAAAACATATTTTTCTCTCCGTTTTGGCCATCCGTCCACACTGAGACGGCGTTTTAAGTCAACGAAAACGTATCTTTTGGAAAACGCTCTCCAAAGCGGATAAATTTGAAAACGCCGTTTTCGCGTTGTAGTGTGGACTGTGAATGTCACGGAACACACACAGGAGGCTGAAAATCCAAGTGCAGTAATTTTAATTTAAAGGGCAATCCAAACTCATAGTCATCCAGGCAGGGGTCAGTAATCCAAACAATCCAAACACAAGCACAAGCACTAAACCAGCAACACGAAAGCAGACCAGGAAGTGGTGTGACATTATACAACGAATCCGTACACATACAAACACAGACAGGGCATATATACACAGATCTAACAAGACTAACAATGAACAGCTGGGAACAATGATGACGGGGAACAGCTGAGTGCAATGAACTGATGAGTGACAGTGACAGACAGAATGCTGGGAAATGAAGTCAATAGTGAAGGACACCGTGATAACGAGGACCTCTAGTGACAAACAAGGGAACACAACCAGACACTGTGACATAACCCCCCCTCTACGGAGCGGCTACCAGACGCTCCAAGACATAGTACAAGATAACACAAAACTTCAGGAGGGAGGTGGAACGGTGGAGGATCAGGGGGAGGGATGGTGGGCCAGGTCCATGAAGGGAAACAGGAACAGGGGGTGAGGGTTTAACCGGGGACCAGGGTAAAACAGAGAGTCCATCGGGCGACCAGGGCGAAACAGAGAGTCCATCGGGCGACCAGGGCGAAGCAAACAGTCCACCAGATGGCCAGGGCGGTGAAGACCCTTCGGGCGGCCAGGGCGGTGAAGACCCTTCGGGCGGCCAGGGCGGTGAAGACCCTTCGGGCGGCCAGGGCGGTGAAGACCCTTCGGGCGGCCAGGGCGGTGAAGACCCCTCGGGCGGCCAGGGCGGTGAAGACCCCTCGGGCGGCCAGGGCGGTGAAGACCCCTCGGGCGGCCAGGGCGGTGAAGACCCCTCGGGCGGCCAGGGCGGTGAAGACCCTTCGGGCGGCCAGGGCGGTGAAGACCCTTCGGGCGGCCAGGGCGGTGAAGACCCTTCGGGCGGCCAGGGCGGTGAAGACCCTTCGGGCGGCCAGGGCGGTGAAGACCCCTCGGGCGGCCAGGGCGGTGAAGACCCTTCGGGCGGCCAGGGCGGTGAAGACCCTTCGGGCGGCCAGGGCGGTGAAGACCCTTCGGGCGGCCAGGGCGGTGAGGACCCCTCGGGTGGCCAGGGCGGAGACGGCCCATCGGGCGGCCAGGGCGGTGAAGACCCCTCGAGCGGCCAGGGCGGTGGAACAGGAGCAACCACCGGCTCAGGAACTGCAGCAGGCACCGGCTCGGGAACTGCAGCAGGCACCGGCTCGGGAACTGCAGCAGGCACCGGCTCGGGAACTGCAGCAGGCACCGGCTCGGGAACTGCAGCAGGCACCGGCTCGGGAACTGCAGCAGGCACCGGCTCGGGAGCAGCAGCAGGCACCGGCTCGGGAGCAGCAGCAGGCACCGGCTCGGGAGCAGCAGCAGGCACCGGCTCGGGAGCAGCAGCAGGCACCGGCTCGGGAGCAGCAGCAGGCACCGGCTCGGGAACAGACACCGGCTCGGGAGCAGCAGCAGGCACCGGCTCGGGAGCAGCAGCAGGCACCGGCTCGGGAACAGACACCGGCTCGGGAACAGACACTAGAACAAAAACAGTCACAAAGACAGACACAAAAACTGGGTCAGGCTCAGGAACAGGCACTGGCTCTGCCTCCGGCTCTGGAACGAGCACCGGCTCCGCCTCCGGCTCAGGAACGGGCACTGACTGTTCCACTGGCTCAGCCTCCGGCTCGGAAACGGGCACTGGCTCTGCCTCCGGGTCAGAACCCGCAGACACTGGCTCTGCCTCCGGCTCAGGAACAGCAGTGACTGGCATATCCAATATCCGAGCCAGACGCTCCAGGTAGTCCCAGTTCAGGAAGGCAGAGGAAACAGGGACAGTCTCTCACTGGGCAGACTGGACGGGGACAGTCTCTCGCTGGGCAGACGGGACGTGAACAGTCTCTCGCTGGGCAGACGGGACGTGAACAGTCTCTCGCTGGGCAGACGGGACGTGAACAGTCTCTCGCTGGGCAGACGGGACGTGAACAGTCTCTCGCTGGGCAGACGGGACGGGAACAGTCTCTCGCTGGGCAGACGGGACGTGAGCAGTCTCTTGCTGGGCAGACGAGATGTGAACAACCTCTGACTGGGCAGACGTGACGTGAACAATTTCTGACTGGGCAGACGGAATGTGAACAGTCTCTGGCTGGGCAGCCGGAAGTCTCCTCCTCCTCCGTCCTTTCTGACGGATGTGTGCCGACTCTGCACTGGACGAAACCATCGACGAAGTCCCAGCGCTCGATGAGACCCGTGGTGAGGCTTCAGCTGTCCTGATCTCCTCGTGCCTTTGTGCACATCTAGAAAAGTATTCTAGTAAAGAGATTCCATTCTCTCTCTCTGCAGGAGAAAGTTCGCTACGTGGAATCCACATAGTGACTGGGGACGAGATCTTACAAAAAATAATAAAAAATGAAAATTACCGCTGGATTTAAGGGATGACGGATTCGTTCTGTCACGGAACACACACAGGAGGCTGAAAATCCAAGTGCAGTAATTTTAATTTAAAGGGCAATCCAAACTCATAGTCATCCAGGCAGGGGTCAGTAATCCAAACAATCCAAACACAAGCACAAGCACCAAACCAGCAACACGAAAGCAGACCAGGAAGTGGTGTGACATTATACAACGAATCCGTACACATACAAACACAGACAGGGCATATATACACAGATCTAACAAGACTAACAATGAACAGCTGGGAACAATGATGACGGGGAACAGCTGAGTGCAATGAACTGATGAGTGACAGTGACAGACAGAATGCTGGGAAATGAAGTCAATAGTGAAGGACACCGTGATAACGAGGACCTCTAGTGACAAACAAGGGAACACAACCAGACACTGTGACAGTGAAGCCGGAGGTATTTGAAAACGATGATGTAAGTTTAGTCATGTGATCCGTGTTGTACCAATAGATATTCATGTTTACCGGTATAGTGCCTGTTATGTGCTATTCACTTTTACACTGTTGCTAAAATATGTTACTTTGCACATTCTTCATATCACAGTACTGCAAAGATGACAGAAAATGTACTCACATTTGCTGTCGTGCGGCAATACAGGAGAGCAGTTTTAGCGTTTTAGACCAAACATATGGTGACTGAGTGCGACCTGGACGCATCAGTGATGGTGAGATATTTTGCTAAATAAAATTATCCTGTTAGAAGAATTGCGCGATAACTTTATTTTATTTTTTTCCATCTGTTTCGTCTCGTTGAGTTTTCAGGCATGCGCAGTATGGTGAATTTAGAAGTTTCTCATCCACACTGAAACGTCGGAAAACGCTAGTGTGGACGGAGAGCGTTTTTAAACAAAAATGCCGTTTTCAAATGTAAATGATTGTGGACGTAGCCTCAAAAAGTTCTTAGAACGCAAGTGAACATAATACATATGAATCAAGCAGTTTAATCTAAGTTTTCAAAAGATTTTTTCAAACTTATAAACAGACATACACTCTAAAAGTGAACATTTTCAGTTGTTGCTTTAAGGAGGTATTTCTACCTGATTCTACCACAGTTCTAATTTTTTCATTGTAATAACCTACTTCAATCAGTTAAAAAATGTGATTTGGGATTATTAAACACATTAACTTGCATCAAGGTGAAAACAACAATTGACTGAGCTACTCTTTGCCACAATGGTAAACACAACATTCAATAACAGAAACTCCTCTAAATGTCATCTTCCCCTTTACTGAAAAACATAAAATAACACTTAAGGAGGACTCGGTCTCTTGGGAAGTGAATAACGGGGGCTGGTAACCGAGGCAAGCATGGAATGGGAATAACCCCGTGGCGGACGACGGGAGCGAATTGTGAGCATATTCAGCCCAGGAAAGTTGGTTGCACCAGGAAGCAGGACTCTTGAGAAGTCAGACTAAGCAACATGCGACCAAGAATCTGGTTGGTACGCTCAGCTTGCCCGTTGGTCTGGGGATGGAACCCTGACGACAGACTGGAGGATGCCCCAATCAGTTGACAGAATTCCCCCCAGAATTGGGAGACAAACTGTGGCCCCCTATTCGAAATGACGTCTGTCGGAAGCCCATGGATCTTAAAAAACGTGTTCGACCGTCACCTGTGCGTTTTTTCTAGCTGACGGTAATTTGGGACGCGAGATAAAATAAGCCGCCTTAGAAAATTGATCTGCCACTATCAAGATTACCATGTTCCCCGCTGACGGCGGAAGACCCATTACAAAGTCCAGAGCGATGTGCGGCCACGGACGAGAAGGAATGGGAAGTGGTCTAAGGAGACCCACGGGTGGAAAATGAATCTTCTTAGTCTGGGTGCAGACAGGACATGAATCTACAAAATGACATATATCACGCTCTCTAGTAGACCACCAAAATATTTGGCGAATGGCCAGCGTTCCTCTTAGACCAGGATGGATGGCTAATTTGGAGGAAAGACCCCACCGGAGAAGGGCCGAGCGAGTGGCTTCTGGAACAAACAAAGTTCCCTCAGGAACTTCAGGTGATCTTGTGATGTGCGAAAGAGCTCTTTTCAGTCTGACTCCCCAGACAGCAGCCCCAACCACACAATGGTGTGGTAGGATACCCTTTTTGGAAGAAGCCCCTTCAGACGAGCCGAACTGACTTGAGAGAGCATCAGGCTTACTATTCTTTGAACTGGGTCTGTAGAAGATGGAGAACTCGAATCAACCAAAGAATAGCGCCCGGTTGGCTTGTCGAGCGTTCAACGTCTTTGCAACACGAATACTCTAAATTATATTGATCGGTCCGAACAATGAAGGGAGCACTGGCACCCTCCAACCAGTTACGCCACTCCCCCAGAGCTAAACGGATCGAAGTTTGATGAGAAAAGCGGCGATGCGGAAAAACCCCCACATGGATGAACCTTGTAATCCCACGAGGAGTGTTGGGAAAGTATTGCCCCCACCCCTACTTCAGAGGCATCGACCTATACGATGAACTATCTCGTGGGATCCGGAGTGATTAAAAAGGGAGCGGAGGTTAACAACCTCTTGAGGTGATCGAACGCGTTCTGAACCACCTCGGACCAGGTAAAATGAGACCTGGTCGAGGTGTGGGCTGTCAGCGGGGCTGCAACCTGGCTAAAATTGCGGATAAACTGACAGTATAAATTAGCAAACCCCCAAAAATGTTGGAGTGCAACGCGAGAGTCCAGAGCGGGCCATTATTCAATTCAATTCAAATTTATTTGTATAGCGCTTTTCACAATACATATTGTTTCAAAGCAGCTTTACAGAAAGTGCATTTCAGAAATGTACATAGAAGAATAGAGTTAGTCAATCATCATGTATTAATTTAGGGCATAACATATCGCCGGCGTTGAGTCGTCTCTTCACAGGCGTCGAGTCGTCTCATCGCAGGTGTTGGGGCATCTGAAGTCTCCGTGAGAGGCTGGATACAAACTGGAGCTGACGAACGCTATTTACCTCGGGACTAGCGTCCCGAGATAACAGCAGAAAAGCAGATGGGAAATAATTAGCGTAGCTGCTGTTCATGATATTAATGCATTTGATCTGATTCAACAGTAGTACAAAAGATAAGCATTATGTGAATGCTTGGCTGAAGAGATGCGTCTTTAATCTAGTTTTGAACTGGGAGAGCGAGTCTGAGCAACGAACAATATCAGGAAGGCTATTCCAGAGTTTAGGAGCTAAATGTGAGAACGCCCTCCCTCCTTTAGTCGACTTAGATATCCTAGGATAGACCAGAAGCCTCGAATTTAGTGATCTTAAAGAACGCGATGGATTGTAGGGCGATAGAAGGTCCATTAAATACACAGGAGCTAAACCATTTAGGGCTTTATAGGTCAGTAGTAGTACTTTTTGTAATTGATACGGAACTTAATAGGTAACCAGTGTAGAGATGATAAAATTGGTGTTATATGATCATATTTTCTTGACCTAGTAAGAACTCTAGCGGCTGCATTTTGCACAACTGTAGCTTGTTTATTGAGGATGCAGGACAACCAGCTAATAAAGCATTACAGTAATCTAGTCTCGAGGTCATGAATGCATGAACTAACTTTTCTGCATCAGAAACAGATAGCATATTACGTAATTTAGCAATGTTTCTAAGGTGGAAAAAGGCAGTTCTTGTAACAAATGGCCGCTCATACCTTGTCGGGGTCCATGCTGATCCCATCTGCCAACACAACGGATTCGAGGAAGATTACCAATCATGTGGAGTGGAACATACACTTCTCAGCCTAAACAAAAATGCGA
Organism: Rhinichthys klamathensis goyatoka; assembly: GCF_029890125.1. Classification (NCBI taxonomy): domain Eukaryota; kingdom Metazoa; phylum Chordata; class Actinopteri; order Cypriniformes; family Leuciscidae; genus Rhinichthys; species Rhinichthys klamathensis. Next base: position 629,074 of record NW_026606855.1, on the reverse strand, counting down.
TTTTTCAAGCAAACGTTGCAGCACGCGACGCACATGTTGAACTCAGAAGTGGTAGCCAGAGTCTGGAACTCGATCTGAAACGGATCTCTCCCCCTGGTGCAGCACAGCAAGAAGGCATGAGGCTTCGCGTCCAAACACAGAATGATCGAAGATCTTGATCATCTCCTCCTTGAACAACTCGTAGCGACCATAGCAGGAAGCCTGTGCCTCCCAAGCAGCTGTTCCACGGCCAGTCAGCAAAGAGACCACACAGGCGATCCAAGCACAATCTCCTACATAAGTCTGAGGCTAAAGGCAAAAAAACCACCTCGCATTGGGTTAAAAATGCTCTACATTCAGTGGGCTCACCCGCATAGCAAGGAGGATTATTTATTCTCGGTTCAGGTGAATGAAGACGATTCTGTGATGACGACTCATGATGAAGGTGAAGAAGTTGGGCAGATAAGTCAGACACTTGATCTGCTAAACTCTCCACAGCGTGTCTGGAGGCAGACAACTCCTCATGACTACCGAGAAAAGCCCCCTGCAACACGACCACCGAGTGGAAAGGTTCTTCCTTTGCTGGATCCATTGTGTGGTCGGATTATTCTGTCAGAAGAAACAGAGGATCAAAGTGCAAAGGCAAGTTCTTGGAATAGTCTTTAATGAAGAATTAACATAGGCAGTCTAGTTTATTTTTTTTAGTTTATACTTTTATTTAGTCCCATCGTTAGGAAATTTGTCTTGGACGACATGCAAAGTCCGTAAATACAAACAACATACATTAAAAGTGAGTAGAAACAAGTGGAATTATACAAAACACAGTTAAAATACATGTAAGACACAATGGCAATTCACAGTATTTTATCTCTATTTAACGCTTTGATTGCAATAGGAACAAAGGAATTTTTCAGTTGGACCTGCACATCAAGACCCTATACCTCCTTCCTGATGGTAATAATTTAAAGTGGGCATTCAGGATATGAGTATCGTCTTCAACAATTTTCTCGGCATGGTTTAAAATTGAAGTGGTGTGACACCAACCAACTAATTTTAAACATCCAAAAAACAAAGGAGATGGTCTTCCACCCGAGGCAAGTTACAGACCACAAACCAGTGGTCATTAAAAACCAGGAAGAAACTCAGGTGTCCTCATACAAATATTTAGGTGTCCATATTGACTGTCTTCTTTGTTGGAATACACATGTTGATAACCTGTGTAACAAACTGCAGCAGAGGCTATATTTTTTTAAGGCGCCTAAGGTTGTGTGGTGTGAGTAGTCATATCATGATGATCTTCTATCATGCAATCTTAGAGAGTGTCATCCAATATGGAATTACTGCATGGTTTGGCAACCTGACAGTTAAGGTGAAAAATAAGCTTGCCAACATGCACAAAATAGCCATGAAAATTATAGGGAGGAGAGAATATGAGCCTATACAGAGCCTGTATGGTCAGGCAGTTATGAAACAGGCTATGAAAATTAAATCAGACCCTCAACATCCCCTCTTTCCTGAATATGAAAGCCTGCCATCAGGAAGAAGACTCCGTGTACCAAAATGCAAAACTAATCGCTTAAAATTGTCATTTGTGCCAGTCTCTATTAAGTTGCTGAACGATGTGAAAGAAAACTGTGTGAGCACTTCAGCACTTTACTTGTGATCTCGGTGCAATAGGGCAACGTGCAATATATATACTAGCACCTTAGCATATGCACTTTACATAAACTTCAATACAATAGAGTAATGTGCAACAACCACACTAGCACTTAAGCACTTGCACTTTAATCCATGGAATTGTGCTGTCAATTATATCCCTTTTTCTTCTGTGTCTATATTTGCTTCTGTTTCTGTTGATGTGTTTTGTGATGTCTTGTATGATGTTTATTTTATGAAACAACTCTGCACTGTGCCCAAGCAAAATTTCCCCTCGGGGACAATAAAGTTAACTCAACTCAAAACTCAAGCATTAAACAACTCTTGTGGTGATAAATCTCCCCTCACCCCCTATATTTTGAAGGCGGTATACACCAAACGTCCTAACCTCGTTTTTATTTGGACAGTCTGTCGAGCAATGGCACACAACTGGAATAAATTCAAAGATAGTGTTCTTTGCAGAAGATCAGCAAAATTGGAATACTCCATTCTTTGTAATAGTTTGCAGAGCTGGTAATTCACGTGGCAGCAAAACAGTCCTTGTAAGTGGTTACAAAGCTGCAGAGAGAAGACTGTAGAAGGCCACCAGGGGGAGGATGACAGGGCTGAGAAAGCACACAAGACTAGCACAACTCCTCTAGGCTAGACAAGATAATAAAAGGTAAATCTTCATGGCGATAACATATCACACAGGCATGACTCACTTACACACGTAATAACTGACAAAGAACAAGGGGAACATACGCTAGAAGTAGAGAGGAAGTAATGAGACTAAAGTGAGAACAGGTGTCACAGAGAAGCAGTGCGAAGGCTAATTGCAACGATGAACAGTTGGAAAAATAGACAGACAGGGCCAGATCGAGAGAGGAAAAAAAGATAAAGAGAGAGAGACAGAGATAAAGAGAGAGTGAGAACAAACCCAGCTCATGACAGCACCAGAACAAACCTTATTGGTACTTGTGTATTAAGCACACACCTTTGAATCTCTCTGTTTACCAAGTTTAGATGTGAATCAAATCCTAAATTGAATATGTTCATAATACACAGCAATCGTGTCTCTTCAGAAGACTTGGATTAAACTGCTCGATTCATATGGATTACACACTACTTATGTTTTATGAACTTTTTTAAGTGTCAAAGTTTTAGGTAAATCTTTCAATGCCTGGACAGAAATCACAGGTTTCATAAAAAATTGTTTCATTTGTGCATCAAAGATAAACAAATCATTTTTGCATGAACTATCCCTTTAATTCTAAGATGTTTTTCTCTCTTCAGCTGTTCATCTTCACTGATGGAGAAGTGGGAAACACTAAAGAGGTGCTGGACCTGGTGAAACATCATGTTCACTCTCACAGGTAAAGGTCTGCTGGGTTTGATGTTCCCATCATTCATCTCTTCATCATTTACAGTAACAGAGTTTATTGTGTGTTCAGGTGTTTCTCATTCGGGATTGGTGAGGGTGCAAGTAGCGCCCTCATCACAGGAATGGCCAGGGAAGGATCTGGTCACGCTCAGTTCATCACAGGCACCGACCGCATGCAGCCCAAAGTAAAGCTCTACACCGGATTTCACAGGCACAAATGTTTCCTAGTCAAATGTCTCAATGGTTTTTCTTTCTCTTCAAACTATATCAGGTGATGCAGTCCCTCGGGTTTGCGCTGCAGCCGCCTGTGTTTAATATCTCTGTGGATTGGACCCTTCCAGATGGCATTACTGTTGACACACTGTCTCAACCCATCAAAGTGCTCTTCCAGGGTCAAAGGGCACTCATTTACGCCCAACTTAAAGGAGAGGTGGGATAATTTAGCATGTGTTTCTTTAATGAGAATTGGAGACCGGTGTCTCTCATTTGTTCAGATGATAAAATATCTGCCCCTCTTTTATAGAGTTCAGGAGGTTTCGAGGGAAAAGTGACAGTCAAATACAGGCTTGAAGATCAACCAGTAACAAACCAGCTCCACTTTTGCCTCAAACCAACTGAGGAAACTGGGTAACACACACAAACACGCAGAAAGACATTGTATTGGATGACATAAACTCAGCTTTTCAAATCCAACAAATTTCCTTCATGTTTTTGTAGGTTGTCCGTCCACCGGCTGGCGGCTCGCACCCGGATCCGTTCTCTGGAGCAGGAGGAAAGGTCACGTGGTGCAAATGTTGAGGGCATCAGGAGAAAGATAGTGGAGCTCAGTGTTCAGGCAGGAGTGAGCAGTGTTCATACAGCCTTCATTGCCGTTAATAAAGACAGCAGACAGACTGTGAAAGGACCCCTGCTTCGGAGAAGAGTGCAGACACACAGTCACGGTATGTCAGAACTGTATCTGGATGTACCCTGTACATATAACTTCATCAGGCTGCATGTGAAGGGCGTGTAGTTACCATATTGGAACCAAAAACATTAATTTGGCTTTTTTAATGTAAAAATGTCTCATCCTTTGTCATTATGAATGAATTAGTCAAAAATCACAACTTTTTAAATGCCAAGCTCCACTCACATTTTCTAGTTGAAATGATGATTTAAACATGCTATAATTCTTTGTCACTTAACAACTCATTTTAATGTGAAATTAATTTGTGTTTTAGGCCTGAATTTTAGAGCCTTCCCTTTAAGCCGGAATTTTGGAGCCTTGCCTTCTGGAGCCTTGGCTTGTAAGATAATATATTGACTCTTCTTTTCAGTCTCATATCAGTGCTGTTTGAAGGAGCTTTTCACCCATGGGAAATTCACCCATCAATCTTTATTGAAAGTGTGTCATATGTGTAGTTGAAATGTAACATACATTTTGAAATTGGTGCCTTCTTGACTGAGGAAAGACAGAAAGTAACTTTAGGGCGTATTTGTATGGAAGACAACAACTCCCACAATGCACCACATTGCACAGCTCCAAAAGCCACTCTCGCCTATGAGGTAAGAGAAATCACTCTTCCGTCTACAAGGGTAGCCACCACCACAGCTTGAAATTCATTTCACACCAAGTCTCCGTAAGCGCACAGTGAGAGCACAGACACCACCAGTCCGCCCCAGCTCGAGCCAGTCCGGGCTCCTCGTCTGCGACAGGAAACACAGTTAGAGGCCTATATGTTTGTACATAAGACTGCATCTGAGGACAGATTTTTATTATTACTCATTCAGTAAAAAAAAAAAAAAAAAAATTGTTTTGATTCGTTTTTGTTGTGGTGGTGCGTAAGTGATAGACCAAGAAATTAGTTTTGCATTCATTCAAATATATAGCTTTACATATGGTGTCTGTGCATGTTTGTTTTTCTATAAAGATGGCGAGATCCTAATGTGGTTCTGCAAGAAAAATAAATGTTTATATATTATTCCTGTTTGTTCACTTTTGTCTGAATGTGTTGGCAGATGCCCAGCAGCAGCCACAGTCATGTATCCAGCTCTATTCACCACTTTCTATGAGGTGTTCACTTTCGTCTGAACGTGTTGGCATAGCAGATTCCCAGCAGCAAATACTGTCAAAGATGCTGAAGACTGGCAGTTGTGTTTCACCAGTTTCTGGTAAGTGAACACACACACCGAAGGCCATTTCACAAACTTCTGTCAGGGCTCCGACATTGTGATGTACATCATCATTTATCATTCATTTAGAGATAACTAAACAAATGTGTTTAATTTGTGCTGATCATAAATGTGTTCATGCCTCATTTTTTTAGTCTGTTACTTTGAGTTTTTCTACTGAAACGAGAAACATACAGTCATTTTAGAGAACTTGTTGATTGTTAGTGAAAATATATTTTTTCATATTTACTAAAGACATTCATTTTCCATTTGAACAGGAACAGCTTGGCCTAACAAAAAGTAAGACAATGAATCCACAGTGATTGACATGTTTTTGTGATATGAGTGTGTGTGAGTTTTATTTCAAACTCTATGTGAACCTCTAATGCAAATTCACCTTATGGTCAATGATTGTTGTTGTCAGTTTCAGAGATTCTAGAGACTCTTATCAAGCAGACTCCCTAGGCAAACAAAGTGGTATACTAACACACACACACACACACACACACACACACACACACACACACACACACACACACACACACACACACACACACACACACACACACACACACACATACATGTTGGGTTTTGATGTTTTATGGGGACTTTCCATTATCCTAATGTGGTTCTGCAAGAAAAATAAATGTTTATATATTGTTCCTGTTTGTTCACTTTCATCTTAATGTGTTGGCAGATTCCCAACAGGAAATACAGTCAAAGAGGCAGAGGATTGGCAGTTGTGTTTCACCAGTTTCTATGTGTTTACTTTCTAGTAAGTGAACACACACACCGAAGGCCATTTCACAAACATCTGTCAGGGCTCCGACATTGTGATGTACATCATCATTTATCATTCAGAGATTACTAAACAAATGTGTTGAATTTGTGCTGATCATAAATGTGTTCATGCCTCATTTTTTAGTCTTTCACTTTGAATTTTTCTACTGAAACGAGAAACATACATTCATTTTAGAGAACTTGTTGATTGTTAGTGAAAATATATTTCTTCAGATTAACTAAAGACATTAATTCTCTTGTTTTCTTTCTTTTCAGAGACAATACCTCTGTCTATTGGAAAGTAAGACAATGAATCTAAAGTGATTAACATGTTTTTGTGATATGAGTGTGTGTGAGTTTTATTTCAAACTCTGTGTGAACCTCTAATGCAAAGTCACCTTATGGTCAATGATTGTTGTTGTCAGTTTCAGAGATTCTAGAGACTCTTATCAAGCAGACTCCCTAGGCAGACAAAGGGGTATACTAACACACACACACACACAGCCACACACACACACACACACACATTGGGTTTTGATGTTTTATGGGGACTTTCCATAGACATAATTATATTTATACTGCAAAACGATATATTCTATACCCCTAAACGCAACCATAACAGAAAAAAAAATCTTTCTAAAACTTTCTTACTATGATATATAAGCTTGTTTTCTCATGGGGACCTAAAAATGTCCCCACAATGTCAAAAAGGACTATAAAAAAAGGTTATTACTGGGACATTTGGTCCCATTTTTTGGGTTTACCACACACTAACTTCTAATCAGTTCAGTTCACGTTTATATCCATAGGACTTTTCACAATACACATCAAAGTTATGCATTTCAGAAATGTACATATACAAAGTCACAGTTAGCGAAAAAATTTATTAATTTAAACAATGTAAAATTTAATGCAGAAACAATGAGCTTATTGAAGTAATAAACACTTGTTTGTTAACAAATGACTATGACATTTATAAAATATAGCATTGAAATGAAGAGTCTTTTTATAATCTTGGAAATACATTTTATTTTCCCTTTTTTTTTTTTTTCAAGTTTGTCTATAATTGCCTTAAATTTTGGTAGGAAGATTAAACGAGTCAAAGAACCGATCAAGAATGTTATGCTATTATCTAATTCCTAACATAGTCCAATATTTTGAGTCGAATTAACCAACAAGGACAAAGAGGCAAGAAATTTCCAGATTTTTGTTGAACAGATTTTCCATGATTGCACCTGGATCTTATTTTCTCTCTCTTTCTCTATATGTGTTCAACTGCAGACCCGTTACTCCAGCTGGTTTCTCTCCAAAAGGCGTCAGGCTGCTGGGATCTGGACGTCACACTGGCTGATGCATTTGGGAAGACGGAGGAGGAGCTGACCAATCAGAAACCAGCTCAGGTGAGAGATGTGATGAATAATCAGACAGTGATGATTGTGTCCAGTAACTAATGCAGTGTATGATGGTTTGTACACAGGTGGAGGGGTCAGTATGGGCCACTCTCCTGGCTCTGATCTGGTTATACGGCTGTAAAATAGACCAGCGGGTCGAGTGGCAGTTTGTGGCCATGAAGGCGGCGTCGTGGATCGGCTCTCAGAAAGGTGAGATCTCCGTTCCAGACCACATTCACTCAGCCAGCGTTCATCAAGAGACGCTTGAGCAAATATCTGCAGTTCTTTAACACACTCATGATATGAGTGTGTGTGTGTGTGTTTCAGTGGGCGATCTGTCTGAGTGTGTGTGTGTGGGTAATGTCCTGCTCGGATGTCAGGTGACCAAAGAGACTCTGGGAATCTGAAGACGTCAGTGTTTCTACTTCCTGTGCCGTCAGAAGACGAAAGAACTGTTACAATTTCATTTACTGTTACTGTATATGTTAGTGTTTCATTAGAATTTAGTTCTTTATTAGCTTAAATCAACAGCATATTTTATGTAAAATATTTTAAAACTCTCATGATAATGTTTTTGCTGTTTTGAAATTGAAAATATTTTTAATCAGATTCATTGGATGAGTCCTCAATCACTGAGTATATACAAAGCAACAGAATCGTGTTTAGGTACTAAAATGATTATGTTCACACAAACATGTTAATGTTGAATTATGGCAGCAAAGACTACTATTAAAGTAATAAAATATCTTAATAATCTCTGTCATTCTTTTTCATGTAATGAAAGTAAAAAATACCATAAAAAAGTCCATACAGTACATTGAAGCCATTTAATACGTTACTATGTTTGAATTCCACACATGAAGTCCCTTCATTTCAACATACATTTCATTTCACAACTTGTTGAGTACAAATTTGATATCATGTTCTCTCCATTCCCCGATGCTTCATGAGCGAGCAGCATCTGGTGGTTTCTTCGCAATAAGATACAAAGTCACAAGGCACTTCCTGTAAATACATTATTTTTAAAACACCTGCATTTTTACTTCTATCTTTGGATTAAAGCATCTGATAAATGACTAATTGTAATTTCAGACTTTATTTTAATTCAGATTCAATTTACGGTCTATTTAGGCTAGTGTTGTTGCCTGTATACACTTTGACAAAAGTTATTGACAAAATTAACTCCACTGAAAGAACTTTAATGATTATTTTTAATAAACAGATTAAAATCCTTCGACTGACTGAGATAAATCACAAAACCTACTACTGTGTAAAACCAGGCTTTCTGACTCCATCTTGACTGACAATCTCACTATGCAAGTAAATATAAGAATTGCGAAGTAATTCTGATACATTTGATGTCATTTCACAGCCCCCCCCCCCCCCCCCCCCCCCCATTGTTTATTACTTGTCATGAGTTGTCACTGTATTGCTTATCAATATGTAACTTGATACAGCGAGTGTAAATGGGTCAACAGCACAAACCCCTCACAGTAAAATGTAATTTCCTTTAAAAGAGTGTAAATGGGTCAACAGCACAAACCCCTCACAGTAAAATGTAATTTCCTTTAAAAGAGTGTAAATGGGTCAACAGCACAAACACCTCACAGTAAAATGTAATTTCCTTTAAAAGAGCTTGATAATGTTGATCTCGTGTCTGAGATAAATTACCCAGGTATGGCTCACCTATGCTTACTGCATTTTTCCATCTTAAAAATATATCTAAATTACGACAAGCTCTCAATGACAAATGCAGAAAATGTATTTCATGCATTCATGAGCTCAAAACTAGATTATTATAATGCTCTACTCTACTGGGTGGTTGCCCTGCACGCTTAATAAACAAACTGTGACCATGTGACCTGTGCTATATTTTTTAGTCACTTTGGCCTTAGAAACATATTTTGAGTTGTATAATAAAACATAAAGCCTCAGCTTTTTAATAATATAATTATGTTTCCAATATATAATCATTTAAATGGACATCTGAATCAAAAGGTCTTGTCAGTGATTTACTAGAGCCGTTGGACCGGACCTCAATCACTGAGGATACTTTCACACAGCAGCAGACTTATTATGTTTAAACACAAATTGGTTAAGACAAATAGTCACAAATTGCATTCAATAACCAAAAGTATATAACATTTCAACACCCTTAAAATTACAAAAAATGAAAGGGCTACAATTAAAAAAAAGTTTCTAAAGAACAAATTCTATTTGTAAAGTACAAATAACTGATAAATCACCCGTATTGAAGTTGTCTGGAATTTTCCATTGGCTCAGAAGTTTGAGGGGGAGGCGTTTTTGAATATAACCTAAATAATATTCATGAGCCAAACTTATGACTCAGTTTAACCCTCATCTTCTCCTTGTCCAGAAATCTTATCATTTCATTTTGATATATTTTTTTTTCATTTTTAATGCAATTCTTTGGAGATGTTTTTTTAAAGTTTATTTTGTTTACCATAAAATTATTAGATTTTATCATTAACTAATATAATTTAAGTAAATTCATGAAATTTAATGACTCTTGCCACTAGATGGCCTTATAGCTCTATATGGAGCAAATAATGAACTGTTCCTTTGGGGCCTAAAGTCAGTTACTTCAGTTTTTCTCTTCAGTATTTCTTCAAGTATATTTAGACATTATAAAATATTTTTAGTTTTAGCATTTTTAGTTTTAATTTTAAGCGATTTTTAGGTTCTTCTGTTTATAATGAAGTGCCAAATATTATAATACTTCAAGTTAGGTGGACAGCAGGAGGAAAAAAAACAAGTAGGCCTACAACCTTGAATAATATTTATTTGAAAATGCTGATTTTAATTCAGAATCAAAAAATGTTTTTATAACTTCACCATTTATTTTGCATTTATGTGGGGGGTGGGGTGGTTGTTTGTAGGCCTAAATGTGTTCAAGTCTAACCATTTCATATATGTGTGGTCTGCATTATGTGACTGATTGATTTTTATTTGGAAAAAATTTGAAAAAAGAAAAACATAAACTACTCGAATCCAGTAAATTTTCTTTTGTGATTTTCAAGTTCAAGTGCGACAAAAGTGCTAAGTACTTCGATGAACTCATTTTAAAGATAAAATAAAACTGAGTTTCGGGTCAAAATGACCCGAGGAGAGTTAAACGGGCACGTGATATCACTCCTGCCTTCCGACGTAGCCTAATTAATATTCATGAGCAAAACAGCGGTGGTTACTCGGTGAAATCAATTCACTTTCCCAAACGTTTGGTCGCTTTTTAGAAACGTTCAGAACCACAGATTTACTAATGAATGAGTAGATCTATGAAGATTTGAGGCACATTTAAAGGTAGTTTCGGTGTTTGAGTTTCTCCTTCGATTTGAAGTAAAATCGTCATTTCGTTTAACGGAGCGTCAAAATGGTGAACTGCGGTCTTGTGACTCAGAAAAATGTGCCAGGTAAGTTATGAATTCTGTTTACTGTAACTTGAATTTAAACTTTAGTTTTTAACATGTTCGACGGCTGAGGTGTTTTTCCACACACGTTTGTCGCGAGGGTTTTATTTAGTATTACTATAATATGGGACGAATGTAGATTTTAACCGACAGATTATTCTCTAATTATATATATAAATTCAACGGTCAACTGGGACAAGTTGTTACATTTTAAAAATGGTAACTGGGGCCTGTTGTCACATGTTACGTTCTCATTTATTCAACTATTAATGTTGAATATATACCTTTTATTTATCTCTCAGAGAGCTGTATATAAGGTGTAACGTTATTTGTGATGTTGTTCTGTTGGACTGTGTGACTCAGTGCCTCTGAAGAGCATCTCAGTGGAGGTCCGTGTTCAGGATCATGTCTCCACAGTCTCCTCCACTCTGCTGTATGTGAATGAGGAAGAGCGCCCCCTGGAGGCCTTGTTCGTGTTCCCTCTGCCCGCTGATGCTGCTGTCTGCCACTTCAGTGCCAAGATCGGAGAGCAGGAGATTGTGGCAGAGGTGCAAGAAAGAGAAACCGTGAGTCCAAATATAAGTCTGCTGGACATTCATTTGCATATTTTTTGCACCACTTAACAAAATTGTGTTTTGCAGGCGAGGGATCGGTATGATGATGCTGTGAGTTCGGGTCAGCAGGCGTTTCTGCTGGAAGAGAGTGCAGAGAGTCCTGATGTGTTCGGACTGAGTGTCGGGTGTCTGTCGCCGGGTCAGAACGCTGCCGTCACCATCATCTACGTCACCGAGCTCGATGTGCAGGCCGACCACTCGCTGCGCTTCTGTCTGCCGGCTGTACTCAACCCCCGATACACACCAGCAGGTGCTACAGCTGCTACACACACTTTATTAGTGGAGACAAGCTGATTCTAACACGCACTCTCTCTTTGTGTGTGTGTGTGTGTCAGGTTCAGGAGCTGGTATAGTCTCAGAGATTTCATCAGTATGTGGAGCCGTTCCCTACACGCTGACACTCAGTGTCCATGTGAGCTCTCCAAAGCCCATCTCCAAATTAGAGTCCAACTGCACTCTGGATCCTCTAGTGTTCCTCCACTCGGATCACACTCAGGCTACGGTACTGCGTGTGTCTTCATGTGTTTATCTGGATGTGTGAGCACAGCAGTGTTATGCATGTGTTTTTATGTGTGTAGGTGAATCTGAGTCCTGGTCACATGTTTGATAAGGACGTTGAGCTGTTTCTGTACTATCAGGATACCCATCAGCCCTCTGCTATAGTGGAGGCAGGAGTGGCCACTGCCCCATCAGGTCGGACCTGCAGCTGAGCTCACTGGCATTATGGGATTGAGTGATCAAGGTTTCACTGACTCTCTCTCTCTATTTCAGGCTCTCTGATGAGGGACCCAGTGGTCATGATAAGTTTGTACCCAGAATTCCCAGAGGAAGTGATGTCATCACTGGCAACACAAGGAGAGTTTATTTTCGTGATGGACAGATCAGGCAGTATGGGCGATGTGATGCATCATGGAAAAGGAGCACAGACGCGCATAGAAAGTGCAAAGGTAAGATTTAAATGTGCATTTGGGTCTGTTGACACGTATTCAGATGAGACACACTAGAATGCCTTTCCATGTCTGTCTATAGGATACTCTGCTGTTACTGTTGAAGAGTCTGCCCATGGGATGCTACTTCAATATCTTTGGATTTGGCTCTCGTTTTGAGGCCTTCTCTTTCTAGTAACTATATCTCCATTCATATATATTCAGATATTCAATTTTTAAATCTGTCAGGAGTAATGTTTGTGTGTTTCACTGCAGTGAGAGTGTCGAGTACAATCAGGACACAATGGATCAGGCTATGAAGAGTGTGAAGAGAATGAAAGCAGACCTGGGCGGCACAGAGATTTTACAGCCTCTAAAATACATCTACAGTCAGCGCTGTAAGCCCAACCACCCCAGACAGGTACAACAACACCTCAACATGCATGAGTGAATGAATTGATTAAATCACTGTATGTACATTAATGACTTTTAAAGTGATACAGCTCAAATTTTAAAAGGATTTTCTTCCCCTGAACATCAATGCTCCATTGTATGTGTTAAAAAGATGTAGAGTGACAGATAAAGGAAGTGCAGTAATTTTATATTAAATCTGTCATGGACACTTTATTTAAACCAAGGGGGTAATCCATAAGCCGGAAGTTGAAGCCTCGCGGGAACCGCCATTGTAGCAGACCATCACCTGCTCTTAGCATTCCATTGACTACCATTCATTTTGGCGTCACTTTGACAGCGAATAACTTTACATCTAAGACGTCCAAAAACTCCATTTGTCCATTATTTATTTCTAAAGAAACACGACAATGTATAAAAGGCTCCATTACCTTGTATCTTACGTTGTGGCCCCGTAGAAGCCATTTTTGTAAAAATAGGCTAACGATTGCGTCATAACGAATCGACTCTCCGTCGCACAGTAGAGAAATTACCGTATAGACCGGAGGAGAAGCTCGCAGGCAATCGGGGGGACGTGGAGGCATAAAGTCGAGGGAGAAGCCCATAGAGAGTCATAAAGTTGATCCTGCTGCGAGCTCATGGACAGCTAATACTCACTCTCTCTGTCTCTGTGAGATTCGGAAGGGAATTATTCAGATTTCACTCGGCACAGCTACTAGAAGACATACAGGTTGCTCACGTGACAGGCTCAGTTTGACCTTGCGCAGTACGCCTGGCTATCAGCTTTTAACGGGCTTCAATTTTCTTTTATTCTATTTTTTTTTTGTGTGTGCTGTTTTCTTTACTCATAGCCAATACAACATCAGCTTTTATATCAAGATGTTGTCCAAATATATTCAACGAAAGGAAAAACTTTTAAAATGTTTGCTGCATGGTTAAAAAAATAGGTGATATAATCGTATAAAATTGCGTTTTGAGAGGAAAAATTATATGACATTACACATATACTGTACATAACACATTCGGCACGTTTACACGAATGAGCTGCATTACCACTGGGGGTTCTGATGACTGTAGTATTTCAAGGAGTACAATGGTGAAATACACATTCTGAAGTCATGAAATTAATTACTGTGAATTTTATTAACAGTAAATTGTTTGATTTTTCTCCTCAATTTTAATTAAGCTGTGCCTTCCTAACCTCCTCTGATGAGCTGCTATTGCAAGATATTGGTTAACATTTTTTCTGATTTTCAAATTTTGTCCAAAGGTGCTGCCAAAGGATTTCCCATGTCTGATATAAGTTTTTCTCTCTTCAGCTGTTCATCTTCACTGATGGAGAGGTGGAAAACACTAAAGAGGTGCTGGACCTGGTGAAACATCATGTTCACTCTCACAGGTAAAGGTCTGCTGGTTTTGATGTTCCCATCATTCATCTCTTCATCACTTACGGTAACAGAGTTTATTGTGTGTTCAGGTGTTTCTCATTCGGGATTGGTGAGGGTGCAAGTAGCGCCCTCATCACAGGAATGGCCAGGGAAGGATCTGGTCACGCTCAGTTCATCACAGGCACCGACCGCATGCAGCCCAAAGTAAAGCTCTCCACTGGATTTCACAGGCACAAATGTTTCCTAGTCAAATGTCTCAATGGTTTCTCTTTCTCTTCAAACTATATCAGGTGATGCAGTCCCTCAGGTTTGCGCTGCAGCCCCCTGTGTTTAAAATCTCTTTGCGCTGGACCCTTCCAGATGGCATTAAGGTTGAAAAACTGTCTCAACCCATCAAAGTGCTCTTCCAGGGTCAAAGGGCACTCATTTACGCCCAACTTAAAGGAGAGGTAGGATGATATTGCATGTATTTTTCATGTATTAATTAGATGCATGAATTAGAATCATTTCTGAATTTCTGAACATATGCTTATTTTTTTTAACTGATTAATTGGCGTTGTGGCAGACAAACAAGAATAAGAACTTAAATGTTTGTCTTTTTCACAAACAAAGCTATTGTTTGACTTGAGGAGACTAGGGATGGGTATCGAGAACCGGTTTTAAATTTACAAGAACTGGTGATTCGAAAAGAAACATGCATTTTGATTCCGCTTATCGTGTGCATTTTAATGTGATTGAAGTGCAAGAAGACCCGTGTACTGTTCATCCAAAGTGTGCGCACAACATCTTACTGAATGTTGCATGAGTTCTCTTCCACGTCTTTTTGAATTTGAATGGATAAATACACACAAAATATAAAAAAATATCCTCGTAAGCGCAGTCGGTTAAACATGTTTATCAATATATTGGGTTTGTCCAGCTTTTAAAGTGACAGCAGCCTAAAATTCTTGCTGCCATCTCTATAATGGTGTTAATCAAACAACAAAAGACAGAAAATTCACTCGCTGTTCTTGATTGAATAACTTTTGTTACTATATTTGTCATGTATATTTTATTTATAAAAAGCAGTGTTATTTTACATTTGATTACAGTTTCTGTAAATGAATACCTGAAAATCTTAAAACAGTTGTTTTCCAGTTGTATCTTGGTTCAGTTGTGTTCATTTGTGTGATTGATAATTTGTTTTTTTGTGCTTTTTTTAATTACTGAGTGTTTACTTGTCTTTAAAATTGCTTGAAATTTATATTAGTTAGGCCTTTTATTAGTGTTAGCCTGTTCATTTTTGTTCATGGTATTCAGCTACAATGAAAAGGTTTGCATTAAGACTTAGAATGAATGTGAATGACATCCAAGTTAGTTTTTTTATTACCTTTTTGGAATCGAAATTAGGAAAATCGAGAATTGGATTTGTTATAGTTCAAACAATACCCAACCCTAGAGGAGACCTATAATACAATTCACGAGTCATTTCAACCATGATGTGTTTATGGTGCTTTTGTGACCCTTTTTAAAGCCTGAAGGTTTAACTACTTACCTATTATATTTAAATGCTTTGAAAAGAGGCCAGAAAACTCCTTGTAGCGCATATATTTTAGAGCTTTATTTGCTATTAATCAATCTTTATACTTTTACTGTCTCATAGAGTTCAGGAGACTCTGAGGGAATGGTGACAGTCAAATACAGGCTTAAAGATCGACTGGTTACAAACCAGCTCCACTTCTGCCTCAAACCAACTGAGGAAACTGGGTAACACACACAAACATGCATAGAAGCCCATTCAATTGGACTGACATACACTGTTTGCTTTTCAAATCCAACAAATTTCCTCCATGTTGTTGCAGGTTGGCCGTCCACCGGCTGGCGGCTCGCACCCGGATCCGTTTTCTGGAGCAGAAAGAAAGGGCTAGTAGTGCGAGGCTGAAGAGCGTCAGGAGAAAGATAGTGGAGCTCAGTGTTCAGGCAGGAGTAAGCAGTGTTCATACAGCCTTCATTGCCGTTAATAAAGACAGCAGAGAGACTGTGAAAGGACCCCTGTTAAAGAGAAGAGTGCAGACATACGGTTAGTGCGACGATTGTGAACCTGTGAGGATGTCTGTGTCTGTTCATATTATAAATTTAAATCCAATGTTCCCTTATACATTGCATATGATAATCACAATCAATTTCTGTTTTAGGGTTTCGACATTTTCCAAACAGACCATTGTTAAGAGGCGGAGGTCCCGGCTCGGATTGTGTGAGTATGAATCATTTTTACTGCCTGTTGACTATTTGCTACAGTACATGTGATGTTTTCTCCATATTAATGTGTCAAATTAAGTTTTGGAAATGTATTTAGAAAGTTCAATGTTGCCTTTAAGATGTGAAATAAATGTGTTTTTTAGGAAAGCGATGAGGAGCTTTCAGGGGTAAGATAAATCATATCTCATGTTTTTGTGCTCTGAATGTGTATCGAGCAGTGTTTTTTTGTGTTTGAATGACAGCAAGGATTTTAAAAGCTTTTCATATCAATTCTCAGTTTGCAATGTAAAATGTATTTTTGTTTTTGTTTTAGGGAGGATGTGGTAAGTGATTCTCTTCAATCTCTTTGTGCCTGTAAGAATGTATTTGTGTTGTGTGCTAAAACAAGAGTCACAACTTTCTACTTGCATCCATTCTGTAATATTGACTGGAAATGACGGAATGGTGAAAACAGCTTTTTTTTTAAGGATTCATTAACATTTGAAAAACAAATATTGGCTTCGGCCTTTAGGATTATACTAAAAAACATTTCAGTCAAAAACGGCCATATCAATCCATCCCTATTGCAAAGGCTTTTCTTGTTTGTTAGTTCTTTTGGATGTGTCTGTTCTTGGCTGTTTCTCCAGATCTGAATCTGTTCTGACCTGTGGTTTCTCTTCTAGTAGACGCACAGTCACGGGTCAAGTCTACGTCACGGCTGGGTAAATGGCACCCCAATGTAGTATTAGTTTTGTGAAATTTGTACATTTAATTATTGCTTTATTTAATTGTTTGTTCATGCAATTATTTTATTAGAGTAATTTAGTTCTTCAAATTATCAAGACTGTACATTTAATGTGTTTATTTATAAAAAAAATACCTAATGAGACACAGTGAATAGAAGAACGAGACTGAAGCGCAGTCCAGCTGCTACTACAGAACCAAACCACACTCAACAAGAGCACAGAATGCTTGTGTCGAACCATTTGTGCTACAGACATGAACAAATCCCTTACACTCATGTGGCTTGTTGAGGTGAGGTGTGCTGTTATTTTCTAAGCTATCAGATGTAGGGTGTTCATTTGGTAGCTGGTAAGAAACCACCCACAGTATGTTAGCATTGTGGATACACACTTTCATGCCAAGCAGCACTTACATTAGTTCAGAACATGTATAAAATTATTCAAATTATAATGTCAGAATGTTTCCGTCGCATAATAGTATATATTCAGTATATGCATCTTGAAATGTGTTTGCCTTTTAGGTAAGCGACGTTGGTCTCACAACTTGGGTAAGAACGTGTGTGTGTGTGTGTGTGTTTAATATAAATATTTGTATAATTTTTATATTATATTAATTTATTAGAACCTGATCCCCAGAAGGACTTGTTACTGAATGCACATATAACTTATCTTTCTCTATATGTGTTCAACTGCAGACCCGTTACTCCAGCTGGTTTCTCTCCAAAAGGCGTCAGGCTGCTGGGATCTGGACGTCACACTGGCTGATGCGTTTGGGAAGACGGAGGAGGAGCTGACCAATCAGAAACCAGCACAGGTGAGAGATGTGATGAATAATCAGACAGCGATGATTGTGTCCAGTAACTAATGCAGTGTATGATGGTTTGTACACAGGTGGAGGGGTCAGTATGGGCCACTCTCCTGGCTCTGATCTGGTTATACGGCTGTAAAATAGACCAGCGGGTCGAGTGGCAGTTTGTGGCCATGAAGGCGGCGTCGTGGATCGGCTCTCAGAAAGGTGAGATCTCCGTTCCAGACCACATTCACTCAGCCAGCGTTCATCAAGAGACGCTTGAGCAAATATCTGCAGTTCTTTAACACACTCATGATATGAGTGTGTGTGTGTGTTTCAGTGGGCGATCTGTCTGAGTGTGTGTGTGTGGGTAATGTCCTGCTCGGATGTCAGGTGACCAAAGAGACTCTGGGAATCTGAAGACGTCAGTGTTTCTACTTCCTGTGCCGTCAGAAGACGAAAGAACTGTTACAGTTTCATTTACTGTTTTTCCTTTACTTGTTTCCTTAAGGTTTAATCCATTTAATTTGTTCAAATCAACACCGATTTGTAAAAATATATGTGAGTGACCTGCAAGATCATTTGAGTTTTATGCACCAAAGTAAAAGTAGTTTTGGCTTTGTTCTTATATAATCCCCCCCCCCCAACATACAATCATTTAAATGGATCAGGTCACACATAAAAACTGTTCTGTTCTGTGTTTTTGCAGTTTTGAAATTGAAAATAATTTGAATCAGATTTAAAAAAAAGTGTTTTAAAAGACGAGTCCTGTTGGTTCTGTATGGTTTTCAACATTTCAACACTCTTAAGAGTATTAGCCAAGTAATAATGTAGTAATAGTAGCATTGGTTATTTGCTCATGTCTGCTCTGCCGTTATTTATTTATCTGAATGAAAAACAACTGCATTGTTTTAAACATGTATACGGTTGCAGTTTATGCTTAACATTGACACTTTCATTACCATTCCAAAATAATCCATTAACAGTTGCGATTTGAGGAGCGTGCACTAATATTTTCAGTTTTACTCGTTTGCATGTTGTTCAATTTAACCACTTGTAATTCAATTTTAACATTTTAGTTGTTGTGGTAAACTTGTGAAGGTGCTGCAGGGTTGCTCATTTCATCAAATCCCCATGTTTCTTGTCGTATAGAGAATTGTGTGTTTTGCGGAAAAAGATGAAGGTTTACATCAATTAGTTCATGCATGTCAAAGACAAACATTTCTCATTGTGATTGAATACTAATGTCTGGTTGAAGTTACTCTGGCTACCAAATGGGGACTGACAAAATATAATCCCCACGGAAACTTTATTGCGCCACCACAGATACATTCAAGAAATGTATCAAATTACATTTTAAAAGATCAAAACAAGACAGAAGTATAATTAAAACACAATATGGCTTACGCTCATAGGCTGTGCTGCCGCAACTGCACAACCAATGGCGCGGGCGACTCTGACCTGCAGCCAATGAGCTAGCTCAACGTCAGAGCCCGTCAAGTGGGTGTGGCTTAGCCTATAAAAGACCCCCGAATTCGCCATTATAGCAGATTTTACTCCTTCAGCGACAGTATACATGTCCCTGAGCCTTTTACTGTGAATTCGCCGTCGAACAAGCCTTTCAGCCTGAGCGAGCTTCTCTTCAGCAGACTTCGCCTGCAAGCCGTCGTCTCCTGACGCCGTCTCACCTGTGGCTATCCGGCGACATCCTATATCCTTTCTATTATTGTGTTTGTTTCAGAATGCCTCGTTCATCCTGCGCCACGTGCGGAGGCCGTCTGCACGAGGCAGACCAACACGAGAGCTGCGTTTCCTGCTTGGGTGTCGACCACGCGGAGAATGCACTCTCTGTCGGCGGATGTGCGGCCTGCGACTGCATGCCTATCTCCGTGCTGCGCAATCGGCTAGCTCTCTCTCGAGACGGCGATGCCGCTTCAACCACGCTTCCCATTCCGAGGAAGAAGAAGCGTCGCAGCCAACGGCAACCGGAGGGTATGGAGATTGGTGAACGCACGCCGGCCGCGTCCCCGCGTGCTTCACTTTCTCCGACTCAAACGCCTTCACCGGTCCTGTTCACAGGAGACCAGCGCCCCCCCCCCCACACGTGGCGGGCCTCGTCTCCTTCGGCGGATCTCTCGAGCGCGACGACAGCATATCCATCGCCGCTTCTGAGGACGAATGGCCGGGCTCTCTCGACCCCGTCTCCGCTTCTCAATCTGTGGCCAGTGGATTAGCGACCAGGACAAACTCCGACGCCGAAATGCTTCGGATCCTGACGAAGGCCGTCGCGGACCTCGAGGTAGAGTGGGCCTCGCCCGAGGAGCCGCCTCGTAGTCGGCTGGATGGATGGTTTCTGGAGGGGCGCCAGCAGGCCCCGCGTCACAAACCGGCGCCATTTTTCCCCGAGGTCCACGAGGAGCTAACCAAGGCCTGGCGCGCTCCATACTCAGCACGTGTGGGATCTGCAGTTTCCGCGACGCTCTCCTCCGTGGATGGCGCAGCGGAAAAGGGTTATGAGTCTTTGCCGCCCCTCGAAGAGGCCGTGGCAGCTCATCTTTGCCCGAGCACTGCAGCTAGCTGGCGAGCTAGAGCCGCTCATCCCAACAAACCCTGCCGAAACACCTCAGCCCTCGCTGGACGCGCGTACTCCGCCTCCGGTCAGGCTGCATCGGCCCTGCACACGATGGCCGTGTTGCAGGTCTACCAGGCCAAACTCCTCCGGTCCATGGACGAGACTGGCCCGGACCCGGAGACCTTTCGAGACCTGAGGAGTGCTACAGACTTAGCGCTGCGTGCTACTAAGGCTACAGCACAGGCCATCGGAAGAAACATGGCGAGCTTGGTCGTGCTCGAGCGCCATCTTTGGCTTAACCTCACCGAGATTAAGGACGCCGACAGAACGAGGTTTCTCGACGCCCCGGTGTCCAGCTCCGGGCTCTTCGGCCCGGCGGTGAAAGGATTCTCGGAGAGGTACACAGAGGCACAGAAAGCGTCCCAGGCCATGCGACACTTCTTGCCGAAACGTTCGAGCTCCGCGACCAGCAAGCCCAAGCCGCCGCCTTCGCCTCATCCAGCCAAGCCGGTGAAACAGGCCTCTCAGCCCCGCCCTGCGGCTGATAGCCAACGCCAGCCAAGGCCCGCGAAGCGCTACCCGCTCCCTAGGCGTCAAGGCCCTCGACCCAGCGCCGCGGCCGACCAGGTGCCTCCGAAGTCGTCCTAGCACGGAGAGGAAAGAGAGAGGGCTCGTGTCTCGCGCTAGCCGGACCACCCTCGAAAAAACCGGCAAAACTTCCCACAGCTCCCTGTTCAGTTCAGGCGGCTGGGGATTTTATTATTGTAAACAGGCCCGCAGCAGTGAGCGCGTCTTTGCAAACAAACGCCGTTTTCACGGCGACCCAAATAAAGCACAAAAAGAGTATGTTTCACAATCACATCACACGGGTTCACGGTCCCCCTTCACTAGGCGGCCCCCGGCCTGTTGTAAGACTGAAATCCCCCCGGGCAAAAGCCGGTATAATCAGTCAAACACTCAGTATGTGCACAAATCACAGTGTAAGGGTATCAGGTCCCCCTATGTTAGGCGGTCCCCCCCATTCAGTGTGTCAAGCCCTAGCCACACGGGCGTTGGCCTGGCAAGCCATCCCTGGTGTGTCGAGTTGGGTCATAAACACTATAAAGCGAGGCTACTCGCTCCAATTCGCTCGCAGACCCCCGAAATTCCAGGTGGTTATCGAGACATCGGTGAGAAGCGGCGTGGGTCACGTGCTTCGCACCGAAGTTCAGAATTTATTAGCAAAAGGAGCGATAGAGTCAGTCCCTCCCGCGCTAATGTATTCGGGGTTTCACAGCCGCTATTTTCTAATTCCAAAGAAAGACGGCGGGCTCAGACCCATACTAGATCTGAGACGTTTGAACAGGGCTCTCATGAGACGGCCTTTCAGAATGTTAACACTCAAACAAATTCTCGCGCAAGTTCGCCCGGGGGATTGGTTTGTTTCAATGGATCTGAAAGATGCATACTTTCATATTCAGATCGACCCTCGTCACAGGCCATTCTTGAGATTCGCCTTCGAGGGGAGGGCATATCAATACACCGTTCTGCCGTTCGGTCTGTGTCTGGCACCCCGTACATTCACGAAATGTATGGATGCAGCGCTCTCCCCGCTAAAAAGCCAGGGAGTGCGTGTGCTGAATTATCTCGACGACTGGCTGGTGCTAGCGCAGTCGAGAGACGAACTAATAATTCACAGGGATTTGATTCTCGGCCATTTAAAATGCCTGGGTCTCACAATCAATGTTGCCAAAAGCGAACTGAACCCCAGCCAGACTGTGGTCTTTCTGTGCACGGTTTTGGACTCGGTGACAATGAAAGCGCGGCTCACTCAAGAGCGCGCGCTATCTGTGCAGACACTGGCAGCCGCATTCAGGGCGCGCGAGTGCGCGCCTCTGAAGAGGTTTCAGAAACTGCTTGGTCTAATGGCAGCCGCATCATCAGTACTCCACATGGGATTACTGCGCATGCGCCCGCTGCAGCACTGGCTGAAACGCCGTGTGCCAACCCATGCATGGCAGTCAGGCAGCCTGCGCATTATGGTGAATCACGGGTGTTTAAGAACACTGATTCCCTGGCGGGCTCAGGACTGGTACCGCGAGGGGGTGACCATGGGGGTAGTTTCCAGGAGGAAGGTGGTTTTTACAGACGCATCCAACCTGGGTTGGGGAGCGCTGCACGAGGGCAGGCCTGCCTCCGGCCTCTGGTCGAGCACGGAGCAGAGCTTACATATCAACTGTCTGGAAATGAAAGCAGTTGGTTTGGCCCTGAAAGCATTTCTGTTAAACCTCAGGGGTCACCATGTCCTGGTCCGTACGGACAACATGTCAGTGGTGGCCTACATAAATCGCCAGGGTGGCATCAGGTCGGGCAACCTGCATGCTATGGCGAGGGACCTCCTCCTATGGGCACAGGCCAACCTGAGCTCCCTGAGAGCAGCGCACATCCCGGGCGTCCAAAATCTGGGCGCGGATATGCTCTCACGGGGCAACACTCCCCTAAGCGAGTGGTCTCTGAACCCTCAGACGGTCAGTCTGATATGGGAGAGATTCGGCGAGGCCGAAATCGACCTTTTCGCCTCGAGAGCCAACACCCACTGCAGGGTGTTTTTCTCGAAGAACAGGGACGCGCTGGCCCATCCCTGGCCCAACCGCCCCCTTTATGCTTTCCCCCCCATCTCGATGGTCCCACAAGTCATCGAACGGGTCAGGGAGAGCGGATGCCCAGTCCTTCTGGTGGCTCCTCTCTGGAAATCCAGACCATGGTTTCCGGAGCTGGTTCAGCTGTCAGACACGGTCCCCTGGCCCGTTCCAATGAGTAGGGACCTCCTCACACAGGCCAAAGGGACGATATGGCACCCCCGACCCGATTTATGGGCCCTCCATGTGTGGCCCCTAAACGGGTACCCGGGGGCCTTCCTGACAAGGTCTTAAGCACTATCTCTGAAGCAAGGGCCCCGTCTACTAGGCGTCTTTATGCTTTGAAGTGGTCGGGTTTTTCCAGCTGGTGCTCGAAAAATCGAGTTGACCCAGAGTCATGTGAGGTATCGGTGGTACTCTCCTTCCTGCAGGAGCTACTGGACGCGGGCCGCACCCCGTCCACGCTCAAAGTTTATGTGGCAGCCATCGCAGCGCATCATGCGTTGGGGGCTGGTCAATCACTGGGAAGAAATGACCTGGTGGTAAGATTTCTGAAGGGCGCTAGGAGAATTAACCCCTCCAGGCCCCCATCAGTACCTCCCTGGGACCTCTCCACGGTCCTCAGGGCCCTGAAGGGGCCGCCTTTTGAACCGCTCCGGTCGGTGGATCTAAAACCACTCTCGCTTAAGACTGCTCTCCTGTTGGCATTGGCATCTATCAAGCGAGTGGGAGATCTGCAGGCCCTTTCTGTGAGTCCGGCATGTTTGGAGTTTGGAGCGGATGACTCCAGAGTCATTCTCAAACCCAGGCATGGTTACATACCCAAGGTGCTCTCAACGCCGTTTAGAGCTCAAGTTATCACGCTATTAGCCCTTCCCCCTTCTGCTGAGAATGGGGAGGTTAATCTTCTCTGCCCTGTTAGGGCGCTGAGAGTCTATCTGGAGCGTTCTGCGTCTTTTAGACAGTCAGAACAGCTGTTTGTCTGCTTTGGTGGCCGATCTAAGGGTGGTCCAGTTACCAAGCAAAGACTGTCTAGATGGATAGTGGATGCCATTTCTATGGCTTATACTTCAGTGGGTCAGGTTTGCCCTATAGGTGTCAGGGCCCATTCGACTAGAGGCATGGCCTCGTCATGGGCGTGGTCATCTGGGTTTCCCATTCAAGATATTTGTGATGCGGCCAGCTGGTCCTCGCCTTCCACATTTATGAAGTTCTATAATATGGAGGTGCCTTCCCTGCAGGCGAAGGTTCTTTCAGTATGATTAAGACTCGATGCTGTCTGGTCTTGTCTACAAAAAATTACTGTGCATAATCACATACATACATATATAAAACCCGCTTAGGCCGGTTATGAATTGTACTAATAATCCCGACAGTGTCGGGGTTTGTTAGCATATTCTGTTGGTTGTTACTGACTCTTATATATTATTCAGGCCTGACAGTGTCTGGTCTGTTATATATATATTTATTTATTGGGTTCTGGCTTGTTGTGTTAGCTCAGGGGGCCTGAGTTGCAGTGCAACCAGTTACTAAGGGTGCGGCGTTTTACAGGGCGTCCCCACTGCGTATAGCTACGCAATACGAAGTGACCGTTCGAAAGGGAACTACTCGGTTACTATCGTAACCTCAGTTCCCTGAGAGAGGGAACGAGTATTGCGTAGCCGGCCGCATTTAGTAACTGGTGAAGTTGTCGCTTCAGTCGTTTAAACCTGCTATAATGGCGAATTCGGGGGTCTTTTGTAGGCTAAGCCACACCCCCTTGACGGGCTCTGACGTTGAGCTAGCTCATTGGCTGCAGGTCAGAGTCGCCCGCGCCATTGGTTGTGCAGTTGCGGCAGCACAGCCTATGAGCGTGCCAGACGCTCAGTGTGCTGGCTGTGCAGCTGCAAATGCGTTTTACATATAGGTTTCAGTAAATCGAGGAAAAGGAGTTTCCCCACTGCGTATAGCTACGCAATACTCGTTCCCTCTCTCAGGGAACTGAGGTTACGATAGTAACCGAGTAGTTTCTCTAAATACCCGGCTATGTGTAAACGTAGCCTTAACCAACTGCAGAACCGCAGAACCATACGTCATAGCAGTGTGAGGACGACAGCGCCAGCCTAACCGTCTGATGCCGGAAGTGGGCGGAGTTCATGTTTAACGCGGAGCACACAGAACCATAGATAAACAGAACAAGGAAAAGAAGAAAATAAGTTCTATCTTTGATGGATGCAACATACTTAACATTATACGCTTATACAAAACGGCTCTAAGTATTTTTTAAGTTAATATTCAACAATACGTTTGATCTGTCATTGGGCGCATTTCCATTACAGATTTGTGCAATATACTTTAAACCCATTTAACCCTTAATTACAAAACGAAAAATTAACGGTTGTTGTATTTTTAAAACGCTAAGTTGAACACCAAAATTTAATTTGAACTGTACACCAAATGCGGCGCAAAAAGAAATGTTTATGACTTTTTGCCCATTCGTTAAACATTTAAAATATTCACAAATAAATATGATTTTTTTTTTTTTTTTTTTTTTTTTTGTTGATTTTACTGGTTTTCTAAGGCCAAATTAGAACCTGGAAATTATGTTTTTCCCGCAGTGCTGAATGAGAAGAACCATATAACCACAGCCTACAGAAAGGTGATTTATTGGCGAGTTATAGGCTATAGCCTAATAAATGTGTCTGAAAAAATAACGAGGCATTTAAATTGTTTATTAATAAACTGTTTTCTAAATCAGTGTACATTTCAAGCTTTAGCCTACGGAGGCGATATTTTGTTTCAGTTCTCGCGCTCCAGTTCACGGAGATCATGAAAGCGCGCCTGATGGTTTTATTTTATTTTACAAAAAGCACAACGTTTTCTTGTTATTGTGAGTTTACAGAAATAAAAGTAGTTGCGAATAATGTATTATTATTTTCTGTATGACCAGAAATGATAGAGTATTTTAAGTTGTTTCCACTGTTGATAGGAAAAGGCAAGTGTTCGCGCCCTCGCCTCCCTGTCATCAAGTGCGATATGCGTCAATATCTTGTGTTTATTTGTGATAATCTTAGCCCTGTATTATGAATGAGATGTCACGAATTGCTTTGTTCTTTTATTTGGATAAAAGCGTATTCTACATATGTAGCCTAATAAATGTTATAATAATGATGATAATTATTATTATTGTTTGCGGACACGGACCGCGTCTTCTAGGTGACTGTAAATGCGCAAAACCTGTTTCCATTGCAGTTCTCTCTAGAGAGTATCTCTCGTACTGCGTAATAGCTTACGCTAGGGGAAAACCTCTTTTCCACGAGATATTGAAGCCAAAAATTATCCTTAATTTTTTATTAATGTAAAACGCTTTGCAGCAGCAAGCAGACACAGGCGATACAGCTCGCGCGCCTATTGGCTGCTCTTGCGGCAAATGCAGCAGCCTATCGAGAGAGACTCTGCGTGACGTAATGACCAATGGGGGCAACTCGCGCCCATATCGTCACGTCCCGCCAGAAAGGGCGTGGTCTCACTCTATAAATATGCTCGTTAGGCTGGTACAAGCTGATTTTCATCTCTTCAGCGAAGCACACGCATCGCTGGATCCGGAGTGAAAAGCCGCGCCGTCGAAGCAAGCTTTTCAGCGGGACGAGCTCTGGAGTCGCTGGCCTCGCCGCCTTCAACTGCCGTACCTGCTGCGCTTTCCGGCGTTCTATATCCTTTTATATCACTTTTTATCCTTACTCTGCTGAGAGTGTTTGCTCGCTTATTTGACGCGACTCACACTTCTCATCACAAAAGAGCTGCGTCTTTTTAAAGATGCCATCCTGTGGCTCGTGCCGCGCCCCACTCAGCGACGGGGACCGTCACGTCATCTGTGTGTCCTGCCTGGGTGAGGATCACGCGGCTCTCGCGCTCGCTGACGGCGGATGCCCTCATTGCGAGCTTTTGCTTATGGTGACTCTGAGGACTCGCCTGGCATCATTCTCCGAGCCTTCACCACAGCCCGCCGTGGTGCCGCGCCGCAAGAAGCGCCGCGCCCAGCGCGCTCCCGAGCTCTCTCCAGCCCGCCTAAGCTCGCCGGTTCGCCCGCCAGCTTCGCCGGCTTCGCTCGAGTCGCTCACTGACGGATAACGGCCGCCGCCTGCCGCCGCGTCCGTCCACGAGTTCGACGAACCCACCGAGGCTTGTTCTCTTCTGGCATCTGATAGCGAGGATTGGGCGAGCTCCGTGGACCTCCCCTCCGCTAGCGTTTCCCGCCAAACCACTGGTAAGAGAGCCGGCATTGAGACTGAGCTGATGCGTCTGCTCTCTCAGGCCGTGGAAAGCATCGGACTCGACTGGGAGGCGCCCGCGCAACCGCCGCGCGAGTCGTCAGGGAAACGGGCCAGCATCAAGACCGCGAGCCCTAAAACCGCGGCTAGCTTTCTTTACGTTATAAGGAATCTACCCCGCCCCCCATGGGCGTGCGTCACCGGCAAATGAGAAAAGAGTGTGTTTTAGTCCCCGCCGAGGCCGGACTAATCTCCATTTCTCAAACATTTCTCAGCTCCTAGTTTGAGCGGCTGAAAATGTCATTATTGC
This sequence comes from Rhinichthys klamathensis goyatoka, assembly GCF_029890125.1. NCBI lineage: Eukaryota > Metazoa > Chordata > Actinopteri > Cypriniformes > Leuciscidae > Rhinichthys > Rhinichthys klamathensis. Next base: position 601,487 of record NW_026606855.1, on the reverse strand, counting down.
AGCAATGAGCCTGTTGTATAACACGCACACCTGCATACAAACGCCGACATACACAAAACTGTGATGACGCTCTCTTATCTGCTTGCGTTAATGTAGTTCTCCCTGTGGCCCAGTGGCGGAACCCGGAGCTTTCACGCGAGAGACCCGTGTTCGATCCCGGCTCTCGCAGCAGATAAAAATTTAGTCTCGCCGCGGCCAGACTTCCACCGAAACTTTTCGCTCGTTCAGTTCCAGAAAATGCGACTGTTCCAGTGTATTTTGCAGTAAACAAGCTGGTTCCACGGCCCGCTTGCCTGCACATAAAGGCCGTTTCCGCGGCGACCCAGAAAAATCATGTAATCATTGTATTTCTGGTTTTCCGGCCACAGCCGATGGTGTTATAAGTGTAATAAAATGCTCACAGCCCAGTGTTCATTTCTACACACAAACACAGCCCGCCACGGTACAGGGTTCACACAAATTAAATCGACGCATGTCAATTGTGCATTAAATGTAGTGAATGTGCCCACAACCCAGTGCCCACAAACACTACCACGGTTTCTGTAAAACGAAACCAACACAAGTCTTCCTAGCCTCCTAGGAAATCGACGGTGTTTCAGTCTCGCCGTGGCCAGACTTCCACTGAAATTTTCGCTCGTTCAGTTCCAGAAAATGTGACTGTTCCAGTGTATTTTGCAGTTAGCAAGACCGTACCATGCCCAAATCACATAAACGGTGTATTTTCTGGTATTCCGGCCACAGCCGATGGTGTTATGAGTGTATTGAAAATGCCTACAACCCAGGGCTCATTTCTACACACAAACACAGCCCGCAAAGTTGCAGGGCTCGCACAAACAAAATCGCCTCATGTCGATTGTGCACTAAATGTAGTGAATGTGCCTACGTCTCAGTGCCCACAAACACTACACACCACATGTCCCACGGGTTCTGTAAAAACGAAACCAACACGCATTCAGTCAGCTCAGGCCGACGGTGTTTTTCAGTGCAGTAAATGTGCCCGCTCTCCTGCGCCCACATTCACTCACAGACATGTTAAGCCCCACGGGGCTCACCCCGCTCTCTCTCCCTCAGCAAACTGCTATAAGGGTTTTGAGCGTGGCCAGGCTGCCCGCCGCGATCGGCGCGCCCCCCGCCTCACACACTGTAAACACAGTGTCTGCGTTACAGCACGCCGGAGCTCCCTTGCCGTCACTATGTCTCGGCCAGAGCCCAGATCTCATTCTACCCCTAGCTATTCACGCGAAAGTGTGGGCACAGCTTCCTGGGGTATCAGAATGGGTGCTGAACACTATAAAAAGAGGCTATTCGCTACAGTTCGCTCGACTTCCCCGCCGTTATACGGCGCGCGTCGAGACGACGGTGAAAACGAAGTATCTCATCTACTTCAAGCCGAGATAGCGAAACTACTGAGCAAAGGTGCTATAGAACCTTTATCTCAAGCTCAGAGCAAAGGGGGCCTACACAGCAGATATTTTCTGGTACCGAAAAAAGATGGAGGTGTCAGACCCATTTTAGATCTGCGACAGCTGAACAGAGCGCTTGTGAAACGCCAGTTCAGAATGCTTACGACCAGGAAAATCCTCGCGCAAGTGCGCCACGGGGACTGGTTTATGTCAATAGATCTGAAAGACGCCTATTTCCAAATACAAATAGCGTCCCATCACAGGCAATTCTTGAGATTCGCTTTCGAGGGCCAGGCATATCAATACACGGTCCTGCCGTTCGGCCTGTCCCTAGCACCTCGTACATTCACGAAGTGCATGGACGCGGCGCTCGCACCCCTGAGACTTCAAGGCATGCGAGTCCTGAACTACTTGGACGATTGGCCGATTCTAGCTCGATCACGATCGGAGCTCATAGAACACAGGGCCGCATTACTCGAGCACCTCGAGGAGCTGGGCCTCACAGTCAATTGGGCGAAGAGCTCACTGTCTCCCAGTCAGAAAATTTCCTTTCTGGGAACAGTGTTAGACTCGCTATCCATGACGGCACGCCTGTCACCAGAGCGCGGACTAAATATTCAGCGCGTCGCGAAATCCTTCCGCCACGGCGCGATAGTTCCGCTCAAAAGGTTTCAGAAAATGCTGGGGCTGATGGCCTCAGCGGCCTCTGTACTCCAGTTGGGCTTGCTTCGCATGCGCCCACTGCAGATGTGGCTGAAAGCGCGGGTTCCACCCAGGGCATGGACAGCGGGTCTGTTTCGCCTCAGGGTCGACCTACAGTGTGTTTCAGCTCTGGAACCTTGGAAAATAACCGACTGGTATCAGTCAGGTGTGAGTCTGGGGACCGCTTCGTGTGTGAAGGTGGTGTCTACGGACGCCTCCACCTCGGGGTGGGGAGCACTGCTCGAGGGCAGACCGCTAGCTGGCCTGTGGTCAGAACGGGAAAAGCTCCTTCACATAAACTGCTTGGAGATGATAGCAGTCGACAAAGCGCTACGGCGTTTTTGTCCCCAGGTAACAGGCCACCACGTCTTGGTCCGGTCGGACAACATGTCAGTGGTGGCATACATAAATCGCCAGGGCGGCGTCAGGTCACGAAACCTTCACAGGCTGACGGAACGCCTCCTGGTCTGGGCTCAACACAACCTGCTCTCACTGAGAGCAGCGCACGTGCCTGGTCACCTGAATGTGGGACCAGACAGACTGTCCAGGAACAATGTTCCAGCAGGGGAATGGTCGCTGCACCCGCAGACGGTCCAGCTGCTGTGGAAAACATTCGGCAGAGCACAGGTGGACCTATTCGCGTCCCACGAAAACGCTCATTGCCGGAAGTTTTTCTCGAAGAGCAAGGACGCGCTGGCTCATGTTTGGCCCCGCTGCCCCCTATATGCTTTTCCTCCTGTCTCGCTCCTGCCTCAGGTGTTGGAACGAATCAGGGAAAACGGATGCCCAGTGCTGCTCGTAGCTTCGCTCTGGACAAACCAGACGTGGTTCCCTGCCCTGATGCAGCTGACCAGCACTGCCCCATGGCCTGTACCATTGAGGAGAGACCTCCTCTCTCAGGCGGAGGGCTCGATTTGGCACCCTCGCCCGGAGCTGTGGTCCCTGCACCCATGGGCCATCAACGGGTACCCGCTAGCCTCCCAGAAGGAGTGTTAAACACGATCACGCAGGCTAGAGCTCCGTCTACCAGGCGGCTCTACTCCTCGAAATGGTCTGTTTTCTCTGCATGGTGTCAAGCCCAGAGCTTTTCACCTGTGGAATGCGGGGTTTCGGAAGTGCTTTCCTTCCTTCAAGAGCTACTGGATAAGGGCAGGACCCCATCCACGCTCAAAGTAGATGTGGCGGCCATAGCAACGTTTGCAAAACCGGTGTCTGGCCAGTCGCTGGGGAAGAACGACTTAGTCGTGCGTTTCCTTAGGGGAGCTCGGAGGCTGAACCCTCCCAGGCCCCCTTCAGTCCCGATGTGGGACCTTTCCACGGTCCTGGAGGCCATGAAAGGCGCCCCGTTCGAGCCAATCCAGCTGGTGGACATGAAACGCCTATCGTTCAAAACAGTGTTTCTCATGGCTCTCGCTTCAGTGAAGCGCATAGGGGACTTGCAGGCGCTTTCAGTAAGCGCGTCATGTATGGAGTTTGGGCCTAATGACTCGAAGGTCATTCTCAAACCTAAGCACGGGTATGTGCCGAAATCCCTCAATACACCGTTTAGGGCCCAGGTAATTTCCCTGTCCGCCCTTCCGGTTCTCAGTGAGGAGGAGGACGCGAGTCTCCTTTGCCCCATCAGGGCATTAAGAGCTTATGTGTCGCGCTCGTCTGTTTTCAGACAGACTGAGCAGCTTTTCGTTTTGTTTGGCGGGCGCTCCAAGGGACTTGCCGCCTCAAAATTGGATGCCATTAAGCTCGCTTACTCTGCAAAGGGCCTGCAGTGCCCCTTGGGTGTCAGAGCGCACTCCACGAGAGGCGTGGCCTCTTCGTGGGCATGGTCTAGCGGGGTTTCCCTGCAAGATATCTGTACGGCCGCGGGCTGGGCCTCGCCGTCTACATTTATGAAATACTTTAACCTGGAGGTACCCGCCTTACAAGCTAAGCTTTTGGCGGTCAAAAAATTCAGTGCTATCTGCCCCGCTGTGCGGCCCAGATGCTGAGTTTACTGCAGCCCCATGAGTGTTGACACACGTATGGCCACCCAGATCAGGCTGAAAGCTGGCTGCGCGTTTTATTGTCATATGATAGCCCCGCTGGGTGCTATTTTATAAGGAATGACGCTTCCAGCCTCTCTTCCTCCACTCTATGTGAGTTTATGGTGATTATGCACTATATGAGCCCTGGGCTTCGGCCCCTGGGACTTTGGTGTTGGATCCCTGTACGCACGGCGTGTTGCATTGTGTTCCTCTAGCGTAAGCTATTACGCAGTACGAGAGATACTCTCGTAAGAGAACGTACTCGGTTACTGACGTAACCTCGGTTCTCTCTAGAGAGGGAACGAGTACTGCGTATCTTGCCGTGCTTGGAATACGCTCTGGTTCGCTTCGGCGATGAAAACCAGCTTGTACCAGCCTAACGAGCATATTTATAGAGTGAGACCACGCCCTTTCTGGCGGGACATGACGATATGGGCGCGAGTTGCCCCCATTGGTCATTACGTCACGCAGAGTCTCTCTCGATAGGCTGCTGCATTTGCCGCAAGAGCAGCCAATAGGCGCGCGAGCTGTATCGCCTGTGTCTGCTTGCTGCTGCAAAGCGTTTTACATTAATAAAAAATTAAGGATAATTTTTGGCTTCAATATCTCGTGGAAAAGAGGTTTTCCCCTAGCGTAAGCTATTACGCAGTACTCGTTCCCTCTCTAGAGAGAACCGAGGTTACGTTAGTAACCGAGTACGTTTTACGAAATATTCCTTTTACGAATTGCCTGAAAAACCACCTCATGCGAGCGTAAAAACTTGTTTACTATAAACGAGAGTTTTTGCGAAATGGACGTGTTTCCATTGTGCGTAGGCTATTTTCAATTCGCAATTTCAATTTGCGCAATTTGAAGGGTATAATGGAAACGCGGCTAATATGAGAACCATTATATGAGAACTGAACTGAGCTGGACGAAGACATCAGAATGGCTATATAGATTAATTAACTGAAATAATAACTTTTTTACATCAGAAATGAATCAACACTGAACTTACTTAAGCTGAATTATGACACTATTTTGTGCTAGATCTACAGAGATTTAATTTGTTGTTGGCGTATATTGTATTGAAGGCTACAGCATTTGTTAAATTTTCTGACCATGAGAATTGCATTAATTGTATTTCATTTCACCTATGAGCACATAACGATCTTTTGATATCAGAGGAAAAAACTCATTTTATTTAAATTAATCATTTTTGTTTTTTCAGTCTGTCATATCATTGTTGTGTATGGTCAATTTTTTCATAGACCATACACAACAATGATATGACAGACTGAAAAAACAAAAATGATTTGAAATGAAAGCTTTGTTTTCATTCTATTTTTCCTTTTCTTTTCTTTTTTTAAATTTTTAAGCTTTGTTCAATTTATATTGTTAATCTTTTAAAAGTTAAAATGATACTTTATCCATTTGTTTTGTTGAGTCAAAAGTTTTGACTCAACAAAACAAATGGATAAAGTATCATTTTAACTTTTAAAAAACTATTAACATTTGTAATAGTAGGCCATACCTGTCAACACTCCCGTTTTTCCCGGGTTTCTCCCGTTTTTTAGCCCTATCTCCCGGACCCCTCCCGGTTTGTTATTTTTCCCGGGAAACTCCCGTAATTTGCATGGCCCAAACTCCTTTATGAATAATCGGACCAATATGTCCATGTATGTATCGCTGCAGCCCGGAGACCTGCAGGTGGGAGGAGCTTACGCCGCAAGTGGGAGGAGCTTATGCCGCAAGTAGGAGGGATTTCACAAATGTGCAAGTAGGAGGAGTTTACGCCGCAAGTGGGAGGAGCTTATGCGGAAATCCCCAAGCTGTCATTGCCGAGGACGGCGGTGAATGAGAATGGCAGGAAGTAGCGACAGTAATGAAAATAAACGATCAAATATTACGTTCCTCATCATGGTCTGATTTCTTACAGCTTTGTTATTATTGTGTGTGTCCAATACCACTCACTGTCAATGATGAAGTCACGTCTTTACACCTTTTTACCATACTTAAAGTGATGGTGTTTTAAATTCATCAGGCTGTAGGCCTTATTTCAAGCATATTTCTGAATATTAGCTACATATTCTACAGTATCAAGTAAATTTACATTAAAATGTGATGCAATTGGACTCAGTGAAGTGAATGTGTAAATACATGAAAAACATTTCGCTAATGTAAAAAAAAAAAAAAAGGTTACCATCCATCTTTACTGCATAATAAAAAAAAAAAAACAGAATAATGTTGTTCTGAACGTTTTACACATGTATTACATTTAAATCTCAGGGTGGATAAATTATTTTTTTCAATGAATAAAATCATGTACAAGTCACTCAGAATTGATTGCAAAAGTGTTTATTTTATTTTATTATTTTTAGTTTTTTCTTTTGTTATTTGTAAGTACACTATATCAGCTCATTAGAACTGATCTGCATGCAGTGAAAACTGCAAAATCCAGGGTGGAAGGTTTCTGAATAAATGCCCTTGAGCTCGCCTTGCTTTCCCTTCCCAGCATAACCTGGTGGATACACAAGAAGCACAATAAGAACTATAGGGTTTATAGTTGACATTGAACATTTACGAATAATTTATCAGCTCTGTAGCTCCATGCCATGCAAGTGAATGGTGTCCAGAACTTTTTAACTCCAAGGGATGACATAAGTAAATTAGATTTTTAGTTTTCCTTTAGACTAACAACTAGTTTATTCATCACCAATTTACACAAAACGTACCAGGTATGCAGCATTTGTACTCAAACCCACACTCCAAACAAGTGGAGATTGAGTACATTCTCCAGAAGAGCTGTTTGTAGTGAGATGACTTATTTTTCCAGCATGCAACACCTGAGCTGAAAAAAATGAACATAACATTTAACATTATCAATGATGTTCTTGTTATGCGTTTTATTTTTTAATGTCAATATTTACATTCTAGCCATAAGAAGTGTGCCTGATTCTTGAAATTGTCATCCCCAACTATGTCCCTGAACCTTGAGCAAGCCAATGACAGGGGCATGTAGGCAGCATCTCCTTCTTGAAGAACAACTTCAAGTAGTATGGTCTTCAAGTAGACCATTAATCTAATTAATGGTCCAATATAATTTTTTTTAAAAAACGTATTCACCAATGAATACAACAACATTTCAAAATCTTGCCAACCCCTAATAGTATTAAGAACAGATATTAAATGAGTTTGATAGAGCAAGTAGTGTTTACACCTGCTGATTTTCATCATCACTGAAACACTTTGCTACTCCTTTTCACTCAAAGGGTCTGCAGAATATATTTTTACTGAAAGTAAAAGTAGTGTTATGAGCGAGTCACTAAATCATTCCGTTCCATGACTTCCCAAAACAGTTTACAGAGTGAACAAGATTTCTTCACTTCTTTAAGGGATTCTTAAAAACACTTCGTGTTAAAAGTACAGCTAATTTTTTTCACACTTACTCTAAAAAGAAATTTTCAAGCAAGATGGCACACCACCATTTTCTTATGTTCTTCATGTTTAGCTGTGTACATAAAGTAATGAATTAGTATAATTTTCAATTATATTAAAATGCATGTAGCTACAAAAAAATTAATACTTACTTCAGTGAAGTCAAACTTCTGTCCCAGAACAACATACAGTGCATACTATAATATGCAAAGAAACACAAAAAAAGTTAAATGGGTAACAGCAATTGATTACGATTGGATACGATCTCCTATTCATAGTGAATATAACAATAATATTTTGGTCAACTTACACCCATGTACTACCACTCAAGATAAATGGGACTGAAGGTGACCTGTTGCCTGGAAGTTCTCATCAAATTTTATATTGTCCTTAGGACAAAGCGGACAGTGAAACTGTGTGTGCCTCTGGTGCCACTGGTATGCCTCAAGAGTGTCCTGCACATCTTTCACTGATAAGTGAACCTAAAACACAATAAGATGCGTTTCACATTTTATTCACTGATTGATATGAGTAATACATTTTATAAAATAATTATGATATTAAAACAAATGTTTCAATTACATTACATTACATTGTGGATTACAGAGAAAAAAGCATAACTACAATGATAACAAGTTTTAAAAGAATTGCATGCATTGTACAATTAAGTTAGGAGTTGTATTCTAATATCAAATCCATTTACAAAACGTTTAAGACATTTACAATTTGAAAATCAATGCAGTCCTAAAACGTACAAAAATTACACTGCCACAATACCTTATTATGGTCTTCAGAATCCATAATCTGGAGAGCAAATTGTAGAAATCATGCACGTTACAGATTTTGTAATTTGTGTGCTACTATAAAAACTACAGAAATTTATTTGGATACACTTTACCCTTATTCTTTTTTAAAACATCAAGACTAAACAGTGTACAAACGCCATAATGAAATGGTCTTTTTCAGAACTTATAATGCTTTTTTACAAAACTAAAAACTGTACAACAAGCTTACCCCTTCATCTCAACGGCACGCTGACATGTGAACGCTGACATTTTCTTCTTTGTTTTCTAATGGATCGCAACAAAACTTACACATTACCGCCACCAACTGTGGAGCATAAACCAATAGCTACTACAACACACAGGTGATACTAAATAAACCAATCAAAATCCTCTGGAAGTTTGTACAGCCCACTTGCGGCTAAAGCTCCACCTACTTGCTGCTAACCCACCCATTTGCAGCTGGCTCCGACCTCCGTTTATACCCTACTCAATATGTTTGCTAATGTTGACCAGTTGCCAGATTGTATTAAATGCATTATATTCACACAATCCACAGACCATTTACAATTTCAACCCGTTTGTCACCTCAACCTGGCAACCTATAACCCAGTTGCGCAGTCGCGGAAAGTTTAACCCGAAAGCGAGCCGATAGACATGATGGCAGGTGAAGGTGGTGTCCCCGCAATGAAACTGAAGTACAGTTTGTAACGCGTTGCTTCAGGAAGATTAGGGGTAGCTCACAACTGAAGTTATTGCATGCAGAGGCCAGACAGACACACGGAGGCGATTGACATCTCACAACTCGCACTTTATTCCCAAATCGAACTCGTGTAGCCTAACTGCCTGTCACACGTTCTACCGTCCACATCGTTACTTAATAAACAAAATAAGATAAAAATTAGCATCAAACAGAAATTACCCACATACATGGGGTGTTCGCATGCATAGACAGTAAAAGGGGTGTTCGACGCGCACAATACAGACTGCCGACAGTTCAACAGGGAGCGCAAAGCTCTGAAAGGGGCCACACCTTATTTCCAGTCGTTACAAGTTGTACATTTACCACAACACCCCCCCGCCGGAGAAATCTCCCGGATTTTGAAAACCAAATGTTGACAGGTATGTAGTAGGCTACTATATTGTCTTTTGTTATAGGACAAAAAAATTCTTATCTTTTATAACCTACAATTTGATTTATATATATTCAATTAAATCGTTTAAAAAAGTCTTTAAAATAACGTTGTTTTAAACTTTAAAACATTCCAAAACACGGAAGTAGCGTAATGCCTTGCCGCGCCCACTTCCGCCCTCAGACTGTCAGGCTGGCGCTGTCGTCTCGGCCCATCCACGAACACTACAGAACCAAATAAGAACTGGTCTAACACCCCCGACAGACATTTGGCATCTTTAGAAACGTTCAAAAACATTAGATTTACTCATACATAAGTCGGTCTGTGAAGATTTGAAGGCATTAGGTTCGTTGTTTTAGTTTCACTTTCCATTGGAAGTAAAATCGTCAGTTCCGTGAGAATGATGAACTGCGGTCTTGTGAATGAGAAAAACGAGCTGGGTATGAATTCACTTCAGGGCTGCCAACTCTCACGCATTCACCGTGAGACTCACGCAATTGAGCCAATTCTCACGCTCTCACTCCACACCCCCGATTTCTCACGCTGAAGTGTCAACCCGGTCGGTCAAATGCCTGAAAGATAAGTTTATAGATCTACCAGTTGAGCCATTCGTGATCGACTAGTTTTACCGCAAATTAGTTAAAATATCCTGTAATCTATAGCGAGCGAGCGTGCATGCGAGACAGATGTGTTGAGCTCTTAACGGCGTGCTCCTAACCGCGCACGCGCACGACGACACAGAGGTGATTAAGCGAGCTTGCGTGTCTTTCGCAACACAACCCAGTGGACAGTTTTTTGTGACAATTGTGAGGGAAATACACAATTTATTCCCATAAACTGTGTATAGTCAGCCGTTCTCCCTCCCATCTGCACCGTGTGAATTGTGAACGCAGGCAGGTCAGTGAGTTACTGGGCGCTCCTTGTCTCCATCCAGTTTAGGCTGGTAATAGGCCTGTTATATAGTTTATATAGAATTAAGTTAGCAATAGCAGAGTTGTTTGTTTTGCAGCACTGAGCAGTTATTTTACATAACTTTATCATAAAAACAGTACAAAAGCATTTCGAGATGACAAATATGGACATGCCTAGTAGTTAATGTTAATTATTGTTTTCTAAGAACAGAATGTCAATTAAAATGTTAAATGTAATGTAAATCTCCCAAGAAATTATGTACAGTCAGATACCAAATACTTTGACCATCAATATACACTCACCGGCCACTTTATTAGGTACCCCATGCTAGTAACGGGTTGGACCCCCTTTTGCCTTCAGAACTGCCTCAATTCTTCGTGGCATAGATTCAACAAGGTGCTGGAAGCATTCCTCAGGGAGTTTGGTCCATATTGACATGATGGCATCACACAGTTGCCGCAGATTTGTCGGCTGCACATCCATGATGCGAATCTCCCGTTCCACCACATCCTAAAGATGCTCTATTGGGTTGAGATCTGGTGACTGTGGAGGCCATTTTAGTACAGTGAACTCATTGTCATGTTCAAGAAACCAATTTGAAATGATTAGAGCTTTGTGACATGGTGGAAGTAGCCATCAGAGGATGGGTACATGGTGGCCATAAAGGGATGGACATGGTCAGAAACAATGCTCAGGTAGGCCGTGGCATTTAAACGATGCCCAATTGGCACTAAGGGGCCTAAAGTGTGCCAGGAAAACATCCCTCACACCATTACACCACCACCACCAGCCTGCACAGTGGTAACAAGGCATGATGGTTCCATGTTCTCATTCTGTTTACGCCAAATTCTGACTCTAACATCTGAATGTCTCAACAGAAATCGAGACTCATCAGACCAGGCAACATTTTTCCAGTCTTCAACTGTCCAATTTTGGTGAGCTCTTGCAAATTGTAGCCTCTTTTTCCTATTTGTAGTGGAGATGAGTGGTACCCGGTGGAGTCTTCTGCTGTTGTAGCCCATCCGCCTCAAGGTTGTGCGTGTTGTGGCTTCACAAATGCTTTGCTGCATACCTCGGTTGTAACGAGTGGTTATTTCAGTCACTGTTGCCCTTCTATCAGCTCGAACCAGTCTGGCCATTCTCCTCTGACCTCTGGCATCAACAAGGCATTTCCGCCCACAGAACTGCCGCTCACTGGATGTTTTTTCTTTTTCGGACCATTCTCTGTAAACCCTAGAGATGGTTGTGCGTGAAAATCCCAGTAGATTAGCAGTTTCTGAAATACTCAGACCAGCCCTTCTGGCACCAACAATCATGCCACGTTCAAAGTCACTCAAATCAACTTTCTTCCCCATACTGATGCTCGGTTTGAACTGCAGGAGATTGTCTTGACCATGTCTACATGCCTAAATGCACTGAGTTGCCGCCATGTGATTGGCTGCTTAGAAATTAAGTGTTAACGAGCAGTTGGACAGGTGTACCTAATAAAGTGGTCGGTGAGTGTATACTTAATACACTTCTGCTAATGCAAGGATTTTGTGTTTGTATTTTTCCCCACACCAAGCCACGCCCCTCAATAAGCCCCTCCCCCATAACCCAAGCCCCGCCCCCCAAAATCTCACTCTAAGCTGAACTCAAAAGTTGGCAGCCCTGTCACTTGTTTACTTTTACTGTTACATGTGTCCTAACTTAACACTTATGTTGATGTGGCGTTTTTGTATTAACGCGGTCTGCGTGTTTATTGGAAATTATAAAAATGAATAACGCCTATTTTTCCTGAATCCTGACTAACGTTATTCAAAAAGCTAGTGGATTCAAAAAGCTAGTGGATTCAAAAGCTAGTGGATTCAAAAAGCTAGTGGATTCAAAAAGCTAGTGGATTCAAAAGCTAACAAAAGCTTTGCTGTGGAAAAAAAATACAACCACAAATCAAACGGGTCAAGATTTCAGTCTTTCACAAATTCAGACATAATAAATCATTTCATATTATGTACATGTCTACAACAGCGCACTGCGGATTTATAGCAAAAATCTGAATTTGAAACGGCAAACTATCTTTATAACCGTAAATTAAAAAAAATAATTTAGGTTTTTCTATTTTATCAAGTATATTTCAATGTCAGCTGGCGGGGCATGTTATCACTTGTTCCCGTTCACCTTTATTCTTTTATTTATGGGGATGGAGTCTATATATTAACCCTTTATTTATCTCAGAGAGATGTGATGATGTTCTGCTGTATTTTAGGTGTATTTGAGATGCTCTGTTTTATTTGAGGTTTATGTTCTGCTTTAAAGGTTTATTTGCGATGTTGTTCTGCTGAATTTGATGTGTATTTGGGATGTTCTGTTGTATTTGTGATGATGTTCTGTTGGTTTGTGTGACTCAGTGCCTCTGAAGAGCATCTCAGTGGAGGTTCGTGTTCAGGATCATGTCTCCACAGTCTCCTCCACTCTGCTGTATGTGAATGAGGAAGAGCGCCCCCTGGAGGCCTTGTTCGTGTTCCCTCTGCCCGCTGATGCTGCTGTCTGCCACTTCAGTGCCAAGATCGGAGAGCAGGAGATTGTGGCAGAGGTGCAAGAAAGAGAAACCGTGAGTCCAAATATAAGTCTGCTGGACATTCATTTGCATATTTTTTGCACCACTTAAAAAAATTGTGTTTTGCAGGCGAGGGATCGGTATGATGATGCTGTGAGTTCGGGTCAGCAGGCGTTTCTGCTGGAAGAGAGCGCAGAGAGTCCTGATGTGTTCGGACTGAGTGTCGGGTGTCTGTCGCCGGGTCAGAACGCTGCCGTCACCATCATCTACGTCACCGAGCTCGATGTGCAGGCCGACCACTCGCTGCGCTTCTGTCTGCCGGCTGTACTCAACCCCCGATACACACCAGCAGGTGCAGCAGCTGCTACACACACTTTATTAGCGGAGACAAGCTGATTTTAACACACTTTCTGTGTGTGTGTGTGTGTGTGTGTGTGTGTCAGGTTCAGGAGCTGGTATAGTCTCAGAGATTTCATCAGTATGTGGAGCTGTTCCCTACACGCTGACACTCAGTGTCCATGTGAGCTCTCCAAAGCCCATCTCCAAACTAGAGTCCAACTGCACTCTGGATCCTCTAGTGTTCCTCCACTCGGATCACACTCAGGCTATGGTACTGCGTGTGTCTTCATGTGTTTATCTGGATGTGTGAGCACAGTAGTGTTATGCATGTGTTTTTACGTGTGTAGGTGAATCTGAGTCCTGGTCACATGTTTGATAAGGATGTTGAGCTGTTTCTGTACTATCAGGAGACCCATCAGCCCTCTGCTATAGTGGAGGCAGGAGTGGCCACTGCCCCATCAGGTCGGACCTGCAGCTGAGCTCACTGGCATTATGGGATTGATTGATCAAGGTTTCTCTCTCTCTCTCTCTCTCTCTCTCTCTCTCTCTCTCTCTCTCTCTCTCTCTCTCTCTCTCTCTCTCTCTCTCTCTCTCTCTCTCTCTCTCTCTCTCTCTCTCTCTCTCTCTCTCTCTCTCTCTCTCTCTCTCTCTCTCTCTCTCTCTCTCTCTCTCTATTTCAGGCTCTCTGATGAGGGACCCAGTGGTCATGATAAGTTTGTACCCAGAATTCCCAGAGAAAGTGATGTCATCACTGGCAACTCAAGGAGAGTTTGTTTTCGTGATGGACAGATCAGGCAGTATGCGTCAGATGATGCATCATGGGAAAGGAGCACAGAGGCGCATAGAAAGCGCAAGGGTAAGATTTAAGTGTGCCTTTGGGTCTTTTGATATGAGACATGTGCCAGTATTTGGTAATACACTATCTCAGGATAATGATGTATGTAACAGCAGAAATGCAGCAGTTACTCCGGTACTCAAACTCTATGGGTTTTAAAATAGAGTAGGCAGATGTTTTTTACTTTTAGACAGAAATTTCACTTAAAATTTTAAGAAAAAATAGCTAAGTAGTAGCTTGGTAAATTTGTTGGTGATGAAATTTCTTTCTAGCTGCTAGAATATCAGCAGAAGCAGTTTAAATTAAAATCATGCAAATTAAATCTCTACCATGTTTGGTTGATATACCAAGTGAGGCTAACCTCATCTGCCAAATTTCTCTCTCACATTCTAACCAGAGAAACAGAGTTGCTTTGCTGATGAAGTGAAATACTCAATGGTGATTGATTTGATACCGCCTAGTTATTAAGACAATTATTTCATTATCTTTCCATGTCTGTCTATAGGACACTCTGCTGTTACTGTTGAAGAGTCTGCCCATGGGATGCTACTTCAATATCTTTGGATTTGGCTCTCGTTTTGAGTCCTTCTTCCAGTTAGTAACTGCATTTAGAATATTCTAATGATATTTTGATAAGTGAGAGGAGAGTAGATGACTGTGTGTGTTTCACTGCAGTGAGAGTGTCGTGTACAGTCAGGACACAATGGATCAGGCTATGAAGAGTGTGAAGGAAATGAAAGCAGACCTGGGCGGCACAGAGATTTTACAGCCTCTAAAACACATCTACAGTCAGCGCTGTAACCCTGACCATCCCAGACAGGTACAACAACACCTCAACTACTCATTGACATTGGTGTTAAAATATAAACTTGGCTTATGAATCAGATGTTTTTCTCTCTTCAGCTGTTCATCTTCACTGATGGAGAGGTGGGAAACACTAAAGAGGTGCTGGACCTGGTGAAACATCATGTTCACTCTCACAGGTAAAGGTCTGCTGGGTTTGATGTTCCCATCATTCATCTCTTCATCACTTACGGTAACAGAGTTTATTGTGTGTTCAGGTGTTTCTCATTCGGGATTGGTGAGGGTGCAAGTAGCGCCCTCATCACAGGAATGGCCAGGGAAGGATCTGGTCACGCTCAGTTCATCACAGGCACCGACCGCATGCAGCCCAAAGTAAAGCTCTCCACTGGATTTCACAGGCACAAATGTTTCCTAGTCAAATGTCTCAATGGTTTTTTCTTTCTCTTCAAACTATATCAGGTGATGCAGTCCCTCAGGTTTGCGCTGCAGCCCCCTGTGTTTAATATCTCTGTGGATTGGACCCTTCCAGATGGCATTACTGTTGACACACTGTCTCAACCCATCAAAGTGCTCTTCCAGGGTCAAAGGGCACTCATTTACGCCCAACTTAAAGGAGAGGTGGGATGATTTTGTGTTTCTTTGATGAGAATTAAGATGTGTTCACACCTGGCAGGTTTGGTTGGCTTTAAACGAACTCTGGTGTGAACGCTGCCATCTGAACCCTGGTGTTCAACAAACAAGCGCTGAAAAGGGCCGTCTCAGTCTGCTTCCAAACAAATTCTGGTTCAAATATGAACGCAACATGGACCAAAGACATCTAAACAAACCAAAACCATAGTCACGATGTTGCCCATCACAGTTTCAGTACAGGCATCAGAACTGTTCTCTCGTTTGTGTGTGTGACGGAGGGATTCCTGCTGCTGTTTTGACTCCTTTACACACTTTATAAGCTCTTCACGAGTTCTCAGTTGGTAATAATACTATCATTCGTAGGCTACACATATACAATGAGCGCATATATCCCTGAACACAGCATTGTTTTGGATCTACGGTAAATTCCATTGTAAAATATACATCATAAAAACCTTTTGTTTTGTATCTATAGGTTCGGTTTTAAAAATTACAATATGAACGCAAAGCGAATCAGGACCAAATCTATAATTATCTTTTTAGGTCCAGACTAAGAGAACCGAACTACTAGTGTAAACACACCTTAATTTGTTTAAATGATAGAAATCTGCATTTCCCCTCTCTTATAGAGTTCAGGAGACTCTGAGGGAACAGTGACAGTCAAATACAGGCTTAAAGATCATCCAGTAAAAAAACAGCTCCACTTCTGCCTCAAACCAACTGAGGAAACTGGGTAACACACACAAACACACACAAACACTGAAAACAGCTCCAGTCCTGCTTCAGACCAACTCGCCTCTAAAACACATTTTAAATGACTAGATTTATAACAGGTGCTGGGGTAACATGTTACATGCAAGACATGCTAGTTTTCAAGTACATACATTTACGCCACAATATAATAATAATAATATGAAATCATAAATAAATAAATCCCACCTCTATTTAATAAAAACAATTAAGACTTTTTTCTTGACAAAATCAACAATCCATTAGAATATATATTGTGATACCTCATTTGATTTATCAATGTAGTGTTTTTGTTTATTTTTCGACACAATAATATAACTTTTAAAGTTTTTTTAAAATATCAGCCAATTATTGTTTTTCAGCTATAACAATTAAAATAATTATTGGCTTATTGGTATTGGCCAGAATCGATATTAGTGCATCCCTATCAAAGTTACTTTTTTTTACTTGTGTAGTAGTTTATTTACTGACAATTTGATACCATTTAATTGCATCTGCTATTTGCTTTTCTAAGTCCATAATGAACCGCAGTAAACAGTTTTTGCCTATCTTGCAATTGTAGGTTGTCCGTCCACCGGCTGGCGGCTCGGACCCGGATCCGTTCTCTGGAGCAGGAGGAGAGGTCATGTGATTCAGATGTTGAAAGCGTCAGGAGAAAGATAGTGGAGCTCAGTGTTCAGGCAGGAGTGAGCAGTGTTCATACAGCCTTCATTGCCATTAATAAAGACAGCAGAGAGACTGTGAAAGGACCCCTGCTGCAGAGAAAAGTGCCGACATACGGTTAGTGCGACGATTAGTCATTTTTCAATGTTCTGGCTGGGGGCAGTAGCCTTGGACCTCAAGCACTGAGCCCAAAATCATGTTGCGTTTCCATTGTCGGCAGTCGCCTCGCAGCACCACCCTAAAACCCACCCTTTATTCGACAGAACCTGAGACAGAAACAAATGCAGAGAGAACCACAGTTAATTCTGATATTTTCAATAACTTCAAATTCAAACTCCATAGAACAACGTTACACAATGCCACCTTTTCACCAGCTGACTAAAACTAGCATGACAGAAGTGAACGTTTGCTTAAAGGTGATATATTTTGTCCCTTTTCACAAGATGTAATATAAAACCATTGTGTACCCAGAATGTGTCTGTGAAATTTCAGCTCAAAATACCCCCAGATCATGTTTTATAGCTTGTCAAATTTGCCCCTTTATGGGTGTGAGCAGAAACACGCGTGTGTCCCTTTAAATGCAAATGAGCTGCTGCTCCCCGCCCCCGTCCAGAAGACTGCCAATCCTTTACACGAGCTTCGGATACTCCGGCAATAACACAATATGCGAATCTCACTCATCCACAATCTCAGAAATAACCAGTAGCAGTGCAGCCTTAAAGAGAGAAGAGGTTGAACTTTTAGACCCACCTGGAAGTTTCTGAATGGTTAGTGGATACATTTATGTAGTTTTTGTGGAGTCACTTTTACACAAGTTGACACGGTTCCCAGAGGTTTTTATAAGACAGCTGTGACCTTTTTTTGGTCAAATCGTGTTCTGTGGTCGTCTGTGCAGCAACAACAGAACAGTTTGCATGCTTTGCTCGAACTTTTGCCATTGCGTTAGAACTGTTTACACTGTTGGTCCTTTTGAAAACCAAATGGCGGCGGCGTGGGTGTAAACGTGCAGATTAAGGGCTGGTAATATTATAACAAGATCCACTTCCTACATCAGAAGGGGAGCGAAATCTGATTGGCTTCTTTTTTGACATGCTAGCAGAGAAAGGCTGACCAAAACAAAGTTACTGGGTTGTGTCACTCACGTTTTCTGGGTTTGGTTGAATCCCCAGGGAATCTTACAGGGAAAGTCAGATTTTCATGTTTTGCAATAAAAAATGTTACCGTGACAGTAATTTATTAATTTGTGTCAGGAGTGCACATCATCAAACTGGTGTTTACCATTTCACATAAAACGCACCTGCTTTCATTTATTTATGGCTTTAAGTCGAAAGGCTTTCAAAATATTGATAAAATATCACGTTTTTACATCACATTTCTTTAGAAAGAGTGAGCATTTCTATCAATTGTCCACGAAACGATGCGATCTGACGAGGTTCGAGCGGTCTTTCCCGTTTCACTATACTCTTATCCTTTTACGAGAAGAAAACACGAGTTATCAGTTATACGAGTTTACCGGAGTGAAGTAAGTCGGGTGGTTCTTCGCCTCTACGTCGTGCATTAAAATCCTTTAATGCATGGCTAGCCGTGGATTATCCCGCTTATACCTCGGTTATTTGCCAAGTTAATAAGAAGTTAAAGCTGTAACTGATGTTTACAATGTAATTTTTTAACAGACGTGTAAAAATTACGGTTATTTTCTTAAGTTACGGCTCGTTAGTTCTAGGACTCCGTCCGCTTTAAATAAAGTAGAGCCATCGGATTGCTTTTATTTGAATGAATTGTCACATTTATTTAAATTCATTATTAAGAGAGAGAGACAGAGAACTGAAAGAGAGAGAGAGAGAGACAGAGAACTGAAAGAGAGAGAGAGAGAGAGATGCGTGCGCGAGTTACCTATGAGCGTCTCTTCTTTAAAGTCTACAGTCCCCTCGTTGCTTAAGCATAGGCCTATAACTTAATGATTCATGGATTTATTAAAATTATTTATGAATGATAGGCAACACTGACAGTGACAAGGCAAGCTTTATTTGAACTAATCATGTCATTTATTTAAATGAATTAGCTGTATGTCAAACCAAACTTTTCTTACGCGGATGATGAACGCTGGTGTCTTTTCCATTTTTCCTGTAGCGCTTTAAAACTGATTTAAAGACGGCATTGCTTGACTTGAAGTCTTTATCCCTTATGATGTTGTATTTTGTAATGTGACGGTTTATACCTGCTCTGAGACGCATCAAACTTGCAACAGCACTGTATTCGCGTCCGGCTCCCGAAACTCCCGAAATGTCTCATTTAAAAGAGAAGCAGAGTAACGTTAGGTCTCGAAATCACAATTGTTCTGTCTTTGGCGCAACAAGTCACTGAAAGTGTTAACTGCCCATTTAGTTGTCTTTTTCGTATTGACCTCATCTTTGTCGTCTTCGATCTTATCTAGCTCTGTCTTTTCCCTCAAAAAAAAAAAAAAAAAAGCCTAAAACGTATCTAAGTAATATACAGTAGTAGGCTATTTCGTTGTCACCCTGCCTCTCCAAATGCATAACTGACATTAACAAAATGCAATAATGCAGTAACAGCTGAAAAAGTACTTGGGTGTGTGTTTTATTTTATATTTACCGGTCAATAATGCAATCGCTGCTGTCTGTCCCATAGAAGAACATGACAGCCCGCGTATGTTTTGGAACTATTGGGTTTTACATGAACCACGTGACAGCCATCGCGAGCGATCAAAGAGCGTCGCAACTCTCTCTATGGCTCTGAGCCTACCTAACGTTTTCATATGTGTCTCTCTCTCACTCTTTTGCAAGTGTAACTCTGTTACTATGGTTACCAATGTTTATAGTAGCTGATTAATTTCGAACTGTAATCAAACTGACTGGAACTACCTGTGCATTAAATGGTTTTACTGCACACCTTCCAGCCAATCAGAATCGAGTATTTAAACAGCCCGTGGTATAATGTAATTTAAGACATATTATTCCAGTATCGACAAGGCACAGGGAAGAGACAGATAAAGCATGAATCCCCATCAGATCGTAAGGAAGTCATTTCAAACACTCGTTGGTGTCTGAAAGTGAGTTTTGAGCTGAAAAGATTTCAAACTGTCTTAAATGTTGAAGTTAGCTGGTAGCCTGATATAATAAAATGGGAAATGAGCAGCGGTGTTGACCGTCTCCTGTCTCAAATAAACTCCGCCTTTATTCATGATCGCTCCTCAAGCCCCAGTTGGCCCGTTTTGGACCAAGGTATTCGCCGGGCCAAAAAACCCAATCAAGCCCCGGAAGTGGCAGTGGAACAGCTATTGTGTGTGTGTGTGTATAAATCGCTTTTACTGTAACTTGACTATTTCAAACTGTTATATGTATGTAATGAAAAGTTGACTGAACTTGAACTTTAACCACACTTGACTGAATTTGTTTGTCACGATTTAATTTGGTAAAGAAATATTATTATCATCAAATTAATTTTTGATATTCAATAATATGAGAAATCAAATGTTTTTCAGATTCCGGTTTTGGACTTACAATAAAAGGTAATTCTTTTACCTTTTCCCCCCCGCCTCCCCCCCCCCCCCCCCCCCCCCAAATAAAAATTACGATTTTATTTAAACAATCATTTAATAATGTATCAAACATTTGTGTGTGTTGTCTGTTCTTTTTGGGCGCGAATTACCCGCTGCGTTCACACTGCAGGGGCTTAATGCTCAAATCCGAATTTTTTGAAAAAAATCTATTTTTTTGCAAGGCGTTCACATTTCCAATTAAATGCGACCTTTTTTGATCTCCTGTGTGAAATGACCCAGAAGTGACCCGCATGCGCAGAAGAGTACTCAACGGTCAACGACGTCACTTGTTTGCGGAAGTAGCTAAACATGAATGTCAACAGTGGAGCTCGTTTAGCAATATTAAAGTTATTTGTGTGGATGCGGAGTCGCAGCCAGGAGTGGTGGGATACTGATGTGAGTGGCTTCGCTACAGAATTCATCAGTAACTTCCGAATGACCAGATCCACCTTCGATTATGTTTGAGCACCTTCGATTAACTCTGTCACGGGAAGAGACACGTCTGCGGCGGACCATAACAGTGCAACGCGTTGGAGTGTAGTGGCTAGCTACAGGTGCGTGCTATCGTACGATAGCTAACTTGTTTATCTTCTCATTCCCGCCTACTTCAACGCAGAATTATGATGTTTGTCGCATATCAATGGCGTGCGGGTCGGATACATGTGACCTGCCCGTTCAGATTGAGGTCGCATTTCAAAAGATCGGATACATATCGGATTTGGACCACATACCCAAGTGGCCTGGGTCGCATTTGAAAAGATCGGATCTGTGTCGTTCAGACTGTCATGAAAAGATCAGATACAGGTCGCATAGGGGCAAAAAAATCGGAATTGGGTCGTTTCAGCCTGGAGTGTGAACGTAGCCTTAGGTTGTGTGTCAGGCATACAGGAGGTCATCTCTCACCGTGACATTTCAACAAGTAAAAGCCCCAATGCACTCATGGGAAAGTGCTTTTTGGTTCTTCACTTGAGGGTAAAAAGTTCTTCTTTTTTTTTTTTCAGTGGCTGGAAACATACCTGCACAAGGATTTATGACAAGTAATACCATGAATACACAGTGTCACTAAATGTGAAACAAAAATGGAGCGTCACCTTATGGTAAGTGATCATTGTTTGTCATTTGCAGAGGTTTGGAATTTCTTCCTCCGTGGTTCTGAGTCTTCAGCCGCCCCGACTGTTCAGACAAACTCTCAAAGTCATGGTATATACAGTACACACACACACACACACACACACACACACACACACACACACACACACACACACACACACACACACACACACACACACACACACACACACACACACACACACACACACACACACACACACACACACACACACACACACACATCACTGGAAATGGAATGGAACACATTGCATGATACAATATTGCACGTGTGCTCTGTTTTATACCTAACATTTTGACAAATGTACTAGGTCATAAAAATTCATTCGATTTTATTTGATTTATTTAAAAATTCTTTATGCACATAATATGAACAATATCATTTTGTGTGTTCAGCTGCTCCTGATCCCCAGAAAGACTTGTTACTGAATGCACATATAACTGCAACTACAACTGCAGACCCGTTACTCCAGCTGGTTTCTCTCCAAAAGGCGTCAGGCTGCTGGGATCTGGACGTCACACTGGCTGATGCGTTTGGGAAGACGGAGGAGGAGCTGACCAATCAGAAACCAGCACAGGTGAGAGATGTGATGAATAATCAGACAGCGATGACTGTGTCCAGTAACTAATGCAGTGTATGATGGTTTGTACACAGGTGGAGGGGTCAGTATGGGCCACTCTCCTGGCTCTGATCTGGTTATACGGCTGTAAAATAGACCAGCGGGTCGAGTGGCAGTTTGTGGCCATGAAGGCGGCGTCATGGATCGGCTCTCAGAAAGGTGAGATCTCCGTTCCAGACCACATTCACTCAGCCAGCGTTCATCAAGAGACGCTTGAGCAAATATCTGCAGTTCTGACACACACTGATGATATGAGTGTGTGTGTGTGTGTGTTTCAGTGGGCGATCTGTCCGAGTGTGTGTGTGTGGGTAATGTCCTGCTCGGATGTCAGGTGACCAAAGAGACTCTGGGAATCTGAAGACGTCAGTGTTTCTACTTCCTGTGCTATAATACAAACACTAACAAGTTGACAACTAACACTAACTAACAGTATGACAACTAACAAGTCGACAGCATAGATTCATCAGTGTAATAGCTTTAAATATTAATGATACGATAAATTCAGGCAAAATGCAGCAAAATCAACCAAAATGATTTAAAAATGGCCTTAATGGAGATAGCACTTATTGCACTTTTTGCATCTTTGTTTTAAACAAACATCCAGTTATTTATCATTGTTGTTTCTAATACTATACATTTGTACTTACCTGTACTTATGTAAGACTGGAAAACTGGTTGGAGAAACTGTCTTGACCACATGGTCTATTGAAACAAAGGAACTTGCTGAAAATTAACATTCGACCTCCCCCTCACGCAATCTCACCTGATTTACATTTCCTCTCTCTCTCAGTCAGTAACACTAAAAAACGCACACATGTATATACATGGTTTAATGTGAATGATTATTGTGTTTAGTATCATTTTAAAGGTCTCAGGGTGGCTGGTTCAGATGTCTCATTCCAAATAAGTAAAACAAAAGGTAATAAGGTTTTTTAGAAGTTTAGAGAAACTGGCACACAAAGAAAGGTGGACAAATGGCCTTTCTCCCCTACCCCCAAAACAAGGTGTAACCTGAATGCAAATTACCATTGAAAAGAAGTTCTAGCTATTTAATGGGATGCAGCAAGGAGTCGGGGCTTTTTCTGTATTTCAGATAGCCCATGAGGACTAGCTCATGTAGTTCGTAAATGTTGGGTTTGCATCTATTTCTCTAATCCTAAAACATTTGATGATTTGCATTGATTAGCTTTCAATTGATTATGGAATTGTTATAATACATTTACCTGACATAATAAATTGTTATATTTGATTATTCTAACAGACTTTGACTTTATTTTCATTGGAGTTAAAAGGAATAGTCAAACATTAACGTATATTTAAAGATGCACAGATATCATTGAAAAACACTTTCATTTTATGGAGTCAGATGAAACGAGTTAATACATAAGATAGAATGTATTGCATTTAATTAAAAATCCCTTTGCCATTGGAAGAGACGGAACGCGCGTTGATACCTTCACCTCTAATCGATGCCGCCATTGGATCGAATTAGACGGACTTACACTTATCTCTACTTTGTCCACTAAATCAAACTGTTTCAGTGTGTGTATATATACAGTAGTCAACATTTGAAGTGGATCAAAAAAGTTCATCAAAGTTGTCCTAAGACAAGAACGGGTATTGTTCAAAAATGCAATGTATAACTTTGATGAAAGGTTTTGATCCACTTCAAATGTTGATTACTGTATATTATAGGTACTTTCTGCTTTTCTGTCATCAGAAAAAAGGATCTTGCATTGTGTCTTGCCATTCAGGTCCATCCTAACTAGTGTCTATCTGACTATAAATGTAACGGGTACCATGTGACAGTGTTATATGAGTGTAAATTAAATAATGTGCATTAAAAACAGCATTGGAAACCTATTTTCACTTTGCCTTCATATTATTGTTACTGCTCAAATTCACGTCATTTGAGATGCGTTGGAAGTTGTGACATTGTAGTTGATTATATTACCGGTAATGGCTTTCAGAAATAAAAGAATTCCAGAATTTTTCATTTGATGCATCCATCTACTTTGTCGGATACTGTTAATAAACAAATGTTACTATTGAAAGTGTACATTTAAGAGAGTTAATTTTCGAAAAGCTCACCCCATCAAAACTGGCCGCAGTTGCAGAAACACCCAAATTTGGTGAATATAAAAACCATAAAAGGCTGACATTTCAAATAAAACTTATTTTTGGACTTGCTCAAGTTAAAAACAGTACATCCAAAGCCCGTCTACGGAAAGCCTGGCCACTCCCTATTAAGTCCAAAAATGGCCGCCGAGACCGGAAGTAGGGTAAACTCTTTTCCGGTGAAAGCGCTAGCAGTTACAGTCGGAGGACAAATGCGGAGACTAAAAGCGGTTGCTTACCTTTTTATGTTTCAACCCAAAGAAGAAACAACCCTATTGATCACTTCACAGCTTTTCGTGTTTTGCGGGTTTTCATGGAACAACCGGGGAGAAGTTAAATCACGCCAGGCGCGTGTGAAGGAGGAAGCAGATGTTGAAATGGAGTGTTGATGCCGGTTCGGGACTGATGCCCTGACAAAACATGTTTATATTGCACTTGATTGTTACCCGATTTGCACGTCATGCACTTTTATTTATTATTATTACCTGTTGGCAAATTAAAATTGTTTGTAGAAGTTGTTTTCTGTAACTTTCTTTCCTTTTTACCTGGGTGCGCTATGCCAGGCCTGTTGTTTACTTGTGCAAGCAAGGGCAGCTGGGACATTTATTAAACGTGTAAAATACTTTCCAAACCGCTACATATAGTCTTATAAATTCAGACGTTTGTGGTTTAAAAAAATAAACATATTGGAATCATTTTTAAAGTTGTTTGAACACGGAGCAGTTTTTCCCGTGAGTGGGACTGGAAAACCCGGAGTGGATCAGGAGCGGAGTGAAAATAGAACGCTTCTGTGCAGATAGGAACGGGCTTTTGCTCCAGTCCAGGCTTTGATCACATCTCCCTAAGCGGGTGAACACCTCGTCCTTCCGACCCATTCGAACTAAAATTAAGACATTTATTACACTATTTGAGAAATATAAGCATATTTACGGCCTTAAAATAATGAAAAGGGTGATTTAAGACATAAGGACAGGGGGAAACCTGATATTAACGGAAGTCCGTCGTAGCGACGGATAACTTTAATCCCTGTATATATTTTAGTGTATTACTGAATATAAAATTACATTATATATTAGTAAATATATTCTCACATTTTTAAATATATGAAAATGACTTGTTTCTATGCAAAAAGTGACTTGAATGACATGTTTCATTCAATATATTGTAATATATTATCACCATATATTATTCTGTATGTTTTCAAATATACTGTTAAACCATTTCATGTATTGATCATTCATATAGGGAATATTTTCTTTTCATAAGGGGACCCCAGACAGTTAAATATTATTTTGTAACATGATTTTTTTTAAACATGTAAAATCAATCACTTCATTTATGTTTTTAGTCTAAATATTTTTTTATTTGCCTTAATTTCATTATTAGACATACTAGCAACGTTAGGTCAAATTCACTGTAAAGATGTACAATTCTTAGTTTCATTCATGGTAACATGAAAAAGGAGCCATAATCTAGTAGTGGAAGATTGCTGCAATCTCCTGGACTAACACTTAATAACATGATTTTTTTTTTTAACAAAAGCCACTAGATTTAACTCATAGCCTACAATCAGACATCATTTCAATTTATTTATTTATTGTTTTTCGATATATTAACGTTAAATGTGAGCTTAGTCATCAAGTGTCATGCCAAAAATGAATGGAACTTTTTTTATGTAAGCACTAAGCAAACGTCAAGAATTTGTCCAATTTCGATCTTTTCACAACTCCCTGAAAACTATCAACAAAACGGACAACATCTGATATTCTTACTTTTGTCAGATAACGTTATATGAATGACTGGGAGAGAAAACAAGCTGTTCAAAGTCCATTTTGAAAATGAATAGATTCGGGCGGGCGGCGCGACCAGAAGTCTTTTTGCCGTCTGTGTCTGGCGTGATTTAACGTCTCCCCAGTTGTTCCATGAAAACCCGTAAGACACGGAAAGCTGTGAAGTGATAAATAGGGTTGTTTCTTCTTTGGGTTGACATAAACACCATAAAAAAAGGTAAGCAACAGGACTAAACCGCTTATAGTTTCCGCATTTGTCCTCCGACTGTAACTGCTAGCGCTTTCACCGGAAAAGAGTTTACCCTACTTCCGGTCTCGGGGGCCATCTTGTGAAATAGGCCGTACCGACCATAGACATAATAAATACATAGACGCCCTATTGGCCGCTGGAGCGTACGTCAACGGCGCCGCCATGTTGGGAATGGCAACTTTCCCATACCTCTCATACCGGGAATTGAGAAAAATGCCTGTTTTTTGCGCTGTTTGGGGCTGTACACATCGCCACACAATTGAAAACAGCTTTCGAGGAATTACCTTTCACAAGCAAGACTGAACGTTTGTTTTTGGTTGTATTTGGTCATGATTTAATTAGTAATAGTAACGTTCAGAGGATACATTTAAAAATACTACTGTTATTGTGTCACGAAATGTAGTTTAAATAGTTTTTCAGTCGACAATGTAGTTGTTTAAAGCTCAAATATGTGGTTTGTTTATAAAGATAGCGCCTATTTAAAAATTTGATCTGACGTTTTCGGAGTTGTAAGATGCGCTCAGCGCTCGTCTACCCCGCCTGGAACAGCCGTACCTCGGCCAGTGCTTCTGAAGTGTTGCCGCTGACTCGGATGTCTGTAGTCTAGTGGTTAAACATGAGATATAATTCGTCTTGTGTATATCTAACGGGCGATCTTTGGTCTCATTAATCTATAAATGGGTCCCTGGTAAATCGTTTTGGCTGAGGGCAAAGTGAAGTTTCATAACTTTATATTTAGGCTATTTTAACGTTGTATCCTGCTGTATGTTTGACTGAAGCTACTTCTGTTATACTGATCAATAAAACTGAAATTTAACAAAAAGAATTAAATATTAAAGTCACTATTTAACTTGTTTTTTATTGTGTATATTCTGTAATTGATATTTCTTATTCTATTGCTATTATTATAGTATTATTAATAAACTACTATTATCAATATTTTTATGATTGTATTATTGTACTTATGATATTATATAATTATACTTATCATTACTATTTTATTTGCTGTATACTATTTGTTTATTTTATTGACTAAACTATTTACTATTACTTCTCACTTTATGTTATATTTACTATTTGCATTGCACTGTAGTTGAACCATAACGTATTATTATAAAGGATCCATCAGTTATCTTTGTTATTGCTAAAATCTGGTCAATCACAGAAAATGCTTTTTCCACAATAAGAAAACTTAAATTATATCTCAGTATGGGGGTCTTCACCATTCTTATCCAAGAATAAAAAGCCAGATACATGACAAGCCTGAGCTTAATTGACCATTCTTTATTAAAAAAATATTTTACAAGTCTAACTATCGAGATTTTAAATAACTAGAGATGGAACTTTTTGTACACCACATACAAACCACTGAAATCGGTTGATAAATGTAAAAACAGTTTGTTTTTATCCAGAAAAAACGCAGCTCCCCCGTTTACTTACATTTGTTCACAGCGCAGTCTTGCCCTCGGCAAAATGGCGGACCCGTTGACGTATCGGAGCAACGTTCCAAAGCGGCCAATAGGGCGTCTATGTATTTATTATGTCTATGGTACCGACCTTTTGGTTGTAGTTCCACCAGAGTTCCACTGGGGGCAATAGTCCGAGTGCAAAATGAATGGGAGTCTATGGGGCTAAACGGCTAAATTTGTCTTTTTCACCCGATTGTCATTGAGAAATCTTAGATTTGAATGTAGGTTTTGCAAGTCCAACATGGGTTATAGGTCGAAAGTTGAATGAACGAGTACTTATGTCCTTTCGATTTCTTACAGGTTGAGTTGTTGT
The DNA here is from genome assembly GCF_029890125.1 of Rhinichthys klamathensis goyatoka. Classification (NCBI taxonomy): domain Eukaryota; kingdom Metazoa; phylum Chordata; class Actinopteri; order Cypriniformes; family Leuciscidae; genus Rhinichthys; species Rhinichthys klamathensis. Next base: position 573,313 of record NW_026606855.1, on the reverse strand, counting down.
TGCCCATAACACGCTAGCATTCTGCTAATGGACGCTGATTGGTCAGTGAAGGACTGATTACGACCAGAGATACCGCTTGATGGCATCCGAAGCGGGACCACATGTATTTACCTGTGTCAGTTGTGTAGTAGATGCCTCGAGAGAAAAGAAAGTGCAGAACGCAAAAGCATAGACATAATAAATACATAGACGCCCTGATGGCCGCTTTGGAGCGTTGCTGCGATAGTTTTCTTATTGTGGAAAAAGCATTTTCTGTGATTGACCCGATTTTAGCAATAACAAAGATAACTGATGGATCCTTTATCTATGGTAATACGATATGGTACAACTACAGTGCAGTGCAAATAGTAAATATAAGATAAAGTGAGAAGTAATAGTAAATAGTTTAGTCAATAAAATAAACAAACAAACAGTACAGCAAATAAAATAGTAATGAAAAGGCTATATAAAATATAGGCTATATAAAAAAAATGACACAACCCTGTCTATTTTTCAGTTTTATTGATCAGTAAGAGACATTATAACAGTATAAGTAGCCTAAAAGGTATAAGAAGAGTTATACAAGACAATAAATAAAGTAAACGATTCAGACACAGCAGCTGCCCAGCAAACAATATTACGTTGTGACGACGTCACGTGCTGGTCATTTTTAGTCACGCTTACGTTAGCATATGACGTCGCCACAACCGCCAAAGTGAAACACCAAAAGAGGTCGCTACGACGTCGCCAACCGACAACGTGACAACGTCTTCAGTACGTCTTCAGTACGTTATGTTAAACGTTATTTAATTTTGGTCGCCGATTCGTCTTTTGGATGACGTTGCTGCGACGTAGCCAGTACGTTGCGGCAGCGTTATTGGTCGCCAATTGGTCATTTGATGACTTTTTCATATATATATATATATATATATATTCATTCTGCAGTGGATTTATTGACATCCATTTATACTAGCATTTACCTGCCACAGCAACATCTATAATTGTGGTTCTTGTTCAGAACTTTTTGTTTGTTGGTTGTTTCAACTAGCATTACTGTTCAAATCGACATTTTACTCAAACAATTGGTAAAAACATGTTTAAACATTCACTAATGTTAATGTTAAACATGTTAAAAAACATTGTAGAATAATTGAAAGAACTGAAAAGTGTTTTTGCAGATTTTATTTAACAGAATTTAACAGACACTAAAATAACAAATGGGGAAAAAACAACTATACATTAAAGCAAAAAAGGAAAAAAATAAATGTCACTATTTAAAACACTTTAAAAAGGTCTTCATCTGAATTGCTGGTTATTGTCCTAATGTGGGACTGCCACTTCTGGGACTGGCTGCACCTAGACAAACAATTTAAATAAATTAAGTGAACAGACCTTCAAGATTTAATGTCAAGATTTTGTATCGGTACACTGTAAGTATCGGCAAGTGCAAAAAATGAAATACTAAGTACTGCTACTCATTCCATAAAGTGGTATCGGCCCATCCCTACAAGTAATAGTCGATTGCCACAGTCTTTTAAGTGAAATGCTCACAAGAAGTGTATATTTGTACCTGTAGTTTACTGTGGGCTGGGGCATGTTTTAAAACATTTGTGACGAGTTCCTCCACAGCTTTGTCCTGTAGTCCGGACCGACTCAGCATGATAGCCCCTGTTGTGTAGAATAAAAAAATTTGTAAATGTTTTGTAAATTTCTTGTGTAATTACAATGTTTTACAAAACAAGTGGTGGACACATTTAATATATATTAAATGAAGCAGAAGGGCATTTTGATATTGTCTTTTAGATTTGAAAACAGCAAGCTATATTTTGAAACATGAACCAATTGTAAAGCAGAAATTGTTTAGACAAGCATAAATGCATTTTTTTGTGCTGTGGAACATCCACACAATTATTACCAAAAGTAACACTTATATTAAACTCACGTTTGATAACCTGGTACACTGCTGTATGCAGCAACGTTTTTTTTCCCTTCTTCCCATGAAGGCTGTAGTTCTTCCAGACACTGCTAGAAGCTACAGCCCTCATGATACGCCTTGTAACTTCTCCCGGGTTGGCTCCACCAATCAGACTGAGATGGTGTGTCTACACAGAGGAAATACAGAAAATTAAAAATCCGTAATGCAGTAAATATTTAGCTCTACATAAAACATAGCTTTATGTTTAAACCATTACCCACCAATCTCTTCTTGTAGTCTGGAAGCTCTTTCAGTTTTGCCTCCAAGACAGCAAGTTCTTCCAAAGACTGGGCCACATCGATTTCTATTGGGGTCTCCGGACCCTGGCTGGCCCCTCCAGTCTGGTTTAACCGGAGGAGGATCTCCTGGATGTTTTTTGCCATCACATCCTGGCGGGTCAACATTGCCTTAAGTGTCTCTGTTTCAGAAACACAAAATGTTTCAAAGACATTAAAATGAAGGTCAGAAACGTACAAAGTGCAAAGATAACACATTGCAGTTATTACATGACTGAAATTTACCCACAATAAAAATTAACATACCTTGTATTACTGTAACCGTTTGGGTTAAGGCGGAGATAGAGTCTGACACACTTGAGGAGCAGCTGGCAGTTTCTGTGTGCACATATGCAATACAAAATGCAAGCGATTAAACTCAACACTTAGGTTCAGCATGTTATAAAACGAGAACTACCAAAGTTCAAATCACCAGGCTACATTTTTTGTGTCAATATGTTGATATGTTGATAACTGTAACACTTTACAAATAAACAAGATTTTCAAAGTCATTAAACCAACAATAAAAATATAATCATACCATCAGACATCTCAGGCTGAATAGGACTAACTGGATCAAGGTCTGTGTAAATAAATAAAAAATATCAACATAAGGTATATTTTAATATAGATCCGCACAACTTGACAAAGCTTATGCAACAATTGTTAACTTACTGTTCATAGTGTTTGTCTGCGGAAAGATGCAGATGGGAGGTGGAGGGTGTGTTGGTCCTGCAGAAGATTTCCATGAAAGTGGCACCTCTGGTGGTCCATGGGACAAACCTAGATGATACATATTACCAAGATACTTTGGTTAATCATTCATTTACGGGACCCTGTCTAATGAATTCCAAAAATGTCATGCTAGCGATTTTCTTATAGAGGGCAGTCTTGTGAAGCATGGTACTCTTGAGAAATATTGAACAGTTATTTAATATCATACCTCTGGATTTCTTATTAGTTTGGAGGACCTGTTCTGCAGAGTCTTCATCTAAAAAGCATATAATAAACTCCAGTCAACAAACCAGTCAGAGATACAGCATGTAATAAATAACTACATGTAAATGTAAATACCCTCATCGCTGCTGTAAGCAAATTTTGCTGGCCTTTTTGATGTCCTTTTTGAGAGCACAGCCCCATCATCTGCACTTTCCACGTTTGACAATGTTTCGGCCTTTCTCAACCACCGAAGTGCCTGGTTAAAGTCAGCTACAAAGAAATGTGAACATTAGGGAAAGTACAAACAATATAGGATTAGTTTAAACATTTACAAGTATTCTACATGATGCAATGTATTTTGCTTTCTTAGCAGATAAAAAAATATCATACTTTATGATGTTAGTTTTAATAAAAATATAATTAAAAAAATTATATCAAGGACATTTCTCTGGCATTTCTTTATTTTTGCTGTATCGAAAACGTACCGAACCGTGACACAAGTGTATCGTATCAAACTACACCCCTAGTAAGGACATGGTAGCCACTTGATGTTTCTGAAAAGGTTTAAGTTAGTGGATTGTCAAGTTCTAAAAACAGAATAGTTTACAGTCCCCCAATAACAATATTTGTATATTGGATTTAATACTATCACTTTTTTAAAAACATGCTTACCTGAAAAACACTGCAGATTTCTGTGATTTCCGATTTCAGTGAAGACAATCACCGAGAGCTGCAATGGAAGAAATTAGATGCGAGTTTAATAGTTTCCCACACCACTATTGTGTGAATACAACATTTCCAGACAAAAACAGGGTTTCTAGGAACTGGGAAGGGAGAAAAACAATATGTAATAATACAAAACAACAATTAAATAAAGCTGAAATAAGTTATTCTATTTACCAGGATAATGAAATTACCACAGTAAGAGACTACAGCAGTAAATTCCACTGATATAAATCAACTTTTTGATGATATTCTAATTATATGACCAGTATCTGTACATATAAAACAACAACAGTAGGCCTACAGTAACGTTAGGCCCACTCAGACATGTTCTATTTGAGCAAATGTGACGCAACACTGTCTACTCAACAATTAAACCTAACTAGTTAAAAAGCCATTTTAAACTACATTTGAAATAGAGATCTTGGTTAAAATGTAAAATTAGGAAACTTTAGAGAACGTGTGGGACCCTTACGGCGGGTTGTTTTTACACTTACCTGTTTCGTCTTGAAGGAATGGTGTATTTCTTCTTTCTTCGATTGATAAGTTAAACTACTGCTGTAACGTTAGGTAACTAAAAAGATAAGAAAGTGTGTAAAATAAACAACTAGAAGACGGTCAAAGGATACGAAAAGTGAAAATTCAAACACAATCCACGCATGTTCCGGTTCGTGAGGTGGGACTCTATACACCAGCAGCGGAAGCTCTTCGCTGCAATCGTTTGAGTTGCATATACTGCCCCCTAGTGTACCGAAGGGAAATTGTTGAAATCTGTATGACTTGAATGAGTCTTAAGTGAGACACTTGTTACAGTGTCTCACTTAAGACACTGTAACAAGTGTCAGGGTAATGTTACAGGGTAATGTTACCCTGTCACAGGTGAATAGGGTAACATTTTTAAATTATATATATATATATATATATATATATATATATATATATATATATATATAAATTAAATTATAGTTTTACTTTTTGAATGGAATTACTGATATAAATAAACTTTTTGATGATATTCTAATTATATGACCAGCACCTGTACATACAAAATATCTGAAAAAAAATTCTTCTATTAAAATGTACATCTGCTTCTAAGTCAAGAAATGACGTGGCTAAGACGTGGTGAGGAGGTTAGAAAATGATTGGTCATCAGCTGGTCTTTAGACAACGTTGTGGGAAGGTAAGGAAGCGACCAAGCGCTGTGGTCACGAGACTACCTTCTGATGAAGTTGCCACAACGTCATGGCATAGTCTTTTGGTGACGCGACGAACCCACGACCAATACTGACGTCACTTTTGGTCGCCGTTACGTCACGTGTTTGCTGGGAGGTAACGTTAAAATAGCCACAATATAAAGTTATGAAACTTCACTTTGCCGTCAGCCAAAACGATTTGCCAGGGAACAAGATTAATGAGACCAAAGATCGCCCGTTAGATATACACAAGACGAATTATATGTCATGTTTAACCACAAACGTCAGAAGCACTAACCGAGTAAAGGCTGTTCCAGGCGGGGTGCAGAGCGCTGAGACCCCGGTAGGATATCACAACTCCGAAAACGTCAGATAAAATTTTTAAATAAGCGCTATCTTTATAAATAAACCACATATTTGAGCTTTCAACAACTACATTGTCGACTGAAAAACTATTAAAACTACATTTCGTGACACAATAACAGTAGTATTTTTAAATTTCGCGGCTTCTCTAGTCTGTCTATGCGCGTAAGCACCAAGGATTGCCGTAGCAGGTCTCTGGTCGTACGATGTGTATGACGTCATTGACATTTTAAAAGACTTTTTAAAGCAAATAAGTGACTCTAAAAAATCTAACACCCAGCAATGTGTAATTTCTTTGCATCTTCTTTCGAATACAACATTCGAATTACTAGACAAAAAATTATATCCTGAGAAAAGTGGATTTTTAGGGGTATTGCTCCATAGACCTCCATTCATTCTGCACTCCGCCTGTGAGCGCCCTCATATGGACCCAGAGTGGAACTGCAACAGTTCAGAACCCGGAAGTTTAATGTGAGTGGGAGTTCTCCTATGGAGTTCTCCCCATATTAGACTTTCTCTGGTACATCCTTAAACAACAAAGAAAACCCCCAAATCAAATGGTCAGTAAGAAAGATCCGGACGGATATGCACGTGTAGATCAATTTAAGTGTAGCATACAGAGCAGTTTGTCTATTACTTAAACATTTTTAAATCACAATTTTTAAAGGTAAATGTCTTTTATTTGAACCCGTTTCTCAGATTGTTATTGAATGTATAATCCTGTAGGAGGCGGTAATTCAACATCCGCGCGCTGTTCATACAGCGAAGAAAAAGACACAAACAACCTATGCAAACAACAGTGGACTTTGATATAAGTACGCCTGCTTCCTCATGAGTCTGTGAATAATATTATAAATCACACTGATGATATACAGTTATTAATCAGTTATTTTTATTAACATCATCCAGAGCAGAGTGTTTTAATGGCGTCAGGAAGCGCACTGATCTTTGATGAGGAGATGACTCGTTATAAACTCCTCTGGACAGAGTAAGTCGTATATCATTTACAAAAGTGTCATGTTATACTATTAATTTCAGACATGATATGTACCATAGCGTTCAATGAAGTACCTCACAGTTCTATGCATTGCAAATACCATGGTTACATGAAAATGGTAATCTTGTATGATGGTAAAGTACTAACGTTACCGTTACCTGATCCCGTGCTTCTTTTTGTAAGGGATTTGATTTATAGAGATGTATATCATCCTTACATGTCAAAATGATCATAATTTATATCTGTGAACTGAAAAAAATAGTACATTAAGTTAAACTAAATGAAAATGGGAAATGTTGCCTTGGCAACTAGCTCAAAAATATATAAATATGTATATATATATTTAAATATTTCATTTTATTTCAGATGTTTATTTTATTTCAAGTAATTTAAATAAATAAAATAAACATTTAGTTTCACTTTCAGTTTCAGTTATAATATCAACCCTGGTAAAAAAAAAAAAATGAATAAGAAGTATACTATGTGTTTTTAGTATTGCAACCACTTAGAAAACAGTAAAAATCGCAGTTTGAAGTCAATATCAAAATTTTAGTGATTGATAGTGGTATCACTGAATAGTTTATTACTAGGAATAATTACATTGCTGATATTGATAGACCGTTTAATCTGTCGAAATTTGTCAGTAACTGCACATTGGCAGATTCCCATTCTGTCAGTTCCATAATCTACTAAAAGTCTTCTCAAAGGATAATAAACATGGTCTGTTTTAACATAAATATCTAGTTCATGCATGAAACTCCAGAGGGCGCCAACTAATCGGTCCTTTACATGCAATCTCCAAGCAATCACATCATTACTGTATAGCGCATGCTGATTGGCCTCTGCTGATCCTGCAGCCAATGAGATTGCTTGCTCAACATTTAAGTAGTCTGTTCCTCTGAACCCCTCCACCTGCCTAGATCTGCTACGTGATTTATATACGTCTATTTATGCAGCAGCAGCAAATCTTACATGCTCACAGCAGCGTTTCTGTGTATCTGTTAGCATACTTGCTCTGCATCAGCAGCAGTGTAGCACATCTAGTCCAACAAGACCAAATACATTAACATTGCCATATTTAATACCATGCTTAAACTATCCCGAGAGTTGTCATGATTGAAATCTAATTGCGTTTTCTCTGTCCAGTCCAGTGTGTGAGATCGAGGTGCCCGAGCGTTTGACCGTGTCGTATGAAGCGCTCAAGACACACGGCGTGGCTCAGAGATGCACACGAGTGCCGGTCCGCCAGGCCACCGAGCAGGAGATCTTACTCGCGCACAGGTTGGTGGACTCTCGGCACATGACCTTAACCCAGGCCAGTTTCTATTCCCATACAATTAAGTTTGGTTTCGAAATCAGGGATGCACGAAATACCGGTATCGGCTGACATATGATCATTTTTTTATGTTATCGTTATCGGCCCGATAAGAAAATTTGGCCTATATATTATAACCGAAATAAATAATGGATTATTTCCTTCAGCTGAGACACTTCAGATGCGCACTGTTCACCATGCTGCTTTTGGATTGCTTGAAATATGATTGGAATCCCTTAAAGGATTAGTTCACTTTTAAAAAAAACTTTTGCTGATAATTTACTCAACCCCATGTCATCCAAGATGTCCATGTCTTTCTTTCTTCAGTCGAAAAGAAATGAAGGTTTTTGATGAAAACATTCCAGGATTTTTCTCCATATAATGGACTTCAATGGTAGCCAAATGGTTCAAGGTCCAAAAGACAGTTTCAGTGCAAACTGCAAACTGTTCAAATGGTTTTAAATGACACCAGACGATAAATAAGGGTCTTATCAAGCGAAACGATCGCTCATTTAAAAAAAAAAAAACAACGTTTATGTTTTATAAGCTCACATGCTCAAATGCTGTTCTGTGTAACTCTCCTGTTCGAACTCGTTCATCAAAATGAACAAATCTTTTTCCGAGTCAATTCGTTCATTTCGGTCGTTAAATGAATCAAATGACTCGAAAAAAGATTTGTTCATTTTGATGAACGAGTTCGAACAGGAGAGTTACACAGAACAGAGCAAGGTGAGCATGTTAGCTTATAAAACTTAAACGTTGTTATTTATTTTTTAAATGAGCGATCCTTTCGCTTGATAAGACCCTTATTCATCGTCTGGAATCGTTTAAAGCCATTTGAACAGTTTGCAGGTTGCACTGAAACTGTCTTTTGGACCTTGAACCGTTTGGTGCCCAGTAAAGTGCATTATATGGAGAAAAATCCTGGAATGTTTTCATCAAAAACCTTAATTTCTTTTCGACTGAAGAAAGAAAGACATAGACATCTTGGATGACATGGGGGTGAGTAAATTATCAGCAAAAGTTTTTTTAAAAGTGAACTACTCCTTTAAAAAAAAAAGGGAATTTATATAGTTACAGCAACATGTGAAGTCTGGCTACATCAAATAATAATGAGAACATTATAAGTGTGTGCTTGAGACGTGGCTTTTAATGATGAGACTTTTGTTTTTGTAATCAGGCTCTCAAAAATGATATAAAAATTTGGATTTAGATTTATCGGCCAATATATCGGTTATCTGCTTTCAAACATAAAGAATTATTGGTTATCGGTATCGGCCAAAATGTTCATATTGCATCCCTATTTTCAATGCAGTGAAGAGTATCTGGAGGCCGTCAAACAGACTCCGACAATGACCGTGGAAGAGCTGAAGGCATTCTCCAAGAAGTACAACGATGTCTATTTCCACCAGGTATGTGCAGGTCGCTCACGCTTGTCGGGTTGAGATGAGTGCAGGCGCTTTCTAACGCAGCGTGTCATGTGACTGCAGAACATCTATGGCTGTGCTAGGCTGGCGGTGGGCGCTACGCTGCAGCTGGTGGACAGTGTCATGAAGAGAGAGGTCAGGAACGGCATGGCCCTGGTCAGGTGAGCACACATCCAGCAGCTGCTGCGTTCATGAGGTCGGAAATAAAATAAAACCCACCTGCTAGCTTAACGGTGAAGTGTGTGTTATCTTTACCGATACACACTACACGGAACTGCAATTTCTTTGAGCGGCAGAGGAATAGTTGCTCTGCCAGTCCTGAGAGTGCTAAAATAAAACAAAACTGAAACTAAAATAATACATTTTTATTATTATTAACAATATTGATCAAATTTATTAGTAATATTTAATAATATTTGATGACTTGCTGTGTTTGTTATTGTTAGTATTATTAACAATGTCAATAATGTTTAAACAAAATATTTAAATTGAGTGTTTTTTTTTATTTAATCATTTATTATTATTATTATTGACTGTTTAATTGTGTTCATATTAAACATTAATAATATAAAAATAATTGTTGTTACTATTAACAAAATTAATAATTAATGTTTTAATGTATAAATTAAAGTTTTTAATTTAATACATTATTATTATCATTACTATTATTAACAGTAATTATTTTGATATTAAATATTAGTAATATTTAATACAATTTAAATGTTGCATTTTAATTTGATATTAATAAATGTAACACTTTAATGTAATGTTTATAATTGAATAATACAATTAATAATTATTATTAATAATATTATTATTAAAATATTTTTCATATTTTTTAATTTAATACATTTCATTCTAAATTATTATTATATTAGTATTATAATGTATAGTTTAACGCTATTACTTTAATTTATTTTTATTTTTATTATCAATGTTTAATTATCTTCCTATTAAATATAAATTAATAATATTCATTTAATAATAAATGTAATACATTAAGGTACTGATTTTAATTTAATAATGCATTTATTTATTTATTATTATTATTATTACTAGTAGCTAATCAACACTTCTGCGTGTTGTTATTGGACACTTATATATTATGTTCAGTCTATGTTGATGTCTAGTTTTGAATAATGAATTCTTGTTCACTTCCCTCTTCTCTGTGTCCCTCAGGCCTCCAGGACACCACAGTCAGCGCTCTGCTGCAAACGGGTTCTGTGTGTTTAATAACGTGGCCATCGCGGCTCTTTATGCTCAGAAGAGCTACAGCGTGAACAGGTGAACAGGAACAGCACGGCTACACCTGTAATGCTCCCTGAAGGAGAACTAAACCGCTGCCGTTGCAGATGGAGTATTTTGCGTATGATTTTCCATATGTCATATAGATGAGTTTGAGCTTGTGCTTTTTTTCCAGGGTTTTGATTGTGGACTGGGACGTCCATCACGGACAAGGTGTTCAGCACTGCTTTGAGGAGGACCCAAGGTGAGTCCATCTCGCTTCTGATGGACAATAGCATTTACTAACTAGAGGTTTACATTTTCAGAAGAAAATGTGAGTGATCTTTGCCTGAGCATGTAATTTAATTTAATTTAATTTAATTTAATTTATTTTTATATTATATTATATTATATTTTATTTATTTTATATCATTTATTTTTTTATTTAATGATTATTATTATTTACTTTTAATTTAATTTTTTTTATGAAATTTTTTTTTTGTAAATTTAAATTTCCATCTGTTTTATTATCCACCAGATGAAAATAATTGCATACCTCTCCTCAACAAAACCTGCACAATTTGAGGAATAGTTTATGCACGTCACAACCTTTCCCCAAGTACGAGCACTAACTGGTTTCTCTTTTACCCTAGCGTGCTTTATTTTTCCTGGCATCGTTATGAGCATCAGACCTTCTGGCCCAATCTCCCAGAGTCGGACTATACAAGCGTCGGGAAAGGCAAAGGATCCGGTTTCAACATTAACCTCCCCTGGAACAAGGCAAACAAAAAACACCACTGAAATCAAGCTCTTTCATGAGTGAAACGTGTTTCATAACAGCAGTACATGCCAATCAAATCCAGTTTTGAACAAATCTTATTTTTTTCAGTGAAATTTCAGAACAATGTTTTGCCATTCGTAATGCACATGGTTTCTGTGCTTTGTTCTGTGCAGGTGGGCATGACGAACAGTGACTATCTCGCTGCCTTCTTCCATGTTCTTTTACCTGCCGCATACGAGGTACCCGTCGCACGAGAGGAAAGGCCCGTTCTCTCCACGAACGAGAACTATTACAGTATAGTTCGATAAAAACATTGACAGCCAATCAGAATCCATCCTGCTTTAAAGAGCTCAAGCATTTAAAGAGGCAGATGACAAAACTGCAGCATAAACAGAACAATAGCGTGTGTTGGTGTTAATGCTAATATACTTATTGCCATAGATAGTTATCTTTATAGTTCTTGTTCTTGTTGTGAACGGGCCTTAAAGGGATAGTTCACCCAAAAATGAAAATTAGCCCATGATTTACTCACCCTGAAGCCATCCTAGATGTATATGACTTTCTTCTTTGGGCCATTGGAAATTTAAATTATTAATGTAATTTTGTAACAATGTTGGGCCATTGGACCATTTTTGTTGTTTTCTCTTTCAGTTTGATCCAGAGCTGGTTTTGGTGTCTGCTGGTTTTGATTCAGCCATTGGGGATCCAGAAGTAAGAGACTTTTTTTAAGGCGAGCTCCTTAAAGTCCCCCTGTGGTGAAAATCCAGCTTTTAATATTGTTTATATGTCTATGTGGTGTTTTTAATATGCTTTAAGACGAACCATGTGCAAATTCATGAGTCAACACCATTACTGAGTATTTTCTCTTTAAAACTGCAGTGAACCAAAGACAGTCTCAAAAACACGGTTTGAAATCGGTGGTGTTTCTGACGTCACACACTACCTTGTAACCAATCAGATCAACATGTGATCGTCAACCAGTGGATCTCTGAGCTGAGTGAGTGGAGGCGGGGCTCATTTGCATATTCATAGAACCGCTTATACTAAATGAGGCAAGGGTGTCGAGTTACATTCAAGCTATTTTAAGGCATGATGACATGATTTTCAAGACAAAAACGTTTTAATATGTAGTTTTGGTGATCAAAAATGAGTTTTAAGGGATAAAATGATTGACTACAGGGGGACTTTAACTGTTACTTCCCTTTCAGGATCTTGTTTAGTCCATCTATCAGGCTGCTCTCCAACGCTTCAGCCCTATTTCATGGGCCGTATGGGATGATATCAGTTGACATGGTTGTCTTTTCTGTGTTAGGGTGAAATGTGTGCTTCTCCTGAGATCTTTGCACACCTCACCCAACTGTTGATGCCTTTGGCTGCAGGCAAGATGTGCGTCGTCCTGGAGGTCAGGTGTCATTTTCAAACAAAACCTGGTTCTCTTCAGTTTTATGCTCAGATTGCATGTTTGATTTCTCTTGGTTTCTTTCGATCGTGTTTAGGGAGGGTACAACCTGACTTGCCTGGCCCAATCGGTTTGCCAAACCGTCCAGACGCTCCTTGGAGATCCGGCCCCGCTGCTGTCGGGACTCGGGGCCGCTTGTGAGAGGTGAATTGAGCTGTCAATCAAGCGGCGAGTGCTTTTAATTGGTTGAAGTGTACTTGGGTAGCCCCGCCCTCAGTGAAATCTTATTGGTCCAAAGTTTAACATCAAATACATCCTGATTGGTTGCAATTTGCAACATTTGATATCACTTTATTTTACTGTGTCATTGTTACACGTTACATGTAGTTACTATAGTCATAACTATAAATTATGCATAATTACATGCAACTAAACCAAACCAAATCCTAACTCTATAGTAAGTACACGTATATACTTGGGATGTCCCGATCAGGTTTTTTTGCCCTCGAGTCCGAGTCATTTGATTTTGAGTATCTACCGATACCGAGTCCCGATCCGATACTTATATAATACATAAAAAAAAGAATAAAGAAGAGAGAAAAAAGATTCAGGATGTTCCTTATTTTTAATTTAATTCACCTTATTTTAACATTCAACAACTCTGTTAACAAACAGAGCACTTCTGTGAGTAAAGCTTGAACAATCAAGTAATAAATAACATAAAATCTTCACTTTTGGACTTTAGTGCTACAGTAAATATAGAAAAAGTCTAATATAAAAACAAATAGCACCTCAACTTAAAATACCCGGCAGGCATGTAAACAAAAAATAAAAATGTATTAAAAGTGTATAAAAAAAGAATGAGAATATATATATACATTAGGGGTGTAACAGTTCACAAAATTTGCGGTTCGATACGATACAGCAAAAAGAAAGAAATGCCAGAGAAATTTCCTATTTATTAAAAGAAAAACTATTTTTAAATAAGTTTGAGCTTTCCTACATCTTGAAACTTTTAGGTTTATAAATGGGGGTAATCTTTGAAGGATGAACAAATAATGTTTTGGTCATCACATTAAAAATAACATTTAAATATATATTTATATAATGTTTGAGTTTTGAAGTGCAACATTAAATCCATGTTCATTCGCACAGATGTTGCTGGTCCGAACTGATAAATGCTCCGTTAAGCACAATATAATGAGTAGCGCAGTTTCGTTCCGCTTTCATTACGTTTGCCATTTGATGTTGCGCAACGTTGTGGTGATCGCGCCAGCGCGGATTTTGTCTGCAGGAAAAATGGTCCTAGGAATCGTTCGGTTTGTATGCGTACCGAACCGGAAGCCTCGTACCGAAACGGTTCAATAATTACGAATACATGTACCGTCACACCCCTAATTTACATATATCCGAGTCCTGATCGGGAGGTTACGTCCGATTCCGATCAAGTCTGAAACCACGTGATCGGGCCCGATTTCCGATCGGGACATCCCTAGTATTTACTTAATATTACTCAGTACTTAAATGTATAATTACAGTGTAACACACACCTTAAAGTAAAGTGTAACTATATTTAACGTGGACAAACAAATCACTCATCACTATAAAGCTGGAGTTGTACAGGTGAAACTCGAAAAATTTGAATATCGTGCAAAAGTTCATTTATTTCAGTAATTCCACTTAAAAGGTGAAACTAATATGTTATATAGACTCATTACATGCAAAGTGAGATATTTCAAGCCTTTATTTGTTATAATTTTGATGATTATGGATTACAGCTTATGAAAACCCCAAATTAAAAATTAGAATATTGTGAAAAGGTTTTTATATCTGTAAGCCATAATCATCAAAATTATATCCAATAAAGGCTTGAAATATCTCACTTTGCATGTATTGAGTCTATATAATATATTAGTTTCACCTTTTAAGTTGAATTACTGAAATAAATGAACTTTTGCAAGATATTCAAATTTTTCGAGTTTCACTTGTATGTTGTGTGTTCTTTCTCAGCGCACTGGAGTCTATTCAAAATGTCCGCGAAGCTCAATCATCGTACTGGAGCTGTTTTAAACACTTAGGTTAGTGCTTATTTACTTACTTTTGCTCAAATGAAATTGCCTTTTTACTTTCACTTTAAAGGAATTGTGTTTATTATAAAGTCAAATGGTGGTTCTTCTCAAGTAGTAAGATGACAATGCAAAGCTGAATTTTCAGCATCATTCCTCCAGTCTTCAGTGTCACATGATCCTTCAGAAATCACTCTAATATGATGATTTGATGCTCAAGAAACATTTCTGATTATTATGAATGTTGAAAACAGTTGTGATGCCTACGATAACGGATTGATAACGTGTGTTTGTGTGAACGCCAATATAGTTATCTTTATAGTTATCATTCTTGGTGTGAACAAGTATTAATTTCTTGTGGAAAAAACGAACTTTTGAATGGTACTGTATATTAAATTAGATATTTTTTTAATCTGTCCTGTTCTTAAGAGGCTCGTTCAGAAACGAGCACAAAGCGGCCCAGACTGGACGAGAAGAACGGCGCAACAAAAGAGGCTGCAGAACCTGGACCAGAGACCAGTACAGAGGAGAAGACTCAGGGTATCGTGTGGCCAGAACCTTTAGCCAGGACATCAGTGTGTGTGCGAACTGTCGTAGCGCCCCCTCCTGGTGTGGAGGTCTCCCTGCCTGAGGGCTGCCAGCGTTTGGAGGACGTTTCCCAAAGTACCACTAAAGAAGTACAAAGTATCCGGTTGGTAAAACACTATCAGATCAGAAAACCTGGTGTTACTCTTTTAGGGCGCATTGTAACCCGTTTTTTTTTTTTTTTCAATTCTAGGGATAAACATTTCCAAGGCGTCACGGACCAAAACATCCTCCAGCCTCTTGGAAATGTAATTTCAGTTCTTGACCAGATGATGAGTAAAGAGGTGAGGAAGGGATAACAGAGGTCTGGGGGTTGTTTCTGTGCGCAGTGTTTGGTAACGGACTGTAACTTCATCAGGTGTGTAACGGATGTGTCGTGGTGTGTGACTCGAGTGTGTCCGTACGCTGTGCTTTTCAACACGCACTAATCGGCCTTGCTGAACGGTACGACACTTCTTAGACTCACGGAAGAATGCTTTTTAAAAAATCACCTTGATCAGATTAATAATGACCTGTTATGTGATATTAAATTCAGTGCTTGTGTTTTTGATGAAGGGTTATGGTTGTTTTTA